>NC_136497.1:103687835-103892835 GCF_053919585.1 Euprymna scolopes | reverse complement strand
GTGTAATAGTTTGTGAATGCCGCCCATGTGTATTACTTTGTGCATGTAGCCGATGTGTATTCGATTGTTCATGTATCTCATATGTATTAGTGTGAGCATGTGGCCGATGTGTATTTGTCTGCATGCAGCTGATGTGTATTAGGTTGTGCATGTGGCTGATGTGTATTCGTTTTTATGTAGCTGATGTGTATTAGTTTTTGCAATGTAGCTGATCTGTATAGGTTGTGAATGTAGCCAATGTGTAGTAGTTTGTGCATCTAGCTCATGTGTATTAGTTTGTGCATGTGGCTGGTGTGTATTATTTTTTTTTTGTAGCTCATGTATATTAGTTTTGGCATGTAGCTGATGTGTATTCGTTTTTTATGTAGCTGATGTGTATTAGTTTGTGTATCTAGCTCTTGTGTATTAGTTTGTGCATATAGCTCATGTGAATTTGTGCATATAGCTCATGTGTATTAGTTTGTGCATATAGCTCATGTGTATTAGTTTGTGTATGTAGTTCATGTGTATTAGTTTGTGCATGTAGCTCATGTGTATTAGTTTGTGTATGTAGTTCATGTGTATTAGTTTGTGCATCTAGCTCATGTGTATTAGTTTGTGCATCTAGCTCATGTGTATTAGTTTGTGTATGTAGTTCATGTGTATTAGTTTGTGTATGTAGTTCATGTGTATTAGTTTGAGCATGTAGCTCATGTGTATTAGTTTGTGTATGTAGTTCATGTGTATTAGTTTGAGCATGTAGTTCATGTGTATTAGTTTGTGTATGTAGCTCATGTGTATTAGTTTGTGTATGTAGTTCATGTGTATTAGTTTGTGTATGTAGTTCATGTGTATTAGTTTGTGTATGTAGCTCATGTGTATTAGTTTGTGTATGTAGTTCATGTGTATTAGTTTGAGCATGTAGCTGACGTGTATTAGTTTGAGCATGTAGCTGATGTGTAGTTTGTTAATGTAGCTTATATGTATTAGTTTGGGCATTTAGCTTATCTGTATAAGTTTGTGCATGTTGTTCATGTGTGTTAATTTGTTCAGGTAGCTGATGTGTATGTTTTTGCATGTTGCTGATATGTATTAGTTTGTGCATGGAGCTCATGTGTATTTGTTTGTGCATGTAGCTGAGGTGTATTAATTTGTGTTTGTAGCTTATGTGTTTTTGTTTGTGTATGTAACCTATGTGTATTAGTTTGTTCACGTTGCTGATGTGTATTAGTTTGTGCATGTGGCTTATGTGTATTAGGTTGTGCATGTAGTTCATGTGTGTTACAGTTAATTCCTGTTATCACTTTTATCCTGTCCACCATCCCTTAATTCCAATCTTTCAGTTCGTAATTTTTCTGTATTGTGTATAGGGGTCCTACTATTAGTGGTGTTATCTTGACTTTTTCATCTTCTATATCTCTTTGAGCTCCCTTGCTTGTTCAGTGTATTTGCTTCACTTCACTGTCTTCTTGATCTTCACACTATGGTCTGCTGGATGGCAAAATCTACAATCTGGCATGACTTTTCTTTCCTGTTAACTTGTAAGAGATCTGGTCTCCTTTCTTGGATGAGTTTATCCATTTCTATATTCATGTCCCATAGAATTTTGTGACTTTCATTTTCAAATAATGTTGCTTGTTTGTGCTTGTACCATTTGTCTTAGTGTTCAAGATTTAGTTGTCTGCATAATTCTCAGTGTACTGCCTTTCCAACTTTTTTGTGATTATTTTTATATTCTGTTTGGGCTAGTTTGCTGCATTCATATATTATGTGGTTTATTGGATTTTCTCTTTATCCACAGAGTCTGCATTTACTGTTTTCTTGTGTTTTGTTGATCTTGGTTTTGATATAATTTGGTCTAATTGCGTTATTTTCCATATATTTTATTGTATAACTAATTCGGATTTTTGTCTATTTCAGATATGATTCAACAATGAGTACAAGCACAGTCAGTCAATCTGCAAGGAGGAGACTGAGGTTTCCAGTGATAACTGGGTTGCAATTCAATGGAAAAGGGTAAAAGGAATAAATGATGTCAGTGTAAAGTGGAAAAACGATCTTGTAGTTGAAGCTGGTATGAAAGTGCATAAAAGTTGTCATAAAAAGTCAATTAATGTCAAAAACATTAAAATAAAAACATGTTGCAAAGGAAAGTAGTGATTCTGTGCCAGAAAAGAGAACCCCAAGAGGCTCAAGTGGAGTTTTTCATAGTGCAAAAGACTGCATATTCTGTGGATGTACAATTGATTTGGACAAGGGACACTTTAGCTACTAACGCATGGACAAATTTGTGGAAACAATTTTGGAGATCTGTGAATCCCGTTCAGATGATTGGGGACTGACTGTAAAGGACTGCATTGCATACCATTTACGAGATGGCCTTTATCATCTTTTATGTAGTAGAAATTTCAGGAAATTCAAAGCTGTGCCTTTTGAGTTCCAGCATGCTCCTAATGCCAAACACAGAAAGCCAGACCGTCATAAAGATGAAGATAAGTATGGAACATTTCAGAAAATGTGTGTTTAATTAAAGCTGAAGAGTAAGGAACAACTAACTGTGACATCTTTGAGTCTCATGATGAAAGGTTATCTTTCTAATCCTGATTCTGAAGCCTATGGCAATTACAGTTTGAAAAAGCATCTTAAAGAGCGATTTAATGATGA
The DNA here is from genome assembly GCF_053919585.1 of Euprymna scolopes. Lineage (NCBI taxonomy): Eukaryota > Metazoa > Mollusca > Cephalopoda > Sepiida > Sepiolidae > Euprymna > Euprymna scolopes. The sequence goes on along the minus strand of NC_136497.1, from coordinate 103,890,192 downwards.
AATCATATTTTCTTAAGGAGAAGGCTTGAACGATATTGTCACTATGAGAGAACAAACATCACAGATTCTGAGATCATATTACAAAGGAAAGTGTCAGAAGATGATGAAAAATTCCAAAAAACGTACTATTATTGAAACTGCCGCCATATTAATCAAAAGTGAAAACAAAAAAAGATAGCAAGTCTGAGGTTTTCACTATGAAGAATCAATATCCATAACCATAATTCAGGCAGTTCGCCCATGAGCTGTCATTGCATCGCTACAAGTGAGACTTGCTCTGCAAGTCCAGCATCTATATCGTTCACTGTTCATTGTGGATACCCTTCATAAGATGCGATTTTGCTGCTCATATAGAAGTGATGAAATTGGAAAAAAATGCAACAGACTGTGTGAACCCCGATGTTCTAGGTGGAGATGTATATTTGCTGGAAAACCTCTGCTCAGGTAATTCGAGACCATATTGCAGTCTTTTCAAGTGAGGCTGTGCTTAACTTTAAACCTAAAACAGATTGTTATGTTCTTGATGGAGACTCTTTGTTCCATCGTTAAATATGGAAGAAAGGCCATTCATATTATACAATATCTGTGGCTTATGCAGACTTCAATGTGAGAAATTATGGACAAGCAACAGTGGTGTTCGATGGATATGGTGAAGCCCCCTTTATAAAAGGTAACACACATCTGAGATGAGGGAAAAAATCTGCACCCTATAATTAGTTTCACAGCAGAAACAGAGTTTTCAGGCAAAAAGAAGGACTTTCTATCTCGTTACAAAAAAAAAACAAGACAGGTATGATTTCTCTCATCAGCACAGCACTAAATAAAAGGGGATGTCATTTCATTCAGTCACCTGGTGATGCAGATGTTGATATCGTTAAGGCAACTGTTGAACTATCCCATCATTACACCACCACGTTGGTTGGTGATTTGCTGATCTTTCTCCTTCATTATACCAGAACAGACAATGAGACCGTTTACTTCCGTTCTGAAGCAAACAGCCAAGAAAACACAATATAACGTAAATCTGTTGAAAGAAACTCGAGGAGATGATTTATGCACTGAGTTACTCTTTGTACATGCTTACTAAGGCTGTGATTCCACTTCAAGGATTTTCGACAGTGGAAAAAAAGTCAGTCTTCTTGAAATTAGTGAAATCTGATCCTGTCATGAAGTCATGTGTGAGTGCATTCACCCTTCCAAACAAATCTCAAGAGAAGATATCAAATCTTCACAAAGAACTGATGGTTGATTGTTTTCAAGGCAAATCTAATGATACACTATCATCACTGCGCCATACCATTTTCACCAAGAAGTGGCAACTGCTGAAGCATTTGTCACTCTTAAAAGGCTTTCTCCAACATTCTCAGCAACAAATTTCCATAGCCAATGTGTTTACTTCCAAATTATGGTATGGATGGGAAAGGCAAGTGAAATGAACCCAAGTGAATGGAGATGTAAACTCGAGAATGATCAGTCAGTTCTAGTTATGACCCCCAAAAATGCTGCACCTGAAAACTATTGAAAATACCCCATTGCAACTGTTCAGAGGGATGCAGATTATCTCAATGCAGCTGCAGACGCTATAGACTCCCTTGCACTGGTGTATATGGATCTTGCCAGACTGAAAACTGTAACAATCCAAACAACACTCGAAATGTTGAGGAGGAAGATGACACTCAAAATTGAAATTTTAAAACTTGTTCTATGCGGATAAAAGTGTTATTAACTAATGTAACTAAGTACTTGAAATATAAGGCTCTGTTAAGTGTAATTAGGATTTGATATAATTAGAAGATTATATAAACATGAGTACTGTAAGGTAACAACCCTATAGAAGACGCTCATAATTAGTTTACTATCAATTCTTTTAACTATTGCTTGTTGTAAGTGCTTGTGATAGTGAAGGTCAAGAATCCAATTTCATAAAGATTTAACAGCTTAATGATATCTCTAATTGTCAATGTGTTCTTTTCCCTCCAAAATGTAGAAATAGGCACCAAGATCATCAAATTTGAGTTGATAATTATAGAGTTATAATCGTTCCGAAGTTCCGGCGGTCATCTTGGACGCCATCTTGAAAAAAAAACCTTTTTCAGAAGTCATGCTTTGATAAACTTTTAGTATGTAAAAAAGTACAATAAGACCTACCAGAATCAGTTGAGGAACCTTTTGTTACAATTTTTTAGGGGGGGGGGTCAACTCTTGTTTGCCCTGACTAACAGGCAACGCAGGGCGGAATGATATATATATATATATATATATATATATATATATATATATATATATATATATATATATGTATATATATAGTTGTGACCATAATTTTCGGAAGGGTATAGTTTTCATAAGAGTTAGACACCAAGGTTGCTTTTTAATTTGGAGAAAAGAACAAAAATAAAAATTTTCTCAGTCGTGACGTTCATGTGTATTAATCGAGAACGAAAAAGTCGTGAAGTTCATGTGAACTAACCGACAACGAAAATGTGAAATGCAGCATCAGAACAGATACTACACTTTGATCCCAAAGGCCAATTGTTATTCTGTGAAATGTTGTTATTATTTGAGATGATAAAAAAGTAATGAATGATTTGTATTCTAAAATGAAATTAAAAAAAATAATAATACAAACCAGCAGCGAGGAGCAAACCCAAAACATTTTGGTTGCAGATCGAGAGTCTGCTAATGGCCTAGATTTATCCAGCTCACAGCGACAGTTGGGTTTCGCTTGTTAGCTATAGAAATAGGTCGATTGGTCATTCGGTGTCAGTTGAGGAGGATTGCTCTGGTCACATGTTGCTACGTTCATGCTCGGGATCGCGTTCTATCAATTCGATCGTGTTGCTCAGGATCGTGTCCTATCTAGTCGACAATGTCTCTTTGGCAGACGTAAATTCTGCTGGATGTGCGCTGGATTTTCATAATACCAATGTATTTAACCGCAAACTATTTTGGCGGAGAACAAATTATGCAATCTGAAATGTTGAGATTGGGCAACGATGTGATACAACCTTGTAGTGGAAGGTAGCCAAACTACAACATGTGCCAGACCTTGCCAGTTTTATTCCACTTTTTCTACATGGAGATGCGCTTGTCTTCTATCTTGAGATGAATAATGAAGAACAAGAAAATGCAGACGAGATAGAAATGAAACGAATGACCGCATTCACTGACAGAGTGTTTAAAGCGTAAAAAATGCTACAACGATTGAAGTGGACAGGTGAATCAGTAGATGTTTACGCCAATGCAATTAAAAGATTGGCTGGAATAGCCGAGTATATAGAAAGAGGACTGGATCATATAGTCAAACTTGCTTTTATAATGGGATTCGCAGATGATGTATCTATGGCACTACAACAGATACCCCACGTAGAGATATCAGCAAACTGATACCAACTGCATCGTTTTTGATTAGCAAGAAAGTTCGAGAGATTGTGGCAGTGAGTGCACAAAGTAATACGTCGAGAAATAAGTTTGAAAAAGAATCATCAAGCCTTCAGTGCTTTAGATGTCAAGAACCACATTTGAAAAAAGATTGCACAGAGATACCTAGAGTCAGAGTAACGTACTACAATTGTTGAAAGTTTATCCATATTGCTAGATATTGTCTTCAAATTCAGGGAAAACGGCCAAGGAGGGACTTCTGTGCCACAAGCTACCCTGATAACAGAATGGGGGCATAATACAAGCCTCTTCCTATATTAGAAGTGGTGGTGAATGATTCAGTAATGACGTATTTGTCGATACTGGGGGAACCACCACTTTAATCAACTCAGAACTAATGAGTGGATATGGTAAGAATGGTACAGTGAAACCAGTTGATGGACGGAACATAAAATATAAAGAAAATAGGCAAGTGGAGATAAAATGATGTGGAGTACAAGTAAAAGTGGGGGTGATCATGATAAATCACATCATTAATGAGATCGACATCGAAATTGAAATGAACATAATCAATGAGATGGGAGTGTAACTATAAGGAAAAGTGTAACTATAAGGAAAAGTGTAACTATAAGGAAAAGTTTAACTATAAGGAAAAGTGTAACTATAAGGAAAAGTGTAACTATAAAGAAAAGTGTAACTATAAGGAAAAGTGTAACTATAAGGAAAAGTGTAACTATAAAGAAAAGTTTAACTATAAGGAAAAGTGTAACTATAAGGAAAAGTGTAACTATAAAGAAAAGTTTAACTATAAGGAAAAGTGTAACTATAAAGAAAAGTTGTAACTATAAGGAAAAGTGTAACTATAAGGAAAAGTGTAACTATAAGGAAAAGTGTAACTATAAGGAAAAGCGTAACTATAAAGAAAAGTGTAACTATAAGGAAAAGTGTAACAATAAGGAAAAGTTGTAACTATAAGGAAAAGTATAACTATAAGGAAAAGTGTAACTATAAGGAAAAGTGTAACAATAAGGAAAAGTGTAACTATAAGAAAAGTTGTAACTATAAGGAAAAGTTGTAACTATAAGGAAAAGTGTAACTATAAGGAAAAGTGTAACTATAAGGAAAAGTGTAACTATAAGGAAAGTTGTAACTATAAGGAACAGTGTAACTATAAGGAAAAGTGTAACTATAAAGAAAAGTGTAACTATAAGGAAAAGTTGTAACAATAAGGAAAAGTGTAACAATAAGGAAAAGTTGTAACTATAAGGAAAAGTTGTAACTATAAAGAAAAGTGTAACTATAAGGAAAGGTGTAACTATAAGGAAAAGTGTAACTATAAAGAAAAGTGTAACTATAAGGAAAAGTGTAACTATAAGGAAAAGTGTAACTATAAGGAAAAGTGTAACTATAAAGAAAAGTGTAACTATAAAGAAAACTGTAACTATAAGGAAAAGTGTAACAATAAGGAAAGTGTAACTATAAGGAAAAGTGTAACTATAAGGAAAAGTGTAACTATAAGGAAAAGTGTAACTATAAAGAAAAGTGTAACTATAAAGAAAACTGTAACTATAAAGAAAAGTTTAACTATAAGGAAAAGTGTAACTATAAGGAAAAGTGTAACTATAAAGAAAAGTGTAACTATAAAGAAAAGTGTAACTATAAGGAAAGGTGTAACTATAAGGAAACGTGTAACTATAAGGAAAAGTGTAACTATAAGGAAAGTTGTAACTGTAAGGAAAAGTGTAACTATAAGGAAAAGTGTAACTATAAAGAAAAGTGTAACTATAAAGAAAGTGTAACTATAAGGAAAAGTGTAACTATAAGGAAAAGTGTAACTATAAGGAAAGTTGTAACTATAAGGAAAAGTGTAACTATAAGGAAAAGTGTAACTATCAGGAAAAGTGTAACTATAAAGAAAGTTGTAACTATAAAGAAAAGTGTAACTATAAGGAAAAGTGTAACTATAAGGAAAAGTGTAACTATAAAGAAAAGTGTAACTATAAGAAAAGTGTAACTATAAGGAAAAGTGTAACTATAAAGAAAAGTGTAACTATAAGGAAAAGTGTAACTATAAGGAAAAGTGTAACTATAAGGAAAAGTGTAACTATAAAGAAAAGTGTAACTATAAGGAAAAGTGTAACTATAAGGAAAAGTGTAACTATAAGGAAAAGTGTAACTATAAAGAAAAGTGTAACTATAAGGAAAGGTGTAACTATAAGGAAAAGTGTAACTATAAGGAAAAGTGTAACTATAAGGAAAATTGTAACTATAAGGAAAAGTGTAACTATAAGGAAAAGTGTAACTATAAAGAAAAGTGTAACTATAAGGAAAGTGTAACTATCAGGAAAAGTGTAACTATAATGAAAAGTGTAACTATAAGGAAAAGTGTAACTATAAGGAAAAGTGTAACTATAAGGAAAGGGATAACTATAAGGAAAAGCGTAACTATAAAGAAAAGTGTAACTATAAGTAAAGTGTAACTATAAGGAAAGTTGTAACTATAAAGAAAAGTTTAACTATAAGGAAAAGTGTAACTATAAGGAAAAGTGTAACTATAAGGAAAAGTGTAACTATAAAGAAAAGTGTAACTATAAGGAAAGGTGTAACTATAAGGAAAAGTGTAACTATAAGGAAAAGTGTAACTATAAGAAAAGTGTAACTATAAGGAAAAGTGTAACTATAAGGAAAAGTGTAATTATAAGAAAAGTGTAACTATAAGGAAAAGTGTAACTATAAGGAAAAGTGTAACTATAAGGAAAGGTGTAACTATAAGGAAAAGTGTAACTATAAGGAAAGGTGTAACTATAAGGAAAGTTGTAACTATAAGGAAAAGTGTAACTATAAGGAAAAGTGTAACTATAAAGAAAAGTGTAACTATAAGGAAAGTGTAACTATAAGGAAAAGTGTAACTATAATGAAAAGTGTAACTATAAGGAAAAGTGTAACTATAAAGAAAAGTGTAACTATAAGGAAAAGTGTAACTACAAGGAAAGTGTAACTATAAGGAAAGTTGTAACTATAAATAAAAGTTGTAACTATAAGGAAAAGTGTAACTATAACGAAAAGTGTAACTATAAGGAAATGTGTAACTATAAAGAAAAGTGTAACTATAAGGAAAGGTATAACTATAAGGAAAAGTGTAACTATAAGGAAAAGTGTAACTATAAGGAAAAGTGTAATTATAAGAAAAGTGTAACTATAAGGAAAAGTGTAACTATCAGGAAAAGTGTAACTATAAGGAAAAGTGTAACTATAAAGAAAAGTGTAACTATAAAGAAAAGTGTAACTATAAGGAAAGGTGCAACTATAAAGAAAAGTGTAACCATAAGGAAAGGTGTAACTATAAGGAAAAGTGTAACTATAAGGAAAAGTGATACTATAAGGAAAAGTGTAACTATAAGGAAAAGTTTAACTATAAGGAAAAGTGTAACTATAAGGAAAAGTGTAACTATAAGAAAAGTGTTACTATAAGGAAAAGTGTAACTATAAGGAAAAGTGTAACTATAAGGAAAAGTGTAACTATAAGGAAAAGTGTAACTATAAGGAAAAGTGTAACTATAAAGAAAAGTGTAACTATAAGGAAAGTGTAACTATAAGAGAAGTTGTAACTGTAAAGAAAAGTTTAATTATAAGGAAAAGTGTAACTATAAGGAAAAGTGTAACTATAAGGAAAAGTGTAACTATAAAGAAAAGTGTAACTATAAGGAAAGGTGTAACTATAAGGAAAAGTGTAACTATAAGGAAAAGTGTAACTATAAAGAAAAGTGTAACTATAAAGAAAAGTGTAACTATAAGGAAAAGTGTAACTATGAAGAAAAGTGTAACTATAAGGAAAGGTGTAACTATAAGGAAAAGTGTAACTATAAGCAAAAGTGTAACTATAAGGAAAGGTGTAACTATAAGAAAAGTGTAACTATAAGGAAAAGTGTAACTATAAGGAAAAGTGTAACTATAAGAAAAGTGTAACTATAAGGAAAAGTGTAACTATAAGGAAAAGTGTAACTATAAGGAAAAGTGTAACTATAAAGAAAAATGTAACTATAAGAAAAGTGTAACTATAAGAAAAGTGTAACTATAAGGAAAAGTGTAACTATAAAGAAAAGTGTAACTATAAAGAAAAGTGTAACTATAAAGAAAAGTGTAACTATAAAGAAAAGTGTAACTATAATGAAAAGTGTAACTATAAGAAAAGTGTAACTATAAGGAAAAGTGTAACTATAAAGAAAATTGTAACTATAAAGAAAAGTGTAACTATAAGGAAAAGTTTAACTATAAAGAAAAGTGTAACTATAATGAAAAGTGTAACTATAATGAAAAGTGTAACTATAAGGAAAATTGTAACTATAAAGAAAAGTGTAACTATAAAGAAAATTGTAACTATAAAGAAAAGTGTAACTATAAAGAAAAGTGTAACTATAAAGAAAAGTGTTACTATAAGGAAAAATGTAACTATAAGGAAAAGTATAACTATAAGGAAAAGTGTAACTATAAGGAAAAGTGTAACTATAAGGAAAAGTGTAACTATAAGGAAAGCTGAGGTAAATTTTGAAAATGTACATTCAGTATCAGCAGCTGAATGTTTGCAAAATAAAGACTTGAAGCAAATTTCGATGGAGAGAAATGGAAGGGAGAGCCTCCAGTGTTACAGAATAGAGTGCAGTATTTTAAGAAATTCCCTGGAAAGTGAGAAAATTTTAGAATTTTAGAAAGAGGTTGAAAGATGGATATCGGACGGTAGGGAGAAAGAAAAGGTGTGTAGCCATTGATGGAATGTTTTAGGCCACAAAAGGGAAAGTCAGACCAGTGTTAGACTTTCGTGAGTTGAACCGTTTTGTGGTGTGTCATACAGGGAGCGACATAATAGATGTGTGTGATGAAGAGATGAGAAAATGTAGATGATTGGTAGGAAAAACCGCCATTGTGGACCTTAAGTCTGCCTACCTGCTGCTACATGTGGTAAAGGATTCAGATTTATTGTTGCACCGAAGATTATGGCAGCCATTTTATAAATGGTGTTAAGAAAGAAAATAAAACGAAAGAGGCTACAGATTCATACATCGATGATATAATGGTGAATGTAACAAAGATATCGATAAAAAACGTTATGCAACATTTGAAAGGATTTGAGCTAGCAGCTAAATCACCAGAATCCCTGGATGGAGGAGTGGCAGTGAGCCTTGCTTATAAAAAAATAGGGTGGGAGCGCTGAAGTTCAGGTGAGGCAACGAGGTTCCAGAGAGGAAATTAGTGACGGGAGTTATTTTCTATCTGTGGGAGATTGTTGGGTCACTATTCAATTGCTGGGTGGCTGCGATTGGCATGCAGTTATGTGAAAAGAGAAGCAAGTGGAGTAAACTGGTAAAGTTGATTACAAAACCGTCAGAGTGATGTAGAAGATTTTGAGGTAAAAAAGAGGACCCTGTTATTGGAGCTTGGTACATACCTAAACCAAGCATAGGAGTGATGTGATGCGAGCACTATTGCAACAGACGTGGTCGTGGAGATTGACGGTGGCAGAAAATACAATATGGTTGAGGAAAAATAATGATTATAATCATATTAACGTGGCTAAATTAGATGCTGTTTTAAAGGACATCAATCTATATAATTTTAAAACACAAATGATCTTATAACGATGTATGTAACCCACTTTTCGGTTTACGACATCTGGTTAGGCATGCGCGCATAACCTGCGCACTGAAATATTGACGTTATTATTTCAAAATTATTATTTAACATGAGAAGATTGGGGTTTAAAATAACTTAAACGCAACACAGAAATGAACGATTTAAAAAAAAAGCAGACAGTATTAACAATTGTTTATTTGGATAATTTAAATGCGAAAAAAAACCCCAACAAAAGAACAATTGGGACGCTGAAATATTAACGTTATTATTTATAAATTATTATTTAACATAGGAAGAGTGGGGTTTAACATAAACAAAAAACAAAATAACAATTGGGACGCTGAAATATTAACGTTATTATTTCGAAATTATTATTTAACATGAGAAGAGTGGGGTTTAAAATAAACAAAAAACAAAAGAACAATTCGGACGCTGAAATATTAACGTTATTATTTAGAAATTATTATTTAACATGGGAACAGTGGGGTTTAAAATAAACAAAAAAACAAAATAACAATTGGGACGCTGAAATATTAACGTTATTATTTAGAAATTATTATTTAACATGGGAAGAGTGGGGTTTAAAATAAACAAAAAACAAAAGAACAATTCGGACGCTGAAATATTAATGTTATTATTTCGAAATTATTATTTAACATGGAAAGAGTGGTGTTTAAAATAACGTAATACAGAAATGAATGATGTAAAAAAAAAAGCAGATATATCAAAATTTGAATTTAACTATAATAAGTATTATGGTATCCGTTCAGTGCACATTTACCTATAAGTATGGCCACCACTTATAACTCAGTAACTGTAATTTTTTTTCAAAAATAATCAATTATAATAAACAGAACGACTCGTAGAAATCTATCTATATTCTTTTTTCATTTTAATATACTTTCATAGAAATGTTTCTGTTATGTCAACAAAAAACCTATTTTCTTTACGTCACAAGTGTCACGCTTATACATGAATTCCATAGCTAATATAACATACTGACCCAACGTGTCACGGGTAGTCTAGTTTAACTATAAAATGGGGATGGAGAGATATTGGAATAAGAACCGATTCAGCCACTATACTCAGTTGAGTGAACTCTACAGTAGAGTGGAAGAATATGAACAAAAGATGTTTGGGAAATGATTGTAAAGCAGAGATTAGGGATGCTTGTAGAGTTAATATCTGAACTATTTGAACTGCAACTAAAAGCAGTGTTTGTGCTTTCAGAGAAAAACAAGGCAGATACGGATAAGAAAAGTAATTAGTTGAGAAAGAAAAGGCCCCAATATGCTGTCTGGGAATTGGTGAAATCGAAGATTTGCATGACATGCACAACATACGAGAGAAAAGCACATTATATTTGGTGCAGAAAACATATAAAATGGGAAGAAATTCAGAAGGTAGTTAAGAACTGTGTTCGGTGTCAACCGATTGATGGTTCCCCAAATATACATAATCCTAAGGAAAGAGTTTTGAAGAATTGGACATGATTAGCTATTGATATAACACACTATCGTAGAGGAGCATACTTTCAATAATTGACTGTGGACTAAGTGGATTGGCGATATGGAGCGAATTACATGTGGAATCTGTGTCTGCAATTAGAAAAGGGGATGCTTGAATGAGGTTCAGTAAGGAGATGATAATGGATAATGACACTGCTTTTCGCTAAGATATCTTCCAGACTATACGAAAAAATGGAATAGAAAAAGTTATTACAGGCCATCCTATAAACCTGGAGAAAATGTAATAGTGGAGCGACATCATCGGACAATGAAAGCAAGAGTCGAGAGAGGAAGGATATCAGTTGAAGGCGCCACATTCTGCCACCCCTAGGGTCAGACAGAGAGAAGACAGTGCAACACAGATCAATTTTTAATTATAAATCGAGGCACCCAAGAGATATACCCCCAGAAATTGATGAACAAGCACCAACCGGAATCCAAATAGGAGAAGAGGGTTGGGTGAAACCTCCTAATGCATGTTGGATGACACAATGGGGAAGAGGGTTAGGGTTAGGGTTAGGGTTAGGGTTGGATGACACAATGGGGAAGAGGGTTAGGGTTAGGGTTAGGGTTAGGGTTAGGGTTGGATGACACAATGGGGAAGAGGGGTGATTACGGAAGTGCAATCCCCTAACAACTTGAGTATCGATGGAATGCTACAACATAGTTTAGACAAGGTGCATGATCCATGTAGATGATGAGGATGTAGGTGCTGAGCCAGATAGTAATAAAGGTGAACCGGTGCTGATGCAAAGAGTGCAATGTGCCTATCAGGGCACGGGATTATGTAATATGAAATGATCTTTAATGATCATGGGGACATGTAGTCTAAAATGTAATTTAAAAAAAAATTAATACAAACCAGCGGCGAAAAGCAAACCCAAGACCTTTCACTTGCAGATCGGGAGTCTGCTAATGGACTAGATCCATTCTGCCCACAGCGACAGTTGGGTTTCGCCTGACCTATAGAAAATGGGCCGATAGGTCATTCCTGGCATTTATCTCTGATATATATCAGTGATTGCTTTGATCGTGTGTTGCTATGTTCATGCTCGGAATCGTGTTCATTCAATTCGATGATGTGCTTGAGATTGTGTTCTATCAATTTGACGGTGTTTCTCGGGATCGTGTTCTGTCAATTCGATGGTGTCCCTTTGGCAGACGTGAGTTCTGTTGGATGTGCATTGAATTTTCATAATACTAACATATTTAACACAAGACTTATTTATTGCAGCCAAAATGATCAGAACTATTTCTTCTGCTCTGTGTTTTAATTTATTTAACCAGCAAACTCTAATGTTTTGATTTCGTCTTTGTGACGTTCCATTCGCCAAGCATTAGAAAGAAATACCTGCAGTGTACTTTGTTCAAATAATGGCACATACTCCGTTATCAATTAGTCAGCAGATTATAAGACTTTGAATGAATACATAATCTAAGCATTGTGCTATTGTAGATATTGTAAACAAGTCAACAAGTGTTGTTCATGCTATTCTTAAGATGTACAATTATTGTAATTTGTCTGAAGAAAGTCGTCCCATAGGCCAAGAATAACAAAAGAGAAGAGAAGATTGTATGATGGTAAAAGAGAATTGCTTTAATACTGTTTCCGTTGCTTCTCGGGAAATGAGAATTCAACTGGGAAAACCTTTATTTAAGAATCGTCGTGTCTCGTCGTCTAGTTGAACAACAACTTTTAGCTATTAGCTGTAATGAAGTCACAGATATTCTTTAAGAAGACAACGTGTCGTCTTGTTTTTACAAACGAAAATGTGCTATAATCTCGAGAAAAATGGCAAACTGTGCATTTCAATGATTAATCTAATTTTTGTATTAATTGGCCCAGATGCGAAAAGGAGGTGAAAAATTGTTGGCTAAGAACCTTAAAATCAGTGCTAAATTCGATGGGAGAAGTTGTTGGAATTATCAATGTGAGATAAATTTTTACTGTAATCATGTTTTTAATGCCGTCAAAGTTGTAGGAGTTGTCTCTTTTTTGACGGTTCAAGATTTCTGCTTATTTTTCAATGATGTAAGGGTTTAGATTACTTGGAGTTGCTTCCCTTCTCTGGTTTATGCTGACGTGTTATTTAAGGTTTTAAGTAACTTGGAGTTAGCTCCTTTTGTTTATATATAAAAAAGTGTTCTACCTGTGATCCTTCTCTCTCTGCGTAATCATGTCTCTGCATCTGTGTGTGTAAGGTTGTTAATTGATTTATTTTCAGACGTTGATGTGACTTCCTATATGAATTTCTTTTAAAACACGCAAGGTACGTTTTTATTTAATTCATGATTAATTAAAAAAGATCATTACTGAACCTACAAAGGTTAATTAATGACGCTCAACAAATTGGCTGATCAATTTTAAAAGAAATCGTGGGCTAACAATTTAACATTAAGGAGAAAATTATAATTATCTTAGATTAAAAGATGATGACTCTGCTAACGAACACACCCAAACGATGGTTGAGATATTTGATGAGTTGATAGTCATTGGAGAACGAAGAGGACAGAGTTGTGCATCCCCTAGCTACACTTTCAGACTCCTACAACATGTTGGTGACAACACGCGAAGCTAATCAAGAGGTCCTAAGTGGATCTTAGTAACTGAACGATTATTACCCGAGGAATACAAAATTAAAGAAAGGGAAAATAATAATGCGGAATTGAAAGCCATGACATTGAAAGCCATGACATTGAAAGCCATGACACTACATCAGCAGAAAGGGATCCAAGTTTTATTATTTTTGAAAAATCCGACACATTACACGTGATTGTCGACTGCTTGGTGAAGATACTAAAGAGAATTTCAAGCCAAATGATATGAAATTTATTAATTTCCAAAAATTGGATACGGCAGAAAAAATAACCCTTGGTTACAGATTCTCAGTTGAAGTATTAGGAGTAGGAACAATAGAATTAAATGTAAATACACCAAAAGGGAAATGCCAAAGATGCACGTTGTATGAGACTTGATACATTCCCAAATTATGTTACAACTTAAGTGTATCGAGATCTTCTAAATCTGGGAAGAGCTGCATATTTATTGAGACAGGCGGTAAAATTTTGGACAAACAGAAAATAGAAGCTAGAGGTTAAAAATGTTGTGTAGCAGGGGGCTCATATTTGGGAGATAACGGGGTGATGATTGTGATGACACTTCCGATCAGAAGACATATATTTTACATCACGACGACGACAGTGACAATTCTTGGAGGTTTTGTATTAATACGAACTAGGAGATATATGAAGCAAGTTCTTAAGACAGAGGAGGGGAGATACAATGTTCATTTTAAGATGATAAACACATTTACCTTTTTTGGTTGTGATGAATGACGACACAAGACTCCGAACCCATAGAATCCGTTATTGTCCTTTACTTATAACGTCAGAAGTGTGTTTTAAATCATGACTAATTTGCATGTGGCTTTACATATGTTTGTCCAAACACACTTTTGACAAACAAAAGAATCCTCAATTCTAATATCTAACCTATTTTGAAACAATATATTTTTAATTTGCATTGTTCATTCTTTTGCTGACATTTTTAATATTCAGATTTTTAAAAGAATTAACAATAGACTTAATTTCTAACATTCCATTTTTTAACTTTTTTTTTTAGTACATTTTCACCCCAAACAAGGCAAATTGCCACTTTGGTGTAGGGGGCTACTATCAGGGGCAACAACTATTGGGGTACTATGTAGGGATTTGGGCAGCAAGATGTCGGTTCACATTACACTTGAACTTCTGCACGTCAGTACTGTTGGGGAAGCAGGGACCTGGAATGGAATTCCAAAGTCTAGCGGTTCTGGGAAAGAAACTATTGGAGTAGAAAGATCTTTTACATCTAGGGATCTCTACAGTGTGAGGGTGGGATTTAGCAGCCTGTCGGTTTTGTCGAGGGTGCTCACGTCGTGGGGGCACAAGTGATTGCAGTTCGTCAGAGCATTCACACTAAAATACTTGTAGAAAAGGCAGAGGGATACAACATTTCGTCGATGGGACAGAAGCTGAAGCTTAGATGCCAGTTCAGGGCCTATCAGGTTTGCGACTCTCTTTTGAACCTTGTCAAGGAGTGAGAGACTAGCAGCAGATGCACCAGCCAACCTTGCCTAATCTCATTTTCACTTATCTAGTATTTTTCTTATTTACATGGGAAGAGGATAGCCCTTTCCATGTAACAAAAAGTTGGGAACATGGACTATTTGAACTGCAATGAAAATCTCATGAAGCAATTACTTGCTCCGAAGTAACACAAAAGAGGATATCAACTTTTGTGGATCATGTTTGAATGGAAAACGTCATCATTCCTCGTTTCTAAAATCTGATGGAAGCCGAAAGACTCAACGTCTTAGAGTTGTGCACAACGATGTTTGTGAAAGTGATTTTCGAAATGTCAAAACCAAAATAAAAGTTGCACAGGAAAAACAAGTTTTTTATTGATTTATCACCGGAGTCCAAAATGGAGAAGTCAATATATATGACTGGCCGAGAATGTCGCCAGTATATGGAATGCAAAGCCGAAAGAGAACGTGTAGACAAAAAGCAAATTGATCGAAAGAAATCCCCTCAGACGAATGGAGGAGGGAATAGGATGCAACATCTTCCACAAAATTTCGAAGAAAGTTCATCAGGCAAACGTCAAAAACTAAATTGTCGATATGCTAGTCGAATTAGCAGTGGTCGCTTTGACGCCCCCATATAACATGATCCGCCCGGTCGCTGGCGGGTGACTGAACCACGTGTTACACTAAATGTCCTGGAAACAGTCCGTGTATGAAAATCTGTCGATTAGACATCTTTTGTCAGAGGTAAGATCAAAGGCATAACCGAAATGTTGGGTGTGGCCGTCTCCTTCATTCAGGGCTGTGTCCCCACTCTGGTGTCAGTCTATATGGAATCTTCGTCTTCAAGCCCGTTTCTTTTAACCTTAGGCACAATACAGGCACAAACAACGCACGACACAATTGTATATATAAGATCTTAACTATTTTATTCTCCAAATGTTTTCATACAATAAACTGAACACAATAAGCTCCTTAAAACAAACTAACCTAACTAATGATGAGAGGAGGGGGGGTCCCCTTCCTCTCATCTACAGAGGGACAAAAAATATGTGCTCACCTCATGCTGTCCAGACGAAAAGAGAACGAAAAAAGGAAAATTCTGATGTTGCATTTCTATGTATCCCTCTGCCTATAGCCAAATTACCACCTGGCCATGCAGAGGGAGGGTGCATAAGCGACTACCAACCGTGGCACTACGATAAGTGCCACACCCAGATCGAAAAGAATGGAGAACTAAAGCAAACTAAAGTTGAAGAAAATAAAAAAAGGCCAACAAAATGTTGTGTATTGGCCACGCAACCACTTTTTTTTATTAACCTGTCAACGACTCTCATAATGTTGAATGTACCCATGACCTTCTCGTCGTAGAAACTGATAATCCACTGGTGCCAGAAGTGACGTTGAAGTTAAGTTCTCTGATAGCCAAATGTTCTAACAAAAGGAGTTGCAACAGTTTCAAAAATTAGTGTGGAAATTATAATAAGCAAAAAACATAATACATTTTCTTTTTCTTAAAAATGTAAATGTGTGTTGCAATATTTTTGGACTATAATGGGGGTGTGATCCCGCCTAATTGGGAGATTCTATATATAAACGATGCTGCTCGAAACTGACGAATCGAATTAATTCACGTTCTGCTACCAACCAATCAGAAAACAGAATTGCTCCATAGATATTAAACCTTTCTGTAGCAATTTCGCATATGTTTTCTCTGTCTCAACATGGGAAGAATCTTTTGCTCTGTGGATTCCAACTCGAGAACGATCTACTGCAAACCAGTTACCTCCCAGGACTTGTGTAGAACAACAAACCAGCGGAAACTGTTCTGAAACTAAACATGGCTTACACTTCTAGAGCGCGTCTTTATTTCGATGGATCCGAATAAAAATTCGAATTGTGTCAATTGAAATTTCTAGGATATCTACGAATTCAGAAGCTTCACAAAGTACTTCAAACACAACGTGAAAACAGAAACGACCCCGACTTCATTGAAAAGAACGCAACTGTCTTTGCGGAATTAATACAGTGTTTAGATGACCAAAGTCTATCACTGGTAATGAGAGAAGAAAAAGAAGGAAAATCCAAAATTATTTCTTTATATACTGAACTGACCTCTCCAAAACGAATGGAAGCCGAAACAATTACTGATTATATTATAAGAGCTGAAACGACTGCAAATTCTTTAAAAATGTCTGGTGAAGTTATAAGCGACAATGTGTTAATTTCCATGGTCCTTAAGGGATTACCGAGTGATTTCAAGCCATTTACCACCGTGATAACCCAGAAAGAAAAACCCTGACTTTTCTGAGTGCTACCTTGAATTGTCAAGGTAGCACTCAGAAGTTACGAGGAAACTGAAAAAAATGATCACAGAAAAAAAATGAATCTACAAATATCATGAAATTTAAAAATGCACACATAAAAACACCAACATTAAATTATACCCATGCCGAGAATAAAAACCGCAACTTTGTTAAAAACAATTTTTATTTGCTATAATTGTGGACGACCTAATCACAAGAGTTTCCAATATAGATACAGGACTTTAAAGGGCGATGACATTAAAAATGTGGAGATTTCCATTAACGAACATACATTCTTATTTTTATGTACGTTTAACGCTTCAACAAACAATAATTTTCTTGTCGATTATGGTGCAACGGCACATGTGATTACAAAGGAATCTGATTTTATCAATTTTGATCCCAACTTTAAGCCACAAAATCATTTTGTAGAAATTGCTGACGGGAGTCGAGTAAATGATATCATTTTAAAAAGAGGGGATGCTAAAATCTCGCTCACAAACAATAAAGGCGAACTATGTTTCCGTATTCTAAAAACGCTCTTCTAATCCCAAAATTTAAACAAGATATATTTTCTTTACAAGCTGCTATTAAACAAGGTGCCAATATAAACTTTAGCCCCAATAAATCAAAACTGGTGCACCCGAATGGAACTGTATTCGACATTAAAGAAAATGGAAGACTATATTATTTAAATAGCGTAGTCCCATCGAAAACCGCCTGCCATGATCTACAGACATGGCATAAAATTCTTGGACATTGCAATATTCCTGATATCAAAAAGTTGCCGACTGTAGTTGATGGAATGAAAATACAAGCATCAAAAACTTCAACTGCGACGTCTGTACGCAGGGGAAAATGAAAAACTATCAAAACAAGATACCAGACAAGAAGGCCAAGAAAATCCTATCAATGGTGCATTGTGACTTGAACGGTCCCGTGGAACCGATGGCCAGAGAACATTATGAATATGTGTTGAATTTCGTACATGACCATTAATGGTTACTTTGTAAAGAATAAATCTGATACCCTGCTAGCAATTAAAAAATATTTAGCCGACATGGCTCCCTACGGTGAAGTAAAGTATATTCGCTCTGACAACGGTATGGAATTCACTAATAAAGACTTTGAACTTTTACTAATTAACCATGGTATCAAGCATGACAAATCAGTTCCTAGATCGCCACACCAAAACGGGACTGCAGAACGAGCATGGTGGACACCTTTTTGAAATGGCAAGACGTCTACTCATTGAATCGAAACTCCCCAAATACCTCTGGTCGTACGCACTTATGGCGGCTGCCTATATACCCAACAGGTGTTTTAAAAAAACACTATCTAAAACCCCATATGAAGCTCTCTGTGGTAAAAAAAAAAAAAAAAAAAAATTTAAGCCGTATGCATATATTTGGTTCAACTTGCTTTGCATATATAGATAAAAAAAGTAAATTAAATATTAAAACCGATAGAGATATATTTCTTGGATATGATAAAAACAGTCCAGCCAATTTAGTATTTTTTCAATAAAAAAATAAAATAAAAAGAATCCGATGTGTAAAATTCACAGACACGTTTAATTTTAAAGACGAAACCTCATTATATTTCCTCAAATTATTATAACAAATGAAGACAATGAAGATGACGGTGACAAGAGTATCCATGATGATGATGATGATGATGATGATGATGATGATGATGTTAAAGTCGAAAGATATCCCAAAAGAAATAGAAGGCGACCCGATTTTTTGTGGTCGACAATATAAAAGATTATCAAATCGACTATTGCTATTCAATGGAAAATACACCAAAAAGCTTTAACACAGCAATTAAATGAACGGAAAATAGCCATGAAAAAAGAAATAGATGCTTTGACTGATAATATACGGTAGTACCTCTCCCAAAAGATAAACATGTTTCTACAAGATTGGTCTTTAAAAAAAAAACGTAAAAGAAGTCACTTTTTTAAAACCTTTTTTTTTGTAAATTTCATTTTTGACAAATAATTTTTGCATCATTTTTTTGGCAAACATTTTCTGTGCGAATTTTCTTTTCGACAAATACTTTTATTTTAAGGCGTGCATAAATTACAATTGACTTTTATTTTTTTGTGCATATTAGTTTTCTTTCTTATTTATCAAAAATGTCCTATTTTTTTCTTTTCATTGTTTTAATAAAAACAAACAAACAAACAAACAAAAAACTCTTTTTAAACGGGTACATATGTATATTATGTATGCGATTTTTTTGCCTTTTTTTCAACAAACTGCCTAATTTTTTAAGTTATTTTATCAACAGCATTAGCAACAAAAAACAATAACATTTTATTTATCAATTAATAAAATATGCTAAGAATCACATAAAATGTATTACATACTGCAATATTTACAAAAAATATAAATGTTGTAGTTATAACGATTCATGCAGTGGTGAATTACACTCCTCCATACCATGCTGAGCTGATGGTTAGATTTTAAGAGGAAAGACTGCTACTAATTTTTTGCTATTTGGATTGGATATATGAGCCTGAACAAAGATAGGTGCCGCAAGGCTATTCTTGCCAAAGACACGCTGTATGAAATAATGCAGTAACCCAGAGGGTTAAGGGACTTGTCCTTGTCAATATAGTCTGTTTTTTTTTTATTTTTTTTTTCAAAAAAGTGCCAACAATGTCGGACTTTTTGGAAGCAAAATTGACATTATGGGAAATATTAGTGTGAATAATAGTTACAATATTCCACTTGTCATTATTATCTCTTACAATGTAAGTATAATGCCCACAATCGACTCTTTTAATTTGAAATTTGGACTAAATCTTTTTTTTTATTGAAATTCATAATTTCAGCATTAATAGCCAAGGAGTGTAATTTTCAAATAAAAAATCTTTTTATTTTAACACATAAATATTTCATTTCAGTATGAAAATTTCTAACACCTTTTTCCAAGTGATCATTATTTTGTTGACATTCATTACAATGTTTGAGAACTGAAAAGTCAGTTTTGAACAAACCTTTGAATTGCTGTTGACCATCAGTAGGATGGAGTTCAACAGCCATTCTCAATGGATTTTCATCAATCGGTACAGTTTGGAAATCCACTGCTAGATTTAAAAGTGCAATTTCATTTACTATCTTGAAGTCTGTGGCAGTGGATTTCGTGTATTTTGACATATTTTAGTGTTTTACTTTCTTTAAAATTGAATAATTGGTTTGCGCTGTCAAAGTAATTGTTTATCAAACATTCCAAAAAATGCAATGTTGACCACAATTAACCCCTCCATATAAGGTAAGCAACACTTTGAGTGCCCGGGACAAGCAATCTTTTTAATTGCTGAATTGACAAATCAATGTTTGGAGTGGATTTAATGATTCCAGACAACAAAGGACGGTGGTAAATTTTGTGAATAAGTCTGTAAGCAAAACAAACATTTCCTTCATTCATCAATTTCAGGTCCAAATTATTCTGGGCATCTGAATTATCAATTTTTGTCCGTTTTCTATTGGAATCATTATATTTCTGCCTCAAATCATGGTCAATAATGACTTTTCGTTTATAAGTCTGTTTGTACAATAACAAAGCAAGGAGGAAGTGGTAGCAAATCAACATTGTCCCTTTTGGCCCTCAATCTATTATGTTGAGTCCATGCACTTTTGTCACGCATGATCAATTTATGAGGGTCAAAGTCAATCAAATAGACATTACACAACTTTCTAGCATGTGACAACGCTACATAGGCCATTCTGTCTGAAAGAACATTAGATTGCAAGTCAACAATGATACCATAGACTATAACACATTGGGTTTTGTCAGCAATCAAAGCATAGGTGAGTGAAAAAGGAATTTGAGATCTAGTCACAAAGGGTCCATAAGCTCATAATCAGCTTGCACAAATTTAACATTGACTGCCCGATCCATATGACCAAATTTTATAGTCACATCAACAACTAGTGACTTTATTATGGAATAGCAATCATTGCAAGTGAATGTTTGCAGTGATGGAACATCTTTCTGAACTTGAGAATATTTGTTATAACTGGAGAAACTAAAGTGAATTAAATTCGAATAATCGAATTAATTCAAATGATTAATGCTAATCTCAAATATTCTGGTACTTAAAGGTACTTATTTTTTTGTTATTAATTTATCCATGTATATATATATATATATATAAATATATATATATATATATATATATATATATATATATATATATATATATATATATATATATATATATATACAAGAGCATTGTGAAAGTGAATATAAAAACAAAATTTAATCTTTCTAGCTTCTGGTGAGTTTCGAACTCACAATCTTCTATGTGTTAAGCAGACATGATGATCACTACACCTGAACGACTGTCTAATATTGTATATACATTTATTATTATTATTATTATTATTATTATTATTATTATTATTATTATTATTATTTGTATTATTATTATTATTATTATTATTATTATTATTATTATTATTATTGTATCTTAAACGTCCCTATCTTTTATGTGTATTGAAAAATCTTATGAACCAAAAGTGCAAAAAAAAAGTTTTCTAAAAGATCAAAATATGTCAAATGAATCAGAAAAAACATAAAGAGCATTATTCTTCCAAAAGAATTCATTAAATATTTGGTGTGTAAATTTAAAATTTGTGTTTTATATAGTAAACCTGAAGCTTTATTATGGAATAGTAGTCATCGCAAGTGAACTTAGCTTTAACACAACCTTTTGTTGAGTCTCTCAGTTTCAGTCTCAGTCAGCTCGACTAATTTCTTCATCCAGGTGAAGATGTCAGAGTGTGATTGAAGCAAAAGGGCTTCACTTTAAATATTATTTAATTCGTCCACTGACTTAGTCGGATTTGAACCTTAGAATTCACCCTTGTCCATTTGTCTGTTTGTCTGTTTGTCCATTTGTGCATTCCTCTGTTTGTGCGTTCCAAAGATTATCCATGACAACTCATTATATGTTTCTGAAATTTTGCATGAAGTAATAATTAGGCAAGAAAGGAAATGTAACATTCTTGGACTCTTGATGAAAATTTTTGTTATATCTCCAGGGGGTTAAAATAGTCAAAAATAGCACTTTTCGGGACATAAAATATTTTCCGAACATTAAATTTTGCTGAAAATTACCCAAAAGCTAGACCATATGTGGATATACTGATGGAAACGTTATATTCAGATTGAATCCCCAGGAGTTCAAAAAAGGGTATGGTTATTTTTAGCCCAAAATGGACAACAACAGCACATTTCAGGACATAGAATATTTTCCAACCATTAGATTTGCTTGAAAATTACCCAAAAGCAAGACCACATGGATATTCATCTGGAAATGTAATATTTGACTCTGGAAAAATTCTGGTTTCGTCCCCAGGAGAAAAAAGGGGTAAAAAATGTGAATTTTTAAAAATTAAAATGAAAAATCCTGGTTTATTTGTTTCTCTGTCTCAGATAAAATTTTTAGGTTATTTCTCTTTGATTTTTAAGTTCTTTTTTTTTGTTTTGTTTTTTTTAAATATTATTCCTATTTACTTGTCTCCCTAGAAGGGTAGAGAGAGACACAAGGTCGGTTAAGCATGTGGTGAAAATCTAGCTCCCTAAAAAGTGGCACTCTGTATAGGAGCAAAAATAAAAATGACCTCAGTCACCAACGTCATTAATTACTACATTGAATTTGAATTATTTTTTTAGGCACTTATGCATTATAACGACGGCGCCATTGCTAGGGGCGATTACTCTAATTTCATCTTGCAATAGTTAAAAAAACACCCTTCTCCCATGTTAAATAATAAGTTTCTAAATAATGTTAAACTTTACATTTACAAAAAATGTCATTGAATTGTTTTCTCGTCTAAATTTAATAAATCATAATTTCTTCTTGATCAAATAAGATACAAAATAAAAAAAAATCAATAACACACAAAATAAATAATGTCAAAATACTTGAAAACTAAAAGTTATTGTATGAAAATGTATCAAAATATAATTGTAAACACATTTATCGAAAAAATACATTTTCTGTATTGAAGCAACTTGGCCTTTTGGTTAGGAGCAGAGTGTAGTATCTGTTTTCTGTCCCAAGAAATCTTTCTAGAATTTTATTTTTGTTTCTTTCCTACATTAAACACCGACCTTATGTCTAACTCTGTCCTCGAGAAACATTAGCTTTTTTAAACAATTTAAGGGAAACTCATCATAAGAACATAGAATTTTAATAAAAATTAAAGTAACATTGGATTTTTTATTTTTTGCAAACAATTTAACGGAAAGAAGTCACTGTAAGAGAAAAATAGAATTTTAATAAAAACTTGTTTGAGTTAGAGTAAAACTATAGGAAAATATAGTTTTAATTATTGTCACTATTGAATTAGGTTGGAAACTTGCACCCCTCATCGGTCGTTCAATGAAACCCAACAAAACAAAATGCCCCTGCCCGGGTAATGCATAAGTGCCTTATATTTTGATGCAAAAGATGTTTTAACAATTTATTCTGATAAAAAATTGTTATTTAGTTCTTTTTCATTTAACAACACACGCTATTTTTTAAATAGTATTTAAAAAAATGTCTTTGGAACGCTGGTGTTTTAAAGCTAATTTCCGTCAGAAGTTTGCATTTTGAAGATGGAACTCTTTCGAACTAAGTCGTTGCTATATTAATTTTTATCTTTTTAGATTCAAATGTTAATAACCACATTTTATTTCAGTATTTAATTGATATTTTTATTTTTTGATTGTTCTATTTAATAATAGTTTTTCCCGTCCATAAATGTTTATTATATTGTAGAGTTGAATGTAATAATCAAAGAAGAAAGCGCCCGCGCGTGTGTGCATTGTGTGGTTATACAACTTACCTTCAGATGGGATCTGAGAGAGAGAGAGAAAGATTAAAGATGGCAGCCATGGATTTATAAGGTGTAGTCTCGTGGAACCTCACAAGATCTCATCTTCCACTGCACACGTATGCAAATGGAATGGGGTCAGCTTTCTAATAAAATGCCTGTTGGCAGAGGTGGTGCTGAAAGTTGAGAGTGAAAGTTGACAGTGACGAATTCTAACTGAACTTTGGCTTATTGTATTCATTGTATTTTGTTTTGCTGTTTACCAGCCGATTTGACTGCATATATCTACCAAGTGTATCTTAAAAATAGGATAGACTCAACAATTATATTGTCTTTACAGCCCCCCCCCCAACTTTCTTTTTATCTCGCAATTCCTCAAAAGGTCACTAGCCGAAGTTCGGAAAACTATCACGTTTTTTTAACGGTTAATTAAAAAAAAACGTATTTGGAACTCTAATGTTTTTAAAGCTAATTTCCCGTCAACAGTTTACATTTTGGAGATGGAACTCTTTCCAGATAAGTCGTTGTTATATTAATTTTAATTTTTTTAGATTCAAATGTTAATAACTACATTTCATTTCAGTATTTAATTTATATATATATATATATATATATATATATATATATATATATATATATATATACATATATATTATTGTTTTATTTAATAATAGCTTTTCTCGTCCATAAATATTTATTATATAGCATAAAGATAGCATAGACTATAACAATAATATTTTCTTTACAGGTCCCCTCCTCCCAGCTTTCCTTTTATATCGCAATTCTTTAAAACGTCACTAGTCGAAGTTCGGAACACGATCACGGTTTTTTTAACGGTTAATTTAAAAAAATGTCTTTGGAACGCTGATGTTTTTAAAGCTAATTTCCCTGAAACATTTTCCATTTTAGAGATGGAATTCTTTCGAGATAAGATGTTGCTATAATAATTTTAACTTTTATCTTTTTAGATTTAAATGTTTATTATAATTACATTTTATTCCAGTATTCAATTGATATTTTTAGTTTTTGATTGTTTTATTTAATAATAGCCATTCTCACCCATAATTTTTTTTTTTATAATATTTACCAAGTGGATCTTTAGATAGCATAGACTCAATAAATTATACTCTCTCTACAGACCCATTTCCCCCCTCCCGCTTTCCTTTTATCTCTCAATTCCTGAAAAATTCACTAGCCGAAGTTTGGAAGACGATCACGTTTTTTTAACGATAATTTAAAAAAAAATGTCTTTGGAACGCTAATGTTTTTAAAGCTAATTTCCCTTCAATAGTTTGTTTTTTGAAGCTGGAAGTCTTTCGATATAAGTTGTGGCTATATTAATTTTAATATTTATCTTTTTAGATTCAAATTTTAATAACTGCATTTTATTTCAGTATTTAATTTATATTTTTATTTTTTTATTGTTTTATTTTTTAATTTGATTTATATATTCATTTTTTATTTTATTTTATATTTTTATTTATTTTTTTGTTTTTATTTTTTGTTCCATAAATTTTGTTTATTATATCTACAAAGTTGATCTTACAAGCATAGACTCAACAATTATATTTTCTTTACAGACCCCTTCCTCCTGCGTTCCTCTTATCTCGCAATTCCTTAAAACGTTACTAGCCGCAGTTCGGAAGACGATCACGTTTTGTTAACGGTTAATTAAAAAGAAAATGTCATTGGAACGGTGATGATTTAAAGCTAATTTCACTTAAACATTTTCCATTTTATAGACGGAATTCTTTCGAGATAAGTCGTTGCTATATTAATTTCAATTTTTATCTTTTTATATTCAAATGTTAATAACTACATTTTATTTCAGTATTTAATTTATATATGTATATATATATGTATATATATACATATATATATATATATGTATATATATATATGTTTTTAATATTACTTTTAATTTTTATCTTTTTAGATTCAAATGTTAATATTTTATTTCAGTGTCTTATTTATATTTTTATTTTATTATTTTTTTATTTAATAATAACTTTTCTCATCAATAAATGTTGTTTATTTATTACATCTACCAAGTTGATTTCATAAATAGATTAGGCAATTGTATTCCTTTTCAGTTCGTGAGAGGTGAATATATCACCATACATTTCCTTAAACACGCTAATGAGACTTTTTTATATACAATACTTAATATAATAACTTTTTTTAATGGAGAGTTGAGAACGCATTGTGGATGAGTTATCCACAGCTCTTGTTTCTCTCGCTTCTCTTTATTTTTAATTTGTGATTTTTCTGAAAAAGGGCGAAGAAAAAGCTATACTTTGTTGCCAGTATTTTGCGCGAACAGTCGCCAGAGATATCGGAAATGTTCTGTGTCTATCCTTGTAGTCATGTCATTAGTAAGGGTGCTGGAGGTAAGCGTTATATGTGGGCTGACATTATCCGCCTGGTAGTCAGGGACCCGAACCTTGGATCAACTACTAAGGAAGCTGTCCTATCAGCAGGTACAAATTACTCTTGTGAATGGATTCTGGACTATGCAGTAGCTTTTGGTGGGGCCTCCCGATGCCATATTAGTGGGTAATTGTTACGGCTTTAACTTTTAATGTGATAAAAAAAAATTCTTCGTTACTTTTTTGTCTTAGTTTCCCTTTCTGTCCAGCTCTAAGCAAGTCTGTTGACCTAGTCCACAAATCTCAAAACTCCATCATGACATGTTTCAAGAAAAAAATACACGATTAAACCCAGATCTCTAACTTCCAACGTAGATCCCCACTACCATGTCTCCTTCTCCAACATCAGGGGGTCTACATTCTAATCTTACAGAGGTTGAAACCCAATTACAGGAAACTAAACCAGACATTATTTCTAAACGAAACTGGCATTGGACCGACTATTTCCCTAAATGAGTTCATAATTAAAGGATACTCTTACTTAACTTCCAAATCTGACCCTCAAGATCGCCATGAGCATGGAATATGTGCCTATATTAAAGATGGCTTTCCATGTGGTATGGACATCTCCGGAGAAGATTCTAACTTACCCTATATGTGCTTCCGGGTGGCACTTGCTTAAACTACTGCGTTTATATTTACTCTCTATCGCCTCCACAACAGTGGAGTTACTATCTTTAAAAACATATCTGAGAAAATTGACCAAGTCCTATCTGCTTATGCTTTAGCTAAGATTCACGTATGTGGAGACTTCAATGTTCACAATGTGAAATCGTTAACCCACTCAAATTAGACAGATGATGAGGGGAGGTTCTGTCTCCATTACCTATGACCTCATTCACATTGTTCATGAACCCACCCGTGTGCCCGACACTGACAGCCAGTATGCGAGTCTCCTAGACCTTTTTCTCACAACTTTCCCTGAACTACGTTCAGTTTCCGTTCTATCTCCACTTGGGTCTTTCGACCACTCTGTTGCATCAGTTAAATATAAAAATGAAATGAAATAAGTTCTCAGATGTACCTCTCCATCATACAGTATATCGATACTCTATGGTTGACTGGGATAGCTTCCGTACATTTGTATCAGATCTACCTATGCCTTCCATGTTTAAAAAGGATGTGTCGTCTATAGTATCAGACCTGACAGAATGGTTAATTGTAGGTATAGACCGTTTCATACCCTCGAAAAAGTTCCAGCAAAAACCCAACAGCCAGTCATGGTTTTCTCCAGTATGTTCTGCTGCCAGTGCGCACAAAAATCACTATTTCCATTGCTTCCAACATAATAGTTGTATTGAGACTAAAGCCACTTTCAGGACTGCCAGCAACCATTGTAAGAAAGTAATAAAGAACGCAAGAGAGTTGTATGCTCAGTCCGTCAAGTCCAAAGTAGCTGAGCAGCCGCTTTGTTCCCACCAGTTTTTGAAAATTGCAAACAGAATCCTGAACAGAAGCGTGTGCTCCATCCCAACTATCATCAATGGACCTGAGGTAATCTCGTCAGCATCAGCCAAAACCAAACTCTTTGCCAAGAACTTTGCAGCTAATTCTACCCTTTGCGACCAAGACCGCCAACCCCCAATATTTCTTCCTGTATCAGAAAACACACTATGTGATATACAAATATCTGCACGTAATGTTGCCAAGCTAATAAAAAATCTTGATTCCAGTAAAGCAACCGGCCCTGAGGGTATTCCAATTATAGTACTCGAAAGACTTCAACCAGAATTAACGCCCATACTTACAAAACTGTTTAAACGTTGTCTTAAGAAGAATTACTTCCCATCACCCTGGAAAATCTCATCAGTATCATCTGTATTTAAGAATTTAAGTGATCGCTCATATCTCTCTCTCTCTCTCTCAGTACAGGCCAATAAGTCTCCGGTGCATCATGAGTAAGTTGCTGGAATCTGTGTTAAATACGGAAGTAATCAACTATCTCACAAAAATAACCTTCTTAGTGACATAGAATATGGTTTCCATTCTGCTAGATCTACAGCAGATGTGCTTACAGTTATATCTCATAGGATTAGTGAATCTCTTGACAGAGGCATCCTTTCTAGGGCAATTGCTCTTGACATATCGAAGGCCTTTAATAGGGTATGGCATAAAGGTTTATTTCATAAGATCTCCAGCTAAGGTATAGCTGGAAATGTCTTCTCAATTATTAAATCATTTCTCTCTGATAGGTTCATAAGAGTAGTGGTTGATGGGCAAAAATAAGATGCTCACAATATTAATGTTGGAGTCCCTCAGGGGTCCATCCTGGGCCCAACTCTCTTCCTTATCTACATTAATGATCTTCCAAATCACATCATTACATCATTCGTAGACATTTATGCTGATGACACTAGCATCTATGGTAGTACGTCTAAACGACCAAGTTCTCTCCGATTTCCTCTCCTCTGATCTTGAGCACATGGTACAAGGTTGAAAGGTTACTTGACTGATTACTTTTAATGCATCTAAAACTAAGCTTTTATCTTTACATCATCAACGCTCTGATCTTCATCTGGCATCAGTTAAAATGAATAGCTCTCGTCTTGGGGAGGCCTCATGTTTTGACAAGCTTCTGGGCTTAACCTTTACTCCTGATCTTAAATGGAACACATACATCAAACCTGTTGCCAGAGACGCTGGAAAAATGGTGGGATCCTTCTATCAATCCAATAGATGTCTCGCTGTTGATGCAATTCACTATCTGTATAAGAGCCAGGTGCGTCTAAGAATGGAGTACTGTTGCTATATTTGGACAGGAGCTGCTAGAAAGGATTTGTCCTGCCTTGATAGAGTTCAAAATAGACTTTGTAGCCTTGTGGGGGGTGTCCGTTTCTCTTCCCTACAACCTCTTTCTCACAGAAAACATGTTGTAAGTATGTCTCTGCTTTATCATTATTTTCATGGCAAGTGCTCGACTGAGCTTCAATCTCTGGTCCTCCCCTCGCCAAACTTTCACAAGAAACACTCGTCTAGCTGAAAACACTATCAATGATCCACTCCCCACTCTTTATCTGTGCCTACACCTAAACGTAGAGTCCATGAACAAAGTGCACGCCTTTGGAACTGTCTTCCATTTTCCTGCTTTCCAGCTGACTACAATCTGATTGTCTTCAAGTCCAATGTAAACAAGTTCTTAATGAGCCGTTCCACTTAAGTTAACAAATTTACCGAATTTCCATTACTAACAATTACTATATTGTCAAAGTGACTACTGTACACTCTTAACCCTTATCCTCGAGTGGTCTCTGGACCTTGATAAGTGGTGATGCCTATGTAAAAGAAAACCAAGTTTTGCGATATCATTTTTATTAAATTATTTTCTTAAACATTTGACCTTGAAAAATAATTATAATCTGGCAACTGTGTATCCTAGCCGTGCTATACATAAGTGCCAAACTCGCCATAACTTACTTTTTTTAAGTTATCATTTTTATTATTACAAACATGGTTTAAGTAGAGATAATTTCACGCTGAAGAATTTATGTGACTGAAATAGAAATGAATCCTACAAATTATTAATTTTTTTTTCATTTAATAACAAACATTATCAGCCTTACTCGGTTTTCTAAATTTTCCAAATTTATTTCTTTTACATTTGAACAAAATTTCTAACAATTTGATGCATTCCGGTAAGATAATTTGTTTTAAATGTTTTTTGAGATGAAGATTGGTATTAATTTTGATTGTTTGGACTATCACTCTCATCTTGGTAATTGTTCTCAAAATAGAATATTTTCTGGCCCTTAGATTTTGCTGCAAATTAACCAAAAGCAAGACCATATGAATATACGTCTGCAAACGTAATATTTTACCTTGAAACCATGTCATTTGATTGTTTTACTCTGATGTTTTACATCAGGCCAGGGAAAATAGCCCAAATCAGTCGGGGGTCATATAGTTTTTGGCTTGTTTCTTTATTTTTTGTCATATTTGAATATATTGTCATTTTATCTAATATTATGATAATACTGGATCTGCTTTGCAAGACCATATGTTTTAAAAACTACAAACCCTATCTTTGATTTTTTTTCCTATCTCAGCCCGACCCCACACAGTGCACACACATGGGGACGCTTAAGTCATCTCTGTTTTCCCTACAACCACCTTTCTATTAGTTTAGACAACATGCTCTCCAATGTCTAGATCACATTTCATACTCCATTATCCACTGTGGCGGTCGCTTTTCCTTACTCAGCCTCTGAGATGTCTCGCCATTCTCCTGCTGTAAATCACTTTCAACTTGCCAACAGACCAGTTGAAAGTGAAACGGTTGAAAGTGGTTTTGCTTCAGGGAAAACTGCATCAAATCGACCAACATCCATAGCTTGCATTTCACTAGCTGCCCCTTTTGTCCTTATCATTTTATCATTAGCAATTACCGATTGTAGCCAGGCAAACACAGTGGCAGTCTGTTTTCACGCATATATCACATAGTCGCCATTTCAAAGCCAGATTCATTCTTCAATCTGAACTCCCCTTCATAAGGCAGTAATTTTTGTCTTTACATCTAACCAACTGGTACTTCCAGAGTTTATTGGCGATGCAGAGTTGCAAATAGACAGGTTTTAGATCAACTAATGTAGATGAACCATTCATTTTCCTCCATTTTTTAAGGATCTCACTGCATACATCTACAGTGTCACTCCCAGTATGGTGCACTATGTGTTGGTTCAATTCTCAGAAATAAAAAAATGGTCTGACCTTCCCTTTCGTCTGTTGCAAAATGGCCACCAATAACAGAAAATAATAACCCTTTTTCACTCTTCCTTTGAGCGAATTCTCATAGCATGCCATCCTGTTTGTTAGTGTCAGCAGACTATTCTTCCATGCCCAATACACTGCCCACTGTTTCCTATCATATTCCGCTTGAAAATCTGGATCACTAATCGATATCCTTCTCTTGTCTCTGGCTTCATTGCTCCCTTTGCTTTGTTGACATGCTCTGTTACTGTGCACCTAGCTAGTTCCTACCAACTTCATCAATCTTTTGATTTCATTAGCATATACGTCGATGGATTCTCCGTCCACCTCACCTCTTATAATTTGCTGTAAGCCTCAAACAGCTCAAACTGCGTCTGCATCAGCCTTCTTCCGCTCATTCAGTTCCAAGTACAAGGCCAACATGTCTCCCTCCAAGAACAACGGTATCACTTTGGCCACCAGGTCTACTTTTCTTAGCCAAACCACCACATCAGCTTCATCACAAAATGCTTTTATCATTTTGTTCAGGCCAGTAGCCATGACCGAAATAGCTTGTTTTCATTAGAAAAGTTCAACAAAAAATCCTAGCAAGAGTCCAACAAACACGTGTGTCAAAATCCAACACAATCCAACAAAGTGACGAGCAACAATAATCGAATCGTTATGGATTCTCGTAGTGTTTTCCCCCACCTTCTTAATGCAAGCTGCACAGGAACCTCTCATTTGCATGCATGCTGTGTGACTTTGCAAGACCACATGTTATAAAAACTACAGAAGCCATCTTTGATTTTTTTCTTTCTCAGCATGACCTCGCACAATGCACACACGTGGGAAAGCTTAAGCAGTAAGCCATCATTTTTTTTCCCACAGCTTTAGATAACAATTGGAAAATAATTATGTCTTCTTTTCAGAACGTAGAATACAAGATGGAAAAAAAGAAAATATGCACAATTTTCATATTACAATTCAAAAAAGCTGTTGAAACAGATCGCGATATCAACAAAGCATTTGGCTCAGAAACCACTACTAAGTGCAGAGCACAATGATTGTTTAACAAATTTAGTGGCAGCAATGAAAGTCTTGGAGATGATGAGCGTAGTGGTCGGTCCTTGGATATTGACAATGATCAATTAAGAGCCTTACTCTAAGCCAATCCACACACAACTGTTCGAGAACTTGCTTCTGAATAAGTGTCATATTCCCTTCTTTTACACAAGAACAACCCGTTCCTCGACTGGGTTGAAACTTACAATGAAAAGTGCGTTCTTTACAACAGGTGACGCTCAGTGGTTAGACACCAACGAATCTTCACAACACTTCTTGAAGCCAGAGTTGCACCAAAGAAGGTCATGCTGTCTGTTTGGTGGTCTGTGACCGGTCTTATCCATTACAGTTTTTATTGAATGCAGGCAAAACCATTATGGCAGATAAGTGCTGTCAATAAATGGATGAAATACATCAGAAACTTCGACAGCAAAACCCAGCAACAGAAAAGGACCAATTCTCATCCATAATAATACCCAACCACACATTGCTAAATCGACCCTGCAGAAGAGCTATGAAACTGCCTAATCCGCCATATTCTCCAGACATCTCACCTACTGACTACCAATTTTTCAAGCATTTCAACAACGTTCTGCATGAGAAATGTTGCAAAAACCAAAGCGATATCAAAAACGTCGGCAGTTACTTTATCGCCACCATAAGGCAAGATTTGTACGCTACTGGCATAAATACACTTGTGTTGCATTGGCAAAAGTGTGTTGATTGATGGTCTTTATTTTGATAAAAACAAATGTTGTTTGAGCCAGAAATATTAATCCGAATCAAAAAATTTAAATCTGAAAGAACTTCCTTGTCACCCTAATATATATATATATATATATATATATATATATATATATATATATATATATATATATATAGTAGAGATTTAGAAGGCTGTCACAATGCGAGGAATGAAATATAGTCGTTGTTGGTAAGAGAAGACGAGAACAGGTGGGGATTTACACATACATACATACATATATTTTATATATGCATGTATTTATTCAGTTGTAAAATGTCTTACTTGTTATGTCTGCGACAAATTCCATTATTAATTTCAGAAAATTTCCCTTTTCAAATGGTAAGCATGACAGATCGATTGAAAGCATGTTAGATGATGGAGTGGAAGTTGGGTAGCTATGTGGGGCCTCGGAGCAAATGTAAGTAGGGGATTTATGTATGGTATAATCAGGTAATTAACATGTTTATAATTTTATTTATTTCTATTTATTTGTCTTTTTTTGTTTTGTAACTTGTTGCTTTAGCATGAGCTTTTTTAATTTTGTATGTTCTCTATTTTGTTGTCTTTATCATTATTATTATTTATTTATTTATTTATTTTTAGTGTGTGCTGTGTCTAGGTTTATCTGGGTCAGGTAAATCGCTAGTGGGCTGTGTCCGGTCAGCTATTGAAGGATAGAGTAGGGGTGGGATGTGAGAGAGTAGGGGAGGTGGGGTGCGGGATGATGCACCCTCAGTCGGCAGCTGGATGTTTAGGTTAGTGTTGCCAGGAGTAGGAAAATAGGTGGGGAGGGGGGAATTAGGATGACATTCCTTGGGAGTTGTTAATTTATTTATATCCATGAGATTATAAGTGGTAGTAGATTTTTTTTTTGCTTGCTATATTTTAATTTACTGCTGTTTTTATTTATTGAATTTCTTTTATTATATTATTATTTATTTATTTATTTATTTTATTTTTTATACATATAATTTATATGGGAGGGGCTTGTAGTAATGTCCTATCTGGATTGTGAGTTGGGCTGTGAGCGGTGTGTAGTGGTGTATCTGTTCTAATGGGTTATGGTTGTAATGGTAAGTCTTAGGTGGGAGCCGTATGTAAAGTTATATAATGAATGAAGATCCGAGCTCCAGTCTGTTGTTGAGTTCTGGCTGTAATTTGGATATTAGTAATGATTCTTTTATGTGAAGATTCTCAATATTGCGTTCTGTGGTTAAAATATCGCCTTTAACAGATTTGTTTCTGCAGGTGTTGAGGTGTTTGCAGAATGATGATGCTTGTGTTTGTGTGTGTTCCTTGACTCTTATGTGTAGGGGTCTCGTGGTGCTGCCCACGTAGAATTTTCTGCAGGCGCAGCATGCTAGTCTGTATACTACGTGTGTATGGTGGCAGATTGTTGCGGGGTATACAGGGCAATTTGTTAATGTGCATGGTTGTGGGTCCTCGTTGTGACTGCGTTTAGAGAGTTTCTGTCTAAGGGATGGCCCCAGAGTGGTTTAATTGTATATTGAGACCCTCTCTTCTGATAGCCCTGCGGATAGCCGTTGTGATCTTGCCGCTGAGATGGGGCATTTTAAGGAAGGAAGTATTGGTGGGGAAGCTTCTTACACTATACCTATCTCACACAATGCTTCAAGCAAACTACATATCAATCCTATATATATATATATATATATATATATATATATATATATATATATATATATATATATATATATATATATAAGTTTCGTGGTTTAAACTTTCAAATTTTTTCTGTTTAGTTTCTTAAACATGATCCCATCACTTCTTTTTCCTTTCACCATAATCTTTTTCAGTCTCATTTTCTTAATTTCTTCCAGCACCTCATCATCAGTTTCCTCATTATTAGTAATTACCTCATTATTTGTTTCCTCTCCATTTCATGCCGCTTCATCCACATTTTCCACTTCATTATCTTCCCTTTCCTCATCAATATGCACATTTCTTTCATTTGTCCTGTCATCCCTCATTATTTCTGCATTTACCTGTCTTTCTGTGGCCTTCACTTCCAGCTCTGATAACCATCCCTTCTTCCGTATTGCTATTGCCTGATTACACACGAGCTGTTCTGTTAATTCACGCCTTCCTCGTTCTCTCGATTCTCTAAACATACGTTTATAGATAGGCTTTTCATTTTCATCATAAGGATTGCTTCTGAAGACTTGTCAATTTCAGTTTCACTCCCATTCACACCGATATTTTCAATCCTTCCGCTTGTCATTTCATTCATGAGAAGGTTAGTGAATTTTAGATTACACAACCACTGGTGTTTTGTTTTTCATGACAACATCTCTAGTGGTTTTAAATTAGAGTTTTACTTCTTCTAGATGGTCGGTCTTACTTATCCAGAGCTACTGGTTTTAAGGTGCCAGTTATTCGCTTAATGCACCACTCCTATCAGTAACACAGGTCTGCTTGACTTAGAGTCTGAGCTACATGAGAAGGCCAAGAGTATGATTAGATTTTCAGAAGTTAAAAATTTGAGCATGCTTTTGAAGTACTTTATCCCCACTTCAAACCTGTTAATATAGCACACTTTGGGATAGTTTATTATTATTATTATTATTATTATTATTATTATTATTATTATTATTATTGGTATAAAATGATCACCACCAGCATCAACTGCCATCACTGTCGCCACGAACACCACCACCACCACCACCACCCTATTCTGCTGTCACCACCTCACTGCTTCCAAAACTGCAACTGCCACCACCACTACCAGATTGATGCTCTTCATCCTAGCATTCAGTTCCACAACATTGATATGTTATCCTTTTTTCGTAGCCAAGCACCGTCTTCAAGAGAGACACCTCCTATTTCCAATAATACCACCTCACTTCCACCACTGCTGCCACCTCCAACACCACTATTTCCACCACCGCCAGTGCCACCACTACCACGCCACTGCTACCACCGCCACTATCACCACCAACACCAACTGCCACCACCGCCATCACCACCACCACAACCTCTACTGCAACTTCCACCGCCACTGCTGTAACTGCCACTACCACTCCCACCACCACCACCGCCGCCACCACTAAAACCACCACCACCACTACTGCAACTGCCACCTCCACAACTGCCACCACCGTCACCACCTTCATGACCACTGCCTCCATCTTCACTGCAACTTCCACCAACACCGCTACCACCACAACCATTGCCACCACTACCACCACAACCACTGCCCCCCACCACAACCACCACCACCACCACCACTGCCGTTACCAAAATTGCAACTACCACTAAAGCCAGATTGATGCTCTTCATCCTAGCATCCAGTTCCACAACATTGATATGGGCGTTATCATCCTTTTTTCATAGCCAAACAGCATCTTCAAGAGTCACTCCTCCTATTTCCAATAATACTCCTAATGCCAGGCTGCTAGAGTCACTCCATGACTCCTTTTTATATGCCATTCTCCTTTTACAGTGGTCCATTTTTTTCATTTCTGCAATGACTTCTTGTATCATAAGTAGCACTTCTTGACCAATTGCATCCTCCCAACTGTCTGTATGCCTATTAATAAAACTGCATGCAGTTCGCAACTATCCAACTATAGGGTAGTCGCCAACCAACTTTCCACATACAGAGAAAAGCTCTCTCTTAGTCAGGTTATCCCTGGCTTTGGGGATCTCATTTCCTCATCCAAACATCAACTTTCCTGCTTTATTGTGTCTTAATCCTAAACCCATTCCGTTTTCCAATGACGTGGATGGTTTTGCTGTCAATCCATATGCTTTAACATGATCTCTCACCCTCTCCACAATCACCTCAGTTATGTCCACCAGTTATGTGATCGATGTAAGAGCAGGTATCTCTCTTTACCACATTATCTTTGGGCAACAGTCTTAAGAACTGTCTTCATGATTTTCGGTGCAAAATTCAGTCCAAATCCTAATCTGGTCAAACAATAAACTTTATTTTTATATTCTATCAATTAATACTGCCATAATTTTTTGTCTACATGAATTTGGAGGTAGGCCAACTTTAGGTACTTTCCATTCTCCTCCAGTCCCCATGATTCCTTCACACATCAATTTCATCTTTTGTGTGACATACTTAATCCAACACTGGCCTAACTTTCTTCTTAATAGGTTTGACCATGACCATGAGTGGCCAAATTCCTTTGACCTTCCCTGACCACGGTATCAATAGTCCTTTCGTCATTCCACCTCTCAATTTTCTTCTCATTTTAAATCACAGTGGCATATTCCTCATCACACTCGCAGCATCGGCCTCTCCCCAACATTTCACTTCTATGCCATCTACTGCTCTAATGTTGCTGGGTCTATTCCAAGAGTTGGCGACATTTGTAGCAACAAGCATTGTCATACATCCAGTATCGACAAGGGCTCTAGCCCTCTACCCATTAATAGCGACCACTATCTGTGGCAACACACTCTCACATGCTTTCCAGTATAAAGGGGTGGCTACTGGCGTAATAGCATATCTTTACTCGTTTCTCGGAAGCGAAGAGAAATTCCTGCTAATGTGCCCCACCTGGTCACACTGAAAGCGGATAATGTTTGGTCGCAGCTATTTAGAGTCTCTCATCAGGTGAGGTCCTTGACATCTGAAGCATTTTCGATAAATCTATGACTTTGTTTCATTAATGTTCCTTCCTCTCTGCAGTTTAACAATCTTTTTAAGGCTATGCCCCTCATATCCAGCCAATCCTTCTAGTCATCTTATCTCTGCCACATATACATCCACTGACTCTCCAATCCAGGTAACTCTTCTGAGCTTATTATAATCCTTAAACGGGTTTTCTGAAAATGGGGTCTTTAATCAGTTTTCAATACTCTCAGCAATGGTTTAATCTGTCTCTCTCATTTCTAGATAGATTGCTAGAGCATTCCCTTCCATATACATTGGGATCAATGTGGCAAGGTCTTCACTCTTCTGCAGCTTTGCCACCAATTTCAGTTAAGCCTTGTGATCACATCATCTTCTCCAGTAAACGGCCTCAGGATCTGTTGTTTAATTTTACTCATTCGCCCATTTTCACTATTGTGTCAAAATAGTTTGCTGTTAGATATGTTGGTAATTTTAGATAGTAAAGTTCAAAGAAAATTTCCAACCGTTATGTTCTCTTTTTCACAATTCTTGGTATCAAACACCAGCACACATCTGTCAGAACTTACTTCTGCCAAAAAAACACAGTCTCTCTCTCTCTCTCTCTCTCTCTCTCTCTCTCTCTCTCTCTCTCTGATACACAGGCTTTTTATTTGAAAACCCGACTGCATCTCATTTGCATATTTCTCTCAACTCTCCTTACCCAACAGGACGATCAGTACATAAACAGCAGGAGTGGCCATTTTTTTTTCTGTATCCCTTTCCTGAAACGGGCGGCACGTTGTACTACTTTTTAATCACATTATTCGAAAGTATACTCCCTTGCCTTTGATAGAGTCTCGTATTATAGTTAGTCTATATAATCCTAAATCAAATGCGAGTATATATAAAAATGAATAACCCTACAAGGTCTGATGCTGCTGTAGCATCCAAGGCAGTAATGGCTAGATCTAAAGAGATCAGTATTTTTATTTTAATCCATTGGTTATTCCTTTCTTTTAAGTAGGACCAATTCCTTGACCCGGTTGTGACTTGCGATGAAAAGTAGGTGCTTTATGACAACCAGCCATGCTAAGCTCAGTGGTTGGATGCCGATGAAACTCCACAACTCTTTCCAAAGCCAGCGTTGCACTAAAAGAAGGTCATGTTGACTGTTTGGTGGTCTGCGAAGGGTTTCATGTATTACATTTTTTAATGCAGGCAAAACTATTACGGCGGATAAGTACTGTCAACAAATGGATAAAATGCATCAGAAACTTTGGCAACAACACCCAACATTAGGCAACAGAAAAAGCTCAATTCTCTTCCATTACAATCGCCGACCGGATGTTGCTAAACCGACTCTGCAGAGGAGAAGGAAGAAAGAAAGAGATGGGAAGACAATCTCATAGAATGGACAGGACTGAAGCTGAACCAGGCAGTTAAACGTGTGGAGGACAAAGAAGGATGGAGAGGACTCGTTGACAGGTCATCTGCAGCACCCCAATGACAACCACCACGGATCAGGTGAAGGTGAAGGTTACGATATAATATATATATATATATATATATATATATATATATATATATATATATATATATATATATATTATTAGGGAACATTGAGCCTGGTTAGTACCAGATGAGTGGCCAGTTGGGAATTCTAGGCACTGTATGTGCTCTCCGATTATTTCGGCGTTTGTTTCCAGTCGTCCTGTAAATACACTTCACTTGCCCCTAGTATTTAACAATGTCAACTCAGGAGAGGTATGGTTTGAGATTGCGCACATCCTGCCACAAAGAATGTCACGCAAAGGCAGCCCTTCGTGGGTATCCATAGTCTGTCTAAGATTAATCTATCTATCTATCTATCTATCTATCTATCTATCTATCTATATATATATATATATATATATATATATATATATATATATATAATGTAAGGCGTTCTTTTCTTTAGTTGTTCATATTAAACTTAAACAAGGAAAAAGTTTTATAGTACTAATTCAATAATAATCTGTTTATTATTATTGTCTACATACGTATACGTCTCATTCTAATAGAATCATCAGCGCACATTTGAACTCCGAGTATATATATATATATATATATATATATATATATATATATATATATATATATATATATATATATATGTGTGTGTGTGTGTGTGTGTGTGTGTGTGTGGCTTCAGATTTTTCCAGTTCTCTTTTTGGACTTCCTTTTATTTTCACTTGTAGCCATCTGTTTGAACACTTTTTCTATGACAGATGTTTCTTTATTGTTTTTGGTTTATTAGCGAGACCAAGTGTCTCCATTTGTATTCTTCTACTTGAAGAGACCTTTCTCTCAACAGACATATTACAAGACCTCTGAGATTTGACAGGATACTAATTCAGAGGTCAGGCCAGTTATAGGTTTTTGTTTTGCAACAATATTCCTTGGAAAATCCCATAAATAAATTTGGATTGTTAAGCATTAGTTGAAAGTAGAAATAAAAAAAAAGATAAATGGCATTGAAATATCGGCTTTTATAGATGCGTACCTTTATTCAAATAAAAACAAGAGAAACCAAAGTGGATATTCTTAGAACGTGTTCATTCAATTTGCTTATTTCAAACTAAAGCATGACATATTGGTTGTACAAGGTTAGATTCATCTCTGTATCTATTGACTTAAATACTGATCGTTTACTTTCGTTTGCTTTCAGATAGGTGGATGTGTGGTGTAATTGACAGGCAAATAAAATGGAAATCCAAAATACAAGTGATGAAGATAACAAATAACTCACGATAATACAGCAATTAACAATAAAACAACATTTATGAATGTTTGAATGCATGCAAATCATGTTTTTTTATCAGTTTGTTTTAGTTAAGGATGGGGCATCCAACTGGATGCTAGACATTTACCCACTATCTCATATATTCCGACGAGCTAACTTTTTAAAAATTATAACTGCTCCTTTAAGTGCAATTTTTTTGTGTCTCTTTTGCACCTAGTTCATCGGGTATATTTGACAGGTAGCTTTTGAAATTCGTATTCATGAGTCCGGTTGTTCCTAATACTGCTAGAATGAAATCTTTCTAAGATTCCATTTTTTCCATCTTGTACATAATACCTACTATGGCCTAAAATTGAGTATTGTTGTCACATCTGGGGTGGATCCCCTAAAAGTACCATTTCCTGCCTTGTCAAGGTGCAGAACCGTCTTCGAACTTTAGTAGGCGATTACTTTTTCGCCCCCCCCCCACCTCTTTCTCACAGAAGGGATGTTACGAGTCTGTCTCTGCTCTATCGATACTTTTATGGTAGGTGTTCGTCTAAACTCCAATCTATGGTCCCTCCACGTATTACTATCTCACTAACACTTAACGCTTATCCTTGTGTGGCCTCACTAACACTTAATGCTTATTCTTGAGTGGTCTCAAGGCCTTGATAAGTAGTGACCTTGAAGTAAAAAAAATACATTGATATTTGGGTATCTCCACCCCCACCCTCAGCTGTGGATACACTGACTTTTTGTTCTTGTCTCATATCACTTTCTCAGGTTTAATAGTTCCGTTTTAGCTGTAAGAATTGGACAGTCATAGTGGATCGTGTATGACTTATTCCTACCTGTTCTTTCTGATATATATTTGTAACATATTGAATATCGAATGTAGCAGTAAGTCCATGGTATATATATATATATATATATATATATATACCATGGACTTGCTGCTACATTCGATATTCAATATGTTACAAATGGTGCAGTGGATATATTTGCATACTATATTGTGTTACATAGTAGCCGTCACCCAACAGAAGCTTACAACTGGATGTCAGGTGACTCACGCTCTGTGCTTCTTTGTGGAAGAACCTCTACTTGTTGTTGTTACTAAAACCGCTATAAGCTTATCTATGTGAACGAAATATCTTTTTGGGGAGGAGAAACTTTGTTGTGTAACGAGATGCATCTGTTGACTAATTTGCTGGTTTGCTCACTCTTTTGAATGTGAAGTATATAAGCAGGGTTTTGATCAAGTGGAGGCTCTTGTTTGTTATTTTTCCTTCCATGGTGCAGATTGATGTGTCTGATGCTGATGCTTGGTGTCTAATTAGGTATTCACGTGCATGACGAATATAGGATAGTAGCATTAATTCAATTGATATTCTAGTTGGGAAGATAGCTGCACAACCTTGTTGGTAGGAAATGCTTGAAATGTTTTAACGTGGAATTGTTTACAATCTAGTTGAAATATGGTTAATCGTTCACTTGATTTAACAATTATTGAAGATTGCATCAAACAATCTAAAAGTTTTCACCCAACAAATTGTCAAGCGCGTGTTTAGTTTTCATATGTACATTTTCATTCTTCCTCATTTAGTGATCCTGGTAACATGTTGAATGCAGTCAGTACAAGACGAAAAAATATTTTTTACAAACAAAAGATCAAATCAAAAGTGCATTTTTTAACAACTTTAAAGATCTTAAGTCAGTCCAACTCTAGTTTTCGCCACCGCAATAAAGCTTTAGCAAAAGTTTTAATATATTATGATCTATTCTAAAAATCTGCAATAAAACACGTGACCTAGTAAAGGGCTTCCCACTAATATTCGTATTTTACGGATGCACTTTTGATGAAATCTTCCCAAAGCTTTGAGATGCGTTTGATAAGTTTCCAATGCATACAGTAGACAAATCACAACACGAGCCTCATAAACACTGATCTTTATCTTCACACTGATGCCTCTATCCGATCATACACGTTTTTCAAACCTACTAAAAGCAGAACTAATGCTACATCTCTGCTCAGCAGACTACTAATATATATATATATATATATATATATATATATATATACAGATATAGATATCTATACATATCTGTACATATATAAACATATATATCATTATATACTTATATAAATATATATGCACGCATATACATGCATATATACATATATGCATGTAAATATATATGCACATATATGCATATACATACATATATACACACACATTTATGCACATATATATATGCATATATATATACAAAAATACACACACACATATAAGAAATACGACGACACTTTTTTAAAATATCATCAATTGAATACTTAACTTTTTAGAAAGCCAGATGTTAAAAGATATTTAAAGATATTAAGCCAGTTTTCGGCTTGAACGAGCCCTTTTCAAGCTAATTCTTTATGTTTATCATTGTTTTCTTGAAGATGTGAAAATATCTCTTGGTGATAGTCAGTGTGCAAGTTAACTGGACAGTTATAAAGTATTCAAATGCATGCATTCGGTTCACATGACAATTGTGCAAATAATAGGATGCCACTTTTTTAACTATCGTTAAAAATTACTTAGAGATATTTTTACATCTCCAAAGAAAAAGAAATATACACACACATATACATATATATATGTATATATATATATATATATATATATATATATATATATATATATATACTTATATAAAGGGTGGAATTATACATTTTTTGCCTTAAAAAACACTACTACAGCTTTATTTTAAAACCTTTTTTTGAAAAAATCAATTCAGGTAATTTGATTATGTAGTAGAACTGACCTCTATATAATGTATATAATGTATATAATGCATATAATGTATATAATGCATATAATGTATATAATGTATATAATGTATATAATGTATATAATGTATATAATGCATATAATGTATATAATGCATATAATGTATATAATGTATATAATGCATATAATGTATATAATGCATATAATGTATATAATGTATATAATGTATACAATGCATATAATGTATATAATGCATATAATGCATATAATGTAGCTGCCTTTAATCACCGTCGCTGAAACGGGTCTGGAACTGCCAGCAAGAGCTTGGTGAATACTCAATGGTGCCGATCAGGTTGGTTTTAGTGTTGTGAGAGGTCATGTTGGTGATGTTTTCGACGTATGACCAAACAAAGTAGTCCAGCGGGTTCAGATTGGGGGAGGAGGGGCACCAGTGAGAGAAGGGTATAAAGTTGTAGCACTCTTTCTGAAGCCAAGCCTGGGTCTCTTTTTAACACATACAGGTACACTTTGGTGTTGACTTTCAAGCCAACTTCGAAGATGTTAGGTGCTATGATATGACTCTCATTTGTAAACCACAGCAAAGATCATAATTGTGGCCGGAAACTTCATTGAGCTGTGCCCTGAAGCGTTGGCGTAACTTTTGACTGCTTGTCTCGCATTGGGCTCGTCAGCC
Organism: Euprymna scolopes; assembly: GCF_053919585.1. Taxonomy (NCBI): domain Eukaryota; kingdom Metazoa; phylum Mollusca; class Cephalopoda; order Sepiida; family Sepiolidae; genus Euprymna; species Euprymna scolopes. The sequence continues at coordinate 103,846,712 of NC_136497.1, read as the reverse complement.
ACAATCATGCCTGCAGTTGACGTGGACAGCCTCTTTGTACTCCTTACCTGGTCACCGCCACACATGCTTAAAGCCATCAGAACCAAACAAATTACATTTCGTCTCATCAGACCATAGGACACGGTTCCAGTAATCTATGGGTTTTGTTGACATGTTTTCAGCAAATTGTTTGTGGGCTTTCTTGTGTATTGCGTTCAGAAAAAGCTTCCTCCTGGGGCGACAGCCATGCACACCAATTGAAGAGTACAAAGATAAGTGCGTCATGCTTACAGTCAAGCATGGTGGTGGGAATCTCATGGTCTAGGGCTGCATGAGTGCTATAGGCATTGGAGAGTTACATTTCATTGGGGGAAACATGAACTCCCATATGTACTCTCAAATACTGCAGCAGAGCATGATCCTCTCCCTCCAAAAACTGGGTCGCAGAGCATGACAATGACCCAAAATACACATCCAAGACAACTGCTGTTTTACTGAAGAGGCTGCGGATAAAGGTCATGAACTGGCGAAGCTTGTCTCCAGACTCGAACCCAACAGAACATCTTTGGGGCATCCTCAAGCAGAAGGTGGAGGTGTGCAAAGTCTCAAATATCCACCAACTCCATGAGTCGTAATTGAAAAGTGGAAGAGCATTCCAGTGGCTACATGTGAAGCTCTGGTAAACTCCATGCCCAGAAGAGTAAAGGCAGTTTTGGATAATGATGGTGGGTACACAAAATATTGAGAGTTAACATGTATGTTAATATTGACAACTTTTCGTAAGGGGTGTACTCACTTTTTTTGCAAGGGATTTACCTAATGGCTATAGTTTTAGTTATTTTCAGAGGAAAATAAATTAACGCTTTTATACATGCTGCAGACAGACTACTTTTCATTGTGTCAGAAAATCATTTTTTCAATGTTGTCCCATGAAGAGATTTTCTTAAATAGTTGAAGAAATGTGATGGGGTGTACTCACTTTTGTGATACACTGTATATATGCTGATATATATATATATATATATATATATATATATATATATATATATATATATATATATATATACACACACATATATGCACACATATATATGTAGATATATACATACATATGAATACATATATATATGATATATATGCATGCCCTATATATATATATATATATATATATATGACATATATGACATATATGCATGCACTATATATATATATATATATATATATATATATATATATATATATATATATATATATATGACATAATCACTTTTACACATGTTCCCATCGGACCCAAGCAGTGCCGATTCAGAGGTGTGGTTTTGGACGGCCAGTCATTGTCTTACAAGTACATGTGTAGCTACCCTTATAGTGGTGTCTGTTTTCTCTTGTTTTCATATATATATATATATATATATGTGTGTGTGTGTGTGTGTGTGTGTGTGTGTGTGTGTGTGTGTGTGTGTGTGTGTAAGTATGTGTGTTTTTAGGAAATTTTTTTTTTTTCAATTATATTTAAAACTCTGGGTATACTATTCATTTTTAGAAGCTCAGTATAGCAATGTATATAAAATAATCACAGTATAGTATATATAAAATAATATAGTAATATACTATAGTAAAATAGTATAGTATATACAGTATAGTATATATAAAATAGCATATAGCAACATAGTATATATAAAATAGCATATAGCAACATAGTATATATAAAAGAATCGCAGTATAGTCCAAGTTCCAAATATTTATTTTCCTTATCAAGCAGTTTTGTTTTATAAAATCTTCGGTACATTTTTACAGATCTGTTTCGTTGTGCAGAATCAATTAATTATTATTGCACATATAATGTCCAAAAATAAATTTCATGGAACACCTTGCATCGCGTATTAATTTAAGGAACCATCTGAAAAGTTCAAATCCAAGATGGCTACTTAAACAAATACGAGATGCTGGTTTTCTATCTAATTTCTTTGTTTTTCTAGTTAGTATTTTCTGTATCAAGGATTGTAACTTTAACTTCTAGAAGTCTGTGACTTAAAACTGATTCCTATATTCAACAAAAAAGTACTCAGTTGGAAAAGATAAACCTAAAAAGGTTGGAGGTTTCATTGACTGAAGCATTTTGAATATAACATCCAAGATGAAGGTCCTGGATATGACCTTAGACTATATCCGGTGGTGAGGCCCCAGCTTGCGGGCTTTGGAGAGTGTGGAGCCACCCTTTAATTGCCATTGCTCCCAGGTCCACTCTGACCCGGAGTGGTAGTACCTGTAAGGGTCCCAACTATGGGTACAATAGAAACCGACTTAAAATAAACAAATATACTCTATTAAAAAAAAATTGTTTTTCAAAATCACTGGATTCGGCATTAAATAACCTGAAAAGGGTTGATATGCCGTAAAACAAAACCAATCAACCAACCAACCAACCAACCAAGATGAAAATATTATCCTTAATAATTCAAATAATAAAATGTATAAATTTATATTTTTAAAATTCTGAAAATTTCCATGTTATGCATTGTTCTGTTATATATAACGAAACATACTCTTTCCAGCATTTTTTGATATTAAACAAAATCGTATTTTTTACTGCGTCCTTAGAGTATAAAAGTGGGGCAAAACTACCCCCTCCCTAATCAACCGACTCGAAGGCAGCTAAAAAAAAAGAACCGTGCATCTATCGATCATTACCCGAATAATAGTATCTCGCTTTTTGCACAAAGCTTTCCAGGATCTGGAATTCATCAACACAGGAACACAAATTCTTTTGTTAAAGTTTAACGTTTTCTAATAGATTTTAATATAAGACAAGTTTTGTCGATTTTGGAAAATCACAACGTTTTGAATCAGATACGTGTAATTTTGTTTGTTTGTTTTAGCGTTTAGGAGACGCAGCAGTTGTAAATTGGGGCATTTATTTGAGTATCATAAGAAATGTACTGAGCTTCAAAAACAGAAAAAAATAAAAACGTTGTATTTGACTTTGGTTGTTGTTTTTCTTTTAGGAGATTATTTTTATACTTTTTGTGCATTGTTGATTCAAGGAAGAATATTTTTACAACGCAAATAGTGGTACTATTTTGGTAAATAAGTTAATTCCTGGCTTTTCTTCAAGAGTTTGGAGAGGAAGATCCAAAGCAAAAATATAAACTAATTATCCAAGAATCTTTTTGGATTTATGGCATCTAACTATTGTTATACATCTTTTAGATGATTCATTCTGGTGGTTTTAATTGGATCTCATTTTATTTTGCTTTTATAGATCTTTGATTGCGAGTGCCAAGAAAGGTGGACTTTACATATGTGCAAACAAATGAATACTTGTTTATTAAGTTGCTTGTTGGGAAAAAAAGTAAAAGTCTGAGAGGGAATATTACGAAAACTGAAGTGATGATAAATAGGTGTGTAGTATAGAAAGGAAAGTTCCCTTCTTAGTTTATGAAAAGGGAATCGAGAGCAATTCACTAACTTCACTAACTTGTGTGCAAGAAATGGAAAATAAAAATAATAGCGATAGATAAAAAAATTAAACGTGGAGGATATATATCTGGATGGTGAAGTCATATGGATTCTCGAGAAATTTTGCTATCTTGGTGATATAATTGGAAAATAAGGTGGAGCAGGTGCTAGTGTTATTGCAAATATTCTGTAAGAAGTTCTGCCATTACTAACCAATTGTGTGTTAACAGTGTCGACCAGTCTATTGGGAATTTGTATGCAGTGTAATGGTGTATGAAAATAAAACCTGACCCGTGAGAGTTGAGGACATGCGTTGCATGGAGAGAAATATGAGAATGTGTAATGTGAGTGTTAAAGACAGGTTTAGTTTTAATGAGCTGAGAGGAAAATTAAATCTGAACAATACAGGGAGTATAGACTTCAATTATATAGTCACATTGAAAGAATGGATGAGTTCTTAGGTTAATAGATGTAGAATAGTTGAAGAAGAAGAGTGGGTTCGCAAGGGAAGAACAGGAAAACATGGAAAAATGTAATAAAATCGGTCTGAGAAAAAAGAGATAAATAAATGAGAGATAATTTACTTTAGAAATCAATTTCTTGAAACCATCTAACACTTGCCATCATAAACGATGATGATGATGATGATGATGATTTCATTTTCTACCTATTTACATATGTCCCTATTTTTGTCCTTTCATAATCTAAAAAAGTTCAGATAATTTGATGGATCATATACTGCATTCAATGCATTAATGGTTCTCAGACTGTGGCCGAGACAAGAAAAAGAAAGAAAGCAATTAATCCATTTCAAATTTTATGGTTTTATTCCATGATGCAAAAGAATTCCATCTTCATTATTGATGGAATTCAATTCACTTTCCTGATGTGTTTCGACCATTAATATTTTTAGAATCATTAAAAGTAGATTTACCTTTTTCTTTTGTTGCATGAAACATTTAAATTTACTTCAGTCAACTTTTATAACATATCAAATACTTATACAAATTGGATAATGGCAGTGTATAATGTATATATACATGTGTGTGTGTGTGTGTGTGTGTGTGTGCGTGCGTGTGTGTTTGAGTATAAGTTCACTGTTCATGGCATGACCGTTAACTTATTTTCATCTGAAGTCAATGTTCGATTCAAATACTAGTCACAGTCTCAATCAGGTCTTCTCTGTCTCTGCTCTGACAACTTTTGTCACATTCTGTCTTCAAGCAAAACTACAGCTTCACTTAAAAGCAAATCACGTTTTATTTCAAAAAAAGATACAAATATACTTACTTTCGTCTCTGAGCCGACTAAATTCAAACAAGTTCAACCAACAGTCTTACAACTTAGGGCCCAAACTTCCATCTGTTTCTGAGAATCACAGAAACCCAACTGACCCTCTGCCCTTCTGTTTGAATATACATATATATCACTTGGACTATACCGAGAGATCACTCGGGATTAGCAGTTCTTAATTAAAAAAAATGAAACCTGTTATACAAGAAGACATTATTATTTCAAAGGTCAGCCCTTTTGTTGGATGGCCTATCTTCTCTCAGCTAGAAATATCACCCACTGCATGTATTTCAACTATACACGCCACTAAACATTCCACCTTCCTTAAATTTACCGATGTTTACTATCTTATAACGTTTATCCATGGTCATTTCTTCTTCTCTACAGGTGGCTTCTTAAATCAGTTGCAGAATTGCATGGTTTTTAGTATTATATTTTCAATTTGTGCCGACTACGTTCGGAAATATGATTGTCTCCTTCGACCATGTTTTATTTTCATACATCACTATAAGGTTTTAGTATACTTGGGTGACAGATTGAGATCACTGACATGCGTAATTTTATGATAGTGAGAAATGTTTGCATAACACACGAGTAACATTCTGAGAAATTCCACAGTTATAACCCAGTGACCAGTAATCACTCAGGTTACATGTTTTTAGTCAGGGTTTCCTTCTCTTACATGAGTTGACATAGACCTGGCTGAGAAAATTAATTTATATATATATATGTGCATAAATATATAAGCACATATTAGTAGAGAGGTATATAAAAATGTAGATACGCAAACATACTAAAACCCATAAGGCGAACTAGCGATCACCACCACACATCGAGTTCAAGGATAATATTAAGAATGTTGATGACTCTGATAGATTGCTAATCTCCTCATACAACGAACACTTCAATTTGGGAAAATAATCTCTATGTTTGTACATTCGAACGTTGCTAGTGCAGCCATCATGGTGTGTAGCCTTGAATGTCCAAGACTTAAATTAAGCTAAGTAAATTTTTATCCAATCGTTTTCTATGAAAGTATTAAGTAAATCTAACACTATTTTCGTGTTCTTTCTTTGTCTGTATCTATTTAATAATCTTTTATATTTTCACGCATATCGTAACGATTATTTCTCACTTATTTAAAAAAAACGAATTACGGAAAACAGAATAATCTATTCACCATGCTTACATGATAATATCACTTCCATCGATAATAAGAGGGAAATCTCTAAAAAAAATTATGCTAATTCATTTAGATTTATTGAAGTATGATACTTATTATTAGGATTGTGACAACATAATATTCTTTTCATTCTCTTGACTCTCAAGTATATATCCGACACAGTTAGACACAATCAATCAACCGAGAACCACATCAATCTATATAAAAACATATAAGATATTAACGGATATATACTCAAGAGTCAAAACAATGAAAAGAATATGCTGTTGGCACAGTCCTACTTATCTTACTAAGCATGCGAAGGTGCTGCTAAATCTGGTCCGGAACCCCAGCGTATAGCGACTCTCTATTAGTGGGATTTATCCGTACATCTTGCCAGGTTACTAATCTGGAAGAGTAAAGGCTCTGATATAAAGCCTATGCTTTTTTTTTCTATGATATTGTGCTGAAACACTGGGGGAAGGGGTGTCTCCTGAATCATACTCGATAGCCTTCCTAGATGTGGTGACATTAACGAATTCCCCAGTTTGCAAACCTATATCACCTAAGGAAGAGGGAGGCTCTGCCTATCGCCCAACTTCCATACTTATCCTTTGTCTATTAGTAAGGGTCAGTTACAATATGAGGGACTCACTTAAGACACTCGGTGCTTTCTATGTTTCACAAACAGAAAATGGCTTTGCTTGAATGGTTCTTATGTTCACTTGACTGGTTTAGACTATTATTATAATGTTGCATAATATACTTAAATTTATTTCCTGCTAAAATATAAACAAATAACATATGAATTCCATAAATTCACAAAAATACCCCAAATGCTGAAATTAAGTATTAACCACAGGTTGAAAACAAATAGAAACCAAACTGAACACAACGTGCAGTGGAGACTTTCGTGGAAAGCAAGCCTCTCACTTTTAATTGCTTATTAAGCAAGCCTCTCACTTTTAATAGCTTATTAAGTACTGCAAAGTTGCTTGTTCACCAAAACTTGTTTTTCTGCACTTATTTACTTATATGTCTTCACTCGCTTTGAAAATCATAAATTAGCATTTCTTGACTAAGTTTCAATACAAGATCTCTACTAGCCGTATATATATGGTTACTTATATATGATATTAAAATAACTAGCACAAATTATTTTCTTAATGTCGAGCTTAAAATAAGTTATATTATCTCTCCTGTTCCGAGACAAATAATCAATTGCTCTCTTCCCAAGCTGTTATAAAATCATATACTTGTGCATACCTTAGGAGAAGAGGTTAACTTCCTGTCCATAACTTTAGAAGATTAACCATTAAAAATTGATACTAAACATCTATAGTTATCTGTTGGAAAGGCATGCACTATGTTAAATCTTATATTTCTATAGCTTACCTATAAGGTAGATACTTATTAACCATAGGTTGTACTTATATTTAAAGTGACCTATAATAAGTAGCAACTCTATATCTTTCTTTTCCTTAGATGAGCCAAAGTAGTGGTGATTGTCTTTACATAAGAAGTAACACCAGAAGCGCATTTAGAATCGTACCCTAACTCTTTACAATATAATTTCTCCAATGTATTTATTAATCCATGAAGCATATTTAATCCTCATCGAACTCTAGTAGATATTAGCATTAAATTTGAGCATTGCTCAAAGCAGCAAGGCTGACTGGGATGTCGTTAGAGATGCTCCATGGCAAAATATCTTTTTTATTCCTGTGGAACAGTGTGAAAATGAAATCACTGCATGGTACAAAGCAGAAATTGAAGCTCATGTTCCCTCATGGAAGTTCTATAGTAAACCCCATCGCGCCAATGGTATATTTTTACTTGGACAGCTGCCATTGCTCAGAGGCAACATGCATACCGCAGATTTATCTGGCATAAGTCCAGCACAAGCAGACAAAAATTTATAGAAGCTAGAAGTAATTGTAAGAAAGAAATAGCGATAGCTAAGAGAAAATATACTGAAATCACCAGAAAATGCATTCAAGCGCAGAAATATGGAACTTGTGATTTCTGGAAAATCTACAACAGTGTACAAAATAATGGGCAACAATTCTCCCTCCATCAAACAATCATGAGATTATTTGCACGGTAACCGAGAATGCTAACATGCTTGCCCATCAGTTTGCCTCAAATTCTACCCAGCAAACACTTCCTCCCTGATTTTCCTTCTGTGGACAGAAACCACATTAGATGATCTGAAAATCACCCCTTCTAAGGCACATGATATTATAAAAAACCTAGACACCTTAAAAGCACATGAAGCTGATGGCGTCCCGGCTGTACTATTAAAAAAATGCTTCACTGAGGTTGCTTCAGATCTCTCCAAACTTTTCAACAAATGCCTTAACGTATCTTGCTTCTCTGACTATTGGAAAACTGCTTCTGTGGTACCAGTTTACAAGCATTTTGGTGAAAGAACTGATCCATTAAATTATGGCCCCATTAACCACCTCCCCCTTTTCGCCAAAATATTTGAGTCCATAATTAATCTAGCTTTAGTCAACCACCTTACAGTTGCTAAACTTTTGCTCGACCATCAATATGGAGATAAGCAAGCCCGTTCTACTGCAGATATCCTAACTGTAATCTATGGACGTATACACCATGCTCTGGATAAAGCAGGGGATAGGAGGGCATATATATATATATAGAGAGAGATATATCTAAGGCTTTTGATAGGGTATGGCACGATGGTCTTCTTATGAAAATCAGATCCTATGGTATTACTGGACGAATACATAAGATAAATAAATACTTCTTAAATAAGAGAAGAATCTAGGTTGTTCTTGATGGTCATATTTCTCAACAATATGATATAAATGCGGGTGTACCTCAGGCGTCGATCATTGGACCTTTATTATTCCTGATATTCATAAATAACCTCCCTGATAAAATTGTCTCTAAGATTGGCATATTTTCTGATGACACCACACTCAATAAAAGGCATGATGGGAAAACGAATGGATACATACCCAAGGCAATGGTTGACACCTTAGAAAAAGACCTCTAGGCAATAGCGAAATGGGGACAAAAATGGATGGTAACGTTCAATGCTGCCAAAACTAAGCGTGTTTCCTTTAATAAGCAAAAAACCTTCTAAACCACCAATAGCTATGGCTAAGGATACATTACTTGCAAGTGCGTCGTTCAAACTCCTCGTTCACAGGGAACATGAGTTAGAACAGATACATGGAGAGCATTGCCAAGACTGCTGTGAAGAAGGTGGGCTCTCTCTACCGAGCTAGAAAGTTACTGATGCCTAAAGTATCCTGTACCTCTACAAGGCCACAATTCGCTCATGAAGTATTGTTATCACATTTGGTCTGGTGCATCTGTTTCTAGTCTCTCACTTCTGGACAGAGTTCAAAAGAGAGTCGCTAATCCGATAGATCCTGAACTGTCATCTAAGCCTCAACCTTTGTCCTATCGACGAAGTGTTACATTCCTCTGCCTGGTTTACAAGTATTTTAATAGTTAATGCTTCGAGGAATTACAAACCCTTGTACCCCCTTGGCGTGAATACCTCAACAAACCCGAGAAGCAGCAAAATCCCACCCATAGAGATCCCTGGATGTAAGACAACATTCTTCACCAGATCTGCTAGACTTTGGAATTCTCTTCCAGGTTCCTGCTTCCCTAACTTCTGTACTGACATGCGAAAGTTCAAGTGTAATGTAAATAGATATCTTGCTGCTCAACTTATATCAAAGGGGCACTGTGCCTTGTTTGAGGTGAAACTGTAATAAAAAACTGCAACCCAAAATCGTCAACAACAAAAGACGATTAGTCAAATGCATACTAAGTAATATTTTATAAAACAAACCCTGTGTATTGCTTTATTGCAGGTCAATATTCTTTTTTAATTTGTTAATTGCTATGAAACGTAGAGAAGTACAATTAGGTACACTGAAATAACATAACTATTTTCTGGTCATGTAAAGTGTGTATTACTTTATTGCGGGTCTCCCAAAATGTCTAGAAAGGGTCGATTGACAGCTACTGAAAAGGAACATGTTGTTGCAGGCCTTACAGAAGGTTTACCACTTATAGATGTAGCCAAGTAGCTTGAAAGAGATCGAATAACATTGTCTTCATTCATTGAAAATCCAAACATCAAACCAAGGAAGGACAAAAACAAGAAGATCAGTTTCTGCTTGTGATGTTAGAAAAATTTGGCGTCAACTTATCAAGCAGCCGGGCAGCAACAGTGCTGCTATATTTGACAAGGCTGGAATACCTTTGTTGTCCAGAAAGACACGCTGCAATGTCTTAAACGACATTGCAAAAAGCATTAAGCACATAGCAAGAACTGTTTTATACCAAACTCATAAGGAAAAACCGGCTTTGAAAAGGTTCTTTTAATCGATGAGGCCAGAGCAATCCTTGATGGACCAGTTGTGGGCCAAAGTTTTGAGCCCTCTTGGAATCCCTACCCCTCATCAATTCCGCTGTAAGCAGGGAGGGGAAGGTGTCATGTTTTGGGTTGGAGTAATCTGTGATGAACTAATTGGACCATTTTGAGTGCAAAAAGATGTCACACTGACAAGCCAGTTTTATGTTTTATTTTTAAATGAGCATTTATCACCATAGCTTGATAAACTTCCATTGATACCACAAATTGACTTTTATGCATGACAATGGGCCATCCCACTCAGCCAAGGCTATGACATCCGAACTTAAGTCATTAGGCATTAATGGAGAAAAATTGATGATATAGCCACCTTTTTCTCCAGATATAAACCCAATTGACCAGCTCTGGTCAATATTAAAGATGAGAGTTTATGAAAGAATTGTTCAATTTTCGTCGAAGGATGAACTTTGGAGGAAGATTTTGGAAGTTTTCTATGGCATCACATCATCTCAAATCCACCAAATTACATCATCAGTTGACAAGAGGCTATTCAAAGTGATTTTGAAGCATGGGAGTTATGTTGATAAATAAATGTTTCCTTAAAAAAAATAATGTGAAATTCGTTCTCGTTTTTTGGTTAATATTGTTACTGAATATGTTCTTTATTTCATATGAATAGAAATATGAAGTTACAATATTGTTTTATTACCGAAAATATACATTTTTAAACACTTGCAATAAAGTGATACACACTTAAAATTACCAGAAAATAGAAAAATTAGCAAAAATTTCAAAATATTAGTTAAAATTCCACAAAAATCAGGGAAATAAAGCACTTTGTTATGCTCTTCCAGTGTTATACCAAATTTCATTTCTCTGTGTTTCACAGCAATTTCACAATTAAAAAATTTGGCCTGCAATAAAATGATACACAGCGTTTATTTTTTATTTTCTTATTGCAATTTCACCCCAAACAAGGCACATTGCCACTTTGCTGTAGAGGCTACTATCAGGGACATAAACTTCAGGGGTACTATGTGGGGAGTTGGGTAGCAAGATGTCATTTCATGTTACACTTGAACTTCTGCATGTCAGTACAGTTGGAGAAGCAGGCACTCGGAAGGGAATTCCAAAGTCCAGCGGTTCTGGGGAAGAAACTACTGGAGTAGAAGACTCTCTTACATCTAGGGATCTCAACTGTGAAAGGGTGGGATCTTGCTGCTCGTCAGGTTTGTTGGGGTTCTTACATCGAGGGGGCACAAGTGCTTGCAGTTCGTCAGAGCATTTACCATTGAAATACTTGTAGAACAGTCAGAGGGATGCTACATTATGTCGACAGAGGCTGAAGCTTAGATGACAGTTCAGGACCTATTAGGTTGGCAACTCTCTTTTGAACCCTGTCTAGGAGTGAGAGACTAGTAGCAGATGTATCAGCCCAAATATGACAACAATACTCCATACATTTTTTTTTTTATCATTGCATTTTCACCCCAAACAAGGCTATCAGGGGCAGCAACTGCTGGGGCACTATGTTGGGATTTGGGCAGCAAGATGTCGGTTCACGCTACACTTGAACTTCTGCATGTCAGTACAGTTAGGGAAGCAGGGACCTGGAATGGAATTCCAGAGTCTAGCGGTTCTGGGGAAGAAACTACTGGAGTAGAAAGATCTTTTGCATCTAGGGATCTCTACTGTGTGGGGGGTGGGATTTAGCTGCCTGTCAGATTTGTCGAGGGTGTCTACGTCGTGGGGGCACAAGTGTCTGCAGTTCGTCAGAGCATTCACCATTAAAATACTTGTAGAACAGGCAGAGGGATGCAACGTTTCGTCGATGGGACAGAGGCTGAAGCTTAGATGCCAGTTCAGGGCCTATCAAATTGGCGACTCTCTTTTGAACCTTGTCTAGGAGCGAGAGACTAGCAGCAGATGCACCAGCCCGGCGAATGGTGGCCTTATAGAGGTACAGGATACTTTCGGGCGTTAGTAGCTTTCTAGCACGTTAGAGAGAACCTAATTTTTTGCAGCGGTCCTGGCAATGCTCTCAATGTAATTTTTCCAACTCACGTTTCCTGTGAACGTTAGGCCGAGGAGTTTAAAGGGATGTGTGTTAAGTTTTGAGACATTATATTGAACAAAGATGGTGGCGTAGTTCAGATCAGTTATTGGCAGTAACCAAGATGGTGGCCAAGAATCAAAGGCGGTTGGTAGTAACAAAGATGGCGGCGTAGTTCAGATCAGTAATTGGCAGTAACCAAGATGGCGGCCAAGAATCAAATGCAGTTGTCAGTAAAAAAGTTGGCGGCGAACTGATTGAATCCAGAATTCAACAATTTTTATAATAATTTTAAAAGGTTTTCATTGGTTTTTTAGCACAGCCGGAGGTTATAAAAATGATTGGCGAATCCATTTGTCACATACTCCCATTAGGACTCAAAAACATTTTACAATGTGCTTTCAGATAAAGAGTCTTTGACCCTTGCTATTGGTGGTAGAGAAGGTTTCTTGTAGTTATTGAAGAAAACAAGTTTAGTCTTAGCACCATTGAATGTGACCATCCATTTTTGTCCCCATTCCACTACAGATTGGAGGGCATCCTCTAGTGTTTTTACCACTTCTCTAGATATGTGTTCATTTGTTTTCCTGTCGTGTCGGTTATAGAGAGTGGTGTCATCAGTATATATACTCATATCACAGACAATTTTGTCAGGGAGGTCATTTATATATATTAGAAATAATAGAGGTCCAAGGATAGACCCCTGAGGCACTCCCACATTTATATCATATTGTTTAGATGTATGACCATCGATGATAACCTGCATTTTTCTCTTATCTAAGAAGGATTTACTTATGTTAAAGATTCTTCCAGTGATACCGTATGATCTGATTTTCCTGATAAGACCTTCGTGCCATACCCTGTCAAAAGCCTTAGATATATCTAGAGCTATCGCTCTACCCTCCCCCGCTTTTTCAAGTGAATGGTATATACGTTCATAGATTAACTTAAGGATGTCTGCCTAAATCCATATTATTTGTCAGTCAGAAGTTTAGCATCTATAAGGTGAGGACTAGAGTTTGGTTAATTATGGACTCAAATATTTTGGTGAAAAGTGGGAGGAGGCTAATGGGGCGGTAATTTACTGGGTCAGTTCTTTCACCAGAAGTTTTGAAAACTGGTACCACAGAAGCAGTTTTCCAGCAGGCAGGAAAGCAAGATTCCTTAAGGCATTTATTGTAAAGTTTGGAGAGGACCGGCGCTACTTCGGCGGAGCACTTTTTTAATAGCACAGCCAGGATGAAATCAGGTCCACATGATTTTGAAGTGTCAAGATTTTTTATGATGGCATACACCTTAGATGGGGTGATATACAGATCGTCTGTGGCGTCTGTCTGCAAAGGAAAGTCAGGGAGGGGGTGGTTAGCAGGGTCCAGTGTGGAGTTGGAGGCGAACTGACTGGCAAGCATGTTAGCCTTCTCGGTTGCTGAGCAAACAACCTCATGATTGTTGGATAGTTGATAAACATCGCTTAAGCAAATGCACCATAAACATCATTTATTTAAAATGCATAATAATCAAATACATTATAAACATTACTTTATCAAATGCATAATTATATGTTATATATTCGCATCATTTTATGAAATACATAATAAGCATCATCCCATCAAATGCATTATATGGCATTTAATTCTCTCAAATACATTATTAACATCATTTCACCAAATACATGGCAAACATCATTTCATCAAATGAAAATTAAGCATCATTTCATTAAATGTAAAATAAGCCTTCTTTAAATCGAATGCATGATAAGTATTATTGAATCAAAAACATGAAAACATCATTTTGTTAAAAGCATTATAAATAGCTTTAAATCAAATTCATTTCATCAAATGTATAATAAAAATAATTTCCTCAAATGAATTATAAGCATCATTTCATCAAATGCATAATAATCATAATTTCATTAAATGCATAAAAAGCACCATTTCATCAAATGCATGTTTATTAACAGCATTTTTACATGCATAATATAAATTATTTAATCAAATGCATAATAAATATCATTTCATCAAATGCATAATAAATATAACGTTGTTAAATGCATAATAAACATCATTAAATCAAATACATTTTATCATATGCATAATACAAATTATTTCACCAAACACATAATAAACATTATTTTGTTAAATGCATAATAAACATCATTTCATCAAGTGCATTATAAACATTTTCATTAAATGCATAATAAATACCATTTCATCAAATGCAAAATAAACATCATTTTTACATGCATAAGATACATTATTTAATCAAATGAATAATAAATATCATTTCATCAAATGCATAATAAATATAACTTTGTCAAATGTATAGCAAACATACATGATTAAATCCGGATCTGAAACTTCCAACGTAGACACCCACTACCATGTCTCCTTCTCCAACATCAGGGGTCTCCGTTCTAACCTTCCAGAGGTTGAAGCCCAATTACAGAAGACTAAACCAGACCTTTTATTTTTAACTGGAATTGGACAGACTATTTCCCTAAATGAGTTTGTAATTAAAGGGTACTCTAACCTAACTTCCAAATCTGACCCCCAAGATCGCCATGAGCATGGAATATGTGCCTATATAAAAAATGGCTTTCCATGTGGTAGGGGCATCTCCAGAGAAGATCCTAACTTACCCTATATGTGCTTCCGAGTAGCACTAGCTCACACTACGGCATTTATATTTACTCTCTATCGCCCCCATAACAGCGGAGTTACTATCTTTAAAAGCATATCTGAGAAAATTGACCAAGTTCTATCAGCATATCCTTCAGCTAACATTCACGTATGTGGAGACTTCAATGTTCACAATGTGGAATGGTTGACCCACTCAAACAAGACCGATGATGAGGGGAGATTCTGTCATGATTTCTCCATTTCTTATGATCTCACTCAGATTGTTCACGAACCCACCCGTGTGCCCGACAATGACGGCCAGTATGCGAGTCTACTAGACCTTTTTCTCACAACTTGCCCTGAACTATGTTCAGTTTCCGTTCTGTCTCCTCTTGGATCTTCCGCCCACTCAGTTGTATCAATTAAGATAAAAATGAAATGTAATAAGTCCTCAGACGTACCTCTCCATCGTACAGTATATCGATACACTATGGCTGATTTGGATAGTTTCCATACATTTATATCGGATCTTCCTCTGTGTTCCATGTTTAAAAAGGATGTGTCGTCTATAGTATCAGACCTGACAGAATGGTTAATTGTAGGTATAGACAATTTCATACCCTCGAAAAAGTTCCAGCAAAAACCTAACAGCCAGCCATGGTTTTCTCCAGAATGTGTTGCTGCTATTGCACACAGAAATCATCTTTTCCACTGCTTCCAACGTAATAGATGTATAGAAACTAAAGCCGCTTTCAGGACTGCTAGCAACCATTGTAAGAAAGTAATAAAGAACGCAAGAGAGTTGTATGCTCAGTCCGTCAAGTCCAAAGTAGCTGAGCAGCGGCTTGGTTTCCACCAGTTTTGGCAAATTGCAAACAGAATCCAGAACAGAAGCGTGTGCTCTATCCCAACTACCATCAATGGACCTGAGTTAATCTCGTCAGCATCAGACAAAGCCAAACTCTTTGCCAAGAACTTTGCAGCCAATTCTACCCTTTGCGACCAAGGCCGCCAACCTCCAATATTTCCTCCTGTATCAGAAAACGCACTATGTGATATACAAATATCTGTATGTGATGTTGCCAAGCTAATCAAAAACCTTGATTCCAGTAAAGCAACCGGCCCTGACGGTATTCCAATTATAGTACTAAAAAAAACTTCAACCAGAACTAGCACCCATACTTACAAAACTGTTTAAACGTTGTCTTAAGGAAAATTGCTTCCCATCATCCTGGAAAATCTCATCAGTATGCCCTGTATTTAAGAATTAAGGTGATCGTTCATCCCCCTCTCAGTACAGCCCAATAAGTCTCCTGTGCGTCATGAGTAAGTTGCTGGAATCTGTGTTAAATAGAGAAGTAATCAACCATCTCAGCAAAAATAACCTTCTTAGTGACACACAATATGATTTCCGTTCTGCTAGATCTACAGCAGATGTGTTTACAGTTATATTCCATAGGATTAGCAAATCTCTCGACAGAGGCAACCTTTCTAGGGCAATTGCTCTTGACATATCAAAGGACTTTGATAGGGTATGGCATAAAGGTTTACTTCACAAGATCTCCAGCTATGGTATAGCTGGAAATGTCTTCTCAATTATTAAATCATTTCTCTCTGATAGGTTCATAAGAGTAGTAGTTGATGGGCAAAAATCAGAAGCTCACAGTATAAATGCTGGAGTCCCTCAGGGGTCCATCCTGGGCCCAACTCTTTTCCTGATCTACATTAATGATCTTCCAAATCACATCCTTACATCATTCGTAGAATTTTTGCTGACGACACTACCATCTATGGTAGCACATCTAAGACAGTAAACGACCAAGTTCTCTCCGATTCTCTCTCCTCTGATCTTGATCACGTTGTACAATGGGGAAAGGAGTGGCTGGTACTTTTAATGCATCTAAAACCAAGCTTCTATCTTTACATCATCAACGTTCTGATCCCCATCTGGCATCAATTAAAATGAATGGCTCACGTCTTGGGGAAGCCTCAAGTTTTGACAGGCTTCTGGGCTTGACCTTTACTCCTGATCTTAAATGGAATACGTACATCAAATCTGTTGCGAAGGCCGCTGGAAAAATGGTCGGATCCTTCTATCGATCCAGTAGATATCTTACTGCTGATGCAATTCTCTATCTATATAAGAGCCAGATACGTCCAAGAATGGAATACTGTTGCCACATATGGGCAGGAGCTGCTAGAAAAGACTTGCCCTGCCTTGATAGGGTTCAAAATAGACTTCGTGGCCTGGTGGGAGATGTCCTTTTCTCTTCGCTGCAACCTCTATCTCACAGAAGAGATGTTGCGAGTTTGTCTCTGCTTTATCGTTATTTTCATGGAAAGTGTTCAACTGAGCTTCAATCTATGGTTCTCCCTCGCCAAACTTTCACAAGAAACACTAGACTAGCTGAAAACATTATCAATAATTTTCCCCACTCTTTATCTGTGCCTAAACCTAAACATAGATTCCATGATCAAAGCTTCTTTCTTAGAACTGCACGCCTGTGGAATTGTCTTCCGTTTTCCTGCTTTCCAGCTGTCTATAATATGGTTGTCTTCAAGTCCAACGTGAACAAGTTTCTGATGAGCCGTTCCACTTAAGTTAACAAATTTACCGAACATCCATTACTATCGATTACTATATTGTCCTTTTGACTACTCTAAACGCTTTAACCCTTATCCTTGAGTGGCCTATCGGCCTTGATAAGTGGTGACGCCTATATAAAAACAAACAAAAAAAAAACCAATATTTCATCAAATGCATAATCTCTCTTTCTCGGACAGTTCAACGATTTCAACAATGATGCGAAGGTTGGTTAGTGTGCCCGACCACAGATGTGACACCTGATGGCAGAAAATCCAAGTAGTGGCGCCAGAGATCATGCTGCGGCTTCTAGTCCATCGGACCTGACGGTATGCTTTTAACTCGATCACCACAGTATTTTCACCTCTCTCTTAGTCTAGGCAAAGTAGGAATGAGTAATTTGACCAGTACTGCTAGCACCCTCTCTGCTGAAGGCACCAGGTCAGAGGCAAGGACGGGCCAGGACAGTCTGCACACAGGCAATCAGCCGCATCCAATGGCTGAGGCAGACTCGAGTCGAGTTGAACATCACCCTTGTTGACCGCGTCAGCATTGTGTTGCTAATTCATTCACTGTGCAAGCTGTTAGGATTTCTTCCTCATCCGCCAAGAGCATAGTTGACAGGCTTGGGTTTTCATGACACTACATAACGGGCCTGGTGGTTACTAAACCTTGCCCAAGGGTGACCCAGCACTGCAAAAACTAAGGGGTAGTGACATTCTCCCAAATACCCTAAAGCTCCAGCACCAGGGCCTCATTCCTAGAGGTAAGTTTACATTATACCCCGGATAGTGCATAATAAATATCATTAAATAAAACGTATAATAAATATCATCTCATGAAATACATAATAAACATCATTAAATCAAATGAATAATACAAATCATTTAATCAAATGCATAATAAACATCATTTTTTTAAAAATTCCAATACACTTCACTAAATCAAATATATTTCATCAAATGCATTATAA
Organism: Euprymna scolopes; assembly: GCF_053919585.1. Lineage (NCBI taxonomy): Eukaryota > Metazoa > Mollusca > Cephalopoda > Sepiida > Sepiolidae > Euprymna > Euprymna scolopes. The sequence continues at coordinate 103,828,225 of NC_136497.1, read as the reverse complement.
ACATAATTTCCTCAAATGCATGATAAACTTCAGTTCGTGAAATACATCATAACCATCATTTCATCAAATGCATGAGAAATATCATTCAAACAAAGCGATGAAAAGCATCATTAAATAAAATGAATGCATAATAAATATAATTTGAATAAATGCATAATTAAACCATTTAATCAGATGCAAAATAAACATCATTTGCTCAAATAAATATTAAACATTATTTCATTAAATGCATAAAAACATTATTTCATTACATGCATACAAAACATCATTTCATTAAATGTATAACAAACATAATTTCATAAAATGCATAATAACCACCATTTAATAAAATGCATAATAAACATCATAAAAGAAATGCATAGTAAATATAAATTGAATGAATGCATAACAAACATTATTTCATTAAATGCATAACAAACATCGTTTCATTAAATGCATAATCAACCAATTTCATCAAATGCAAGATAAACATTATTTCATCAAATACATAATAACATTATTTCCTTAAATGCATAATAAGCATAATTGAATCAAATGGATAATTACCATAATTTAATAAAATGCATAATAAACATCATTTAATCACATGCATAATAAACATTATTTTATTAAATTCGTAAGAAAAATGATTTCACTAAATGCATAATGACCTCATTTAATCAAATGCATAATAAACATCATTTCATCAAATGCATACTAAACATCATTTCATCAAATGCATAATAAAAACATGTCATTAAATGCATAATAAACATCACTTTATCAAATGCATAACAAACATAAATTAATCAAATGCATAATAAACATAATTTCGTCAAATGCATGATAAAAATCATAACATCAAATGCATAATAAAAATCATAACATCAAATTCATAATAAATATCATTTAATCAAATGCTTAAAAACACAATTTCTATTAAATGCATAATAAACATGATTTCATTAAATGCATAAAAATCATTTCGTCAAATACATAATAAACACCATTTGATCAAATGCATAATAAACATAATTTCATCAAATGCATAAAAACAGCATTTAATCAAATGCATAAAAAATATCATTTCATTAAATGCATAAAAACAATTTCATCAAATGGATAAAAAAATAATTTCATTAAATGCGAGAAAAACATCATTTAATAAAATCCATCAAATCCATGATAATCATTGGATACAAATCCATGATAATCATCATTTCATCAAATGCAGAATAAACATTATTTCATAAAATTCACAATTTACACCATTTCATCAAATGCATAATAAACATCATTTCATCATATGCATAATAAACAGGATTTCATCAGATGCATAATAAACATCATTTCATCAGATGCATAATAAACATCATTTCATCAAATGCATAATAAACATAATTTCATCAAATGCATAATAAACATCATTTTATCAAATGCATAAACATAATTTTATCAAATGCGCAATGAACATCCTTTGATCAAATGCATAATAAATATCATTTAATCAAAAGCATGATTAATATTATTTCATCCAATGAAAGATAAGCATCACTTCATATAATGCATAATAAACATCATTTCATCAAATGCACAATAAACATACTTTCATCAAATGCTTAATAACATCATTTCATCAAATGCATAATAAACATAATTTTATCAAATGAAAGATAAATATAATTCTATCAAATGCACAATGACATCATTTTATCAAATGCACAATAAACATCATTGCATCGAATGCATAATGACCATCATTTAATCAAATGCATCATTACCATAATTTCGCTCAAATGCACAATAAACATCATTTCATCAAATGTATAATAAACATCATTTTATCAAATACACAATAAACATCATTTAATCAAATACACAATAAACATCATTTAATCAAATACACAATAAACATCATTTTATCAAATGCACAATAAACATCATTTAATCAAATACACAATAAACATCATTTAATCAAATACACAATAAACATCATTTTATCAAATACACAATAAACATCATTTAATCAAATACACAATAAACATCATTTAATCAAATACACAATAAACATCATTTTATCAAATGCACAATAAACATCATTTAATCAAATACACAATAAACATCATTTAATCAAATACACAATAAACATCATTTTATCAAATACACAATAAACATCATTTAATCAAATACACAATAAACATCATTTAATCAAATACACAATAAACATCATTTTATCAAATACACAATAAACATCATTTAATCAAATACACAATAAACATCATTTAATCAAATACACAATAAACATCATTTAATCAAATACACAATAAACATCATTTTATCAAATGCACAATAAACATCATTTAATCAAATACACAATAAACATCATTTCTTCAAATGCATAATAAACATCATTTTCTCGAATGCTTAATGAACATCATTTAATCAAATGCGTAATAAACAACATTACATCAAATGCACTATAAACATAATTTCATCAAATGCATAATAAACATCATTTAATGAAATGCACAATAAAACATAATTTCATCAAATGCATAATAAACATAATTTCATTAAATGCATAATAAACATCATTTCATTAAATGCATCATAAACATCATTTCATGAAATGCAGAATTAACAGCATTTAATAAAATGCATGATAAAAATACTTTCATCAAATAAATAGCAAACAAAATGTCATCAAATGCACAAAAACATCATTTCATCAAATGCATAATAAATATCATTTTATCAAATGCACAATAAATATCATTTCATCAAATGCATAGTAAACATAATTTCATCAAACGCAAAACAAACATCATTTCATCACATGCATAGTAAACATTATTTCATCAAATGCACAATAAACATTATTTCATCAAATGCACAATAAACATCATTTCTTCAAATGCATAGCAAACATAACTTCATCAAATGCACAATAAACATCATTTCATTAAAGTCATAGTAACCATTATTTTATCAAATGCACAATAAACATAATTTCATCAAATGCATAGCAAACATCATTTCATCAAATGCACAATCAACATCATTTCATCAAATGCATAATAAACATCATTTTATCATAGCATCATAAAAAGCATTTAATCAAATGCGTAATAAACATCATTTCATCATATGCATAATTAACAGCATTTCTTCAAATTCACAATTTACACAATTTCATCAAATGCCTAATAAACGACATTTCATCAAATGGATAATAAACAGCATTTCATCAAATGAATAATAAACATCATATCGTCAAATGCATAAAAAAAACCTCCTTTCATCAAATGTATAATAAACATAATTGAATCAAATGCATTATAAATAGCATTTAATGAAATGCATAATAAAAATTATTTCATCAAATACATAATAAACATCATTACATCAAACGCATAATAAGCATGATTACATCAAATGCATAATAAACATCATTTCATCAAATGCTTAATATCATCATTTCATCAAATGCACAATAAACATCATTTAATCAAATGCATAATAAACATCATTTCATCAAATGCATGATAAACATCATTTCATCAAATGCATGATAAACATCATTTCATCAAATGCATGATAAACATCATTTCATCAAATGCATAGTAAACATCATTTCATCAAATGCATGATAAACATCATTTCATCAAATGCATGATAAACATCATTTCATCAAATGCATGATAAACATCATTTCATCAAATGCATGATAAACATCATTTCATCAAATGCATGATAAACATCATTTAATCAAATGCATAGTAAACATCATTTAATCAAACGCATGATACAAAGCATTTCATCAAATGCATAAAAAACATAATTTCATCATAATAAACATCATTTACTGAAATGCATAGAAAAAATCATTTCATCAAAAGTCATAATAAATATCATTTAATAAAATGCATAATAAACATCATTTCATCAAATGCACGACAATTATCATTTCATCAAATGCACAATAACATCATTTCATCAAATGCATAATAAACATCATTTTATCAAATGCACAATAAACATCATTTCATCACATGCATGATAAATAGCATGTTATCAAATGCATAATAAACAGCATTTGATCAAATGCATAATAAACATGATTACATCAAATGCATAAAAACATCATTTTATCAAATGCATAAGACATATCATTTAATAAAAACAATTTCATCAAATGTATAAAAAATCATTTCATTAAATGCGTGAAAACCATCATTTAATCAAATCCATCAAATCCATGATAATCATTGCATCAAATGCAAAAAAACATCATTTCATCAAATTCGCAATTTACACCATTTCATCAAATGCAGAACAAACATCATTTAATCATATGCATAATAAACAGTATTTCATCAAATGCATAATGAACATCAATTCATCAAATGAATAATAAATATCATTTCATCAAATGCATAATATACATAGTTTAATCAAATGCACAATAAAAATTATTTCATAAAATGCTTGATAGCCATAATAAACATCATTTCTTCAAAGGCATAATAAACAGCATTTCATCAAATGCATAATAAACATAATTTCATCAAATGCACAATAAACATCATTTCATCAAATGTATAATAAACATCATTTCATCAAATGCATGATAAACATCATTTCATCAAATGCATAATAAACATAATTTCATCAAATGCACAATAAACATTATTTCATCAAATGCATAGTAAACATTATTTTATCAAATGCACAATAAACATCATTTCATCAAATGCATAGCAAACATAATTTCATCAAATGCACAATAAGCATTATTTCTTCAAATGCATAGCAAACATCATTTCATCAAATGCACAACAAACATCACTTTATCAAATGCATAATAAACATAATTTATCAAATGCACAATAAACATCATTTTATCAAATGCACAATAAACATCATTTCATCAAATTCACAATCAACATCATTTCATCAAATGCACAATAAACATCATTTCATCTAATGCACAATAAATATTATTTCATCAAATGCATAGTAAACATTATTTAATCAAATGAACAATAAACATCATTTCATCAAATGCATAGCAAACATAATTTTATCCAATGCACAATAAACATCATTTTATCAAATGCACAATAAACATCATTTCATCAAATGCACAATAAACATCATTTCATAAAATGTATAATAAACATCATTTTATCAAATGCACAATAAACATCATTTCATCAATGCATAGTAAACATCATTTCATCAAATGCATAATAAACATCATTTAATCAAATGCATAGTAAACATCGTATTATCCAATGAGCAATAAAAATAATTTCATCAAATGCATAATAAACATCATTTCATCAAATGCATAATAAACATCATTTTATCAAATTCATTATAAGCATCATTTTATCAAATGCACAATAAACATCATTTCATCAAATGCACAATAAACATAATTTTATCAAATGCATAATAAACATCATTTCATCAAATTCATTATAAACATCATTTCATCAAATTCATAATAAACATCATTTCATCAAATTCATAATAAACATCATTCAAAAATTTAATCTTCTGCTGGTTGTGGGTTTTGAAAATTAAGTTTTGTTGTAATTAAAATTATAAATTGTTTCTGCTCACAAAGTTGAATTTATTTCATTTTTCATTAATAAATCTTTTTAGGCATTAATCATAGAAATAAAAGCGAAAATTACAGTAAAGAAAGCAATTCTATCCACAGTTTATTTTTTCTTTTAAAATTCAAAATTTTAATTGTTTTTATATTTTTAATTCGTTACATTTGTTTTAGTCTTAATGGTTTTGTTTTGTTTTTACATCTTAATTTCGTTCTTTTTTTACTTAAAGTTAATAAAGTGTTATTTCGTTACATTGGTTTTGTTAGATTTGTTTGTTTTTTTTTTTACGACTTGCACCCGTGGTAACTGACGAAACGTAATTTTACAAAACCCGCAACCAGCAGAAAATTCAATTTCTCGAAGGGACAAGCTTTTTGCTTTATCACAGATAAATTAGCTTCAGTGGCCCTCAAAGAAACAAACACCCTTTTTTTTTACAGAATTTATTGACTTTCAATTTCTTAACACCGTAATTTGGACTCACATTTTCATTGTCTTGGACTTTTAAGCGTTTCCCGCTTCTCTCTCTCTTACCCACTTGTCACACTGTCACTGTATTTATCATCTTTCTTTCCTTTTCAGTTTTTACCTTCTTCTATTTTCAATAAACCTTCCGATAAGCAAATTGTCTTCATAAAGTGATAAATCAAAAACATGTTTTGTCCATGACGGTCTAAGTCGTTGATTGATGGTTTCAGTATAAAGAATAACTTTCCCAGAGGAAGAATAGATAAGAAATTTTTACTATTATTCGAACACCTCTTATTCTGTATTTATTTTATCTACTTTTACGTTTCCTGCTTTTTACTATGGTGTACTTTTTATATAAAATGACTTTTATAACTAAAAAAATGAATCGGATAATATTGTGCAGAGGTCAGGTTCCTTTGTGATAACTGTTTTATTGATATTTTATAAATATTTTTCGTTGTGTTTGATTTTATTTGGACTTTTTCATTTTCCAGATTGCACATCTTTTTTAAAATGGCTAGTGCTTCTGCGACAAAGAAAAAAAGAAAGATAAATTAAGAAGGGCGAGTGTTTCAAGAAAAATTGGAACTACAGTATTTTTTTCACAGAAGTGAATGGAAATATACATTGTTTAATTTGCAATAAGCATATTTCTACGCCGAAGGAGTATAACCTGCTAAAGCATTATGAAACGAATCATCTGTCTTATAATAAATATGAAGGCCCCATACGTGTTTCAATGCTCAAAGAATTGACGGTTTACTTGACACAGCAACATACCCTTTTTTATATAAGTCAGAAGTAAATGCCGCTTCCGTTAATGCAAGCTATGAACTCTCAGTCGATTGATAGCGATGCATGGGAAATCTTACACCGAAGGAGATTTTGTGAAACAATGCCTTATAAAAACGACCGAAGTTGTGTATCCGGAAAAAAGCGCACTTGTCCAGAAAAATTTCCCTCACCAGGAACACTGTTGCTGAACGGATGGATGAAATGTCAAGTGATCTGAAGCAACAGTTGAAAGCTGAATCATTAAAATTTGAACAGTTTTCAATTGCAATTGATGAGACTGTCTATGTCACTGGGATAGCACAGCTTGCGGTCTTCATCAGGTCCTGTGAGAATAAATTCAACATTTATTAAGAACTGATTGAACTAATCCCTATGCATGGCACTACAATAAGCCAGGATATCTTTGAGAACGTTAAACTGGTTCTGCATGAATATGATTTAGATTTGAGCAAGCTTTTATCCTTGTAGATAAATATTGGCTGAAGAGAGCTTGATATTCATATCTTAAACGGTCCTAATTATCGGGTTTGAAACCGACAGTACCAATGACTTGTCTCATCTAACAACTTTCTGTACTATTAATAAGTAAAAATCTATAGTGATAAGTAGTAAGATTGTATAAATCAAAAGAAGAATATGTTTAAAGCTCCAAAATGTATACTGTAATATAACCGGGGTGTTAAGAGAATGTGATGTATTACAGGTGTGTGTATACGTGGCATCAAGTATATATCGTATGTGTGACGTATTTGTGTTGTATTTTTTCATATAATGTTTTTAACTCGTTAGTTTCTCATTACATAACACAAACGTGCTTGCCAGGTATCATATAATTACGTGAGACGTCTCGTTAATATTTTTACTCTCCCTCTAAAAGACGTATACAGTATTTGAACTGATTGTTATTTCATCATAAATAAAACCGAACATACGTTTTTTGTTTATCTCGTTCACGTGCCCGTTCCTTTCGCCTGTTCTCTCTGCTCTTCTGGCTCTGAAACAAACAAATGACAGACGCAAGTCTCTGTTTTAGGTTTCTTTGTGAAAATTAAAATCAATATAAAATGATATTTAACTTTATGTATAGAATCCTTACTCTTAAACCCATTATTTTGCAAAGATTGATTTGACAGTAGCTAGTCCCAAACTTAATTCGAAAATTTCGAGTGATTTGAAATGAATATTTCGATGAACACCTCTGTAATTTGAGGCAGATTCTTAAGACGGTTTTACTTTGACTTAAAATATTTAACTATGTATATAGAATGGAAAGCGCTTAGCTCGGGATTTGCTTTATCTGTGATTGAAAAGCCTTATTTCTTTGTCAGTATGTGCGTTCGTTGAGATTGATGAAATAGTGTCAATTAGAAATAAGCATTCGAATCATCTCGAATAATGCTATTCTTGATGGTGTTGTCCGTGGCCTTGATAGAGGTTATTTTGAGCGTCTTTGGGTAGGGTCAAGAATCCAATTAAGAATTGGGGTATAAAGGTTTTAATGAAGGAAGAGAATGATGAACATATATGCAGATATATAAACAGGCATGAATGCATATGAAATGGAAATAACTAAAACACTGAAATAATAGAGGGTTCACCAGATAGCAAATGCTACCTAAAAGATAAACAGAGTTTTATAAATGAAAAACTGTTAGAAGTACAAAATTTTATAACAAAATATATTTTTACAAGAAATAAAGACATAAAAGTAACTTTCATGTAAGTAAATAATCATAGCATGGACACGTGTTTAAAGAAAAAAAAGTTGAGTGATTATTCGTAAAAAGTCAATATGTTCATAGAGTGAGTAATACGCGTGAATAAACATTGCATCGATGTGTTTCGTTTCGCTTGATTTTATAATGCGTGCATCGATGTGTTTCGTTTCGCTTGATTTTATAATGCGTGCATCGATGTGTTTCGTTTCGCTGGATTTTATAATGCGTGCATCGATGTGTTTCGTTTCGCTTGATTTTATAATGCGTGTATCGATGTGTTTCGTTTCGCTTGATTTTATAATGCGTGCATCGATGTGTTTCGTTTCGCTGGATTTTATAATGCGTGCATCGATGTGCTTCGTTTCGCTTGATTTTATAATGCGTGTATCGATGTGTTTCGTTTCGCTTGATTTTATAATGCGTGCATCGATGTGTTTCGTTTCGCTTGATTTAATAATGCGTGCATCGATGTGTTTCGTTTCGCTTGATTTTATAATGCGTGCATGAATGTGTTTCGTGTCGCTGGATTTTATAATCCGTGTATCGATGTGTTTCGTTTCGGTTGATTTTATAATAAGTGCATCGATGTGTTTCGTATAGCTTGATTTTATAATGCGTGCATCGATGTGTTTCGTTTCGCTTGATTTTATAATGCGTGTATCGATGTGTTTCGTTTCGCTTGATTTTATAATGCGTGTACCGATGTGTTTCTTTTCGCTTGATTTTGTACTGCGTGGAGTAATGTGTATCGTTTCGCTGTATTTTATAATGCGTGCATCGAGATTTTTTGTATAGCTTGATTTTATAATGCATGCATCGATGTGTTTCGTTTCGTTTGACTTTATTATGCGTATATCGATGTGTTTCGTTTCGATTGATTTTATAATGCGTGTATCGATGTGTTTCGTTTCGCTTGATTTTATAATGCGTGCATCGACGTTTTTTGTTTCGCTTGATTTTATAATGCGTGCATCGATGTGTTTCGTTTCGATTGATTTTATAATGCGTGTATCGCTGTGTTTCGTATAGCTTTATTTTATAAAGCTTGTATCGATGTGTTTCGTTTCGCTTGATTTTATAATGTGTGCATCGATGTGTTTCTTTTCGCTTGATTTTATACTGCGTGGATGAATGTGTATCGTTTCGCTGTATTTTATAATGCGTGCATCGAGATGTTTTGTATAGCTTGATTTTATAATGCATGTATCGATGTGTTTCGTTTCGCTTGATTTTATAATGCGTGCAACGATGTGTTTCGTTTCGCTTGATTTTACAATGCGTGCATCGATGTGTTTCGTTTCGCTTGATTTTATAATGCGTGCATCGATGTGTTTCGTTTCGCTTGATTTTACAATGCGTGCATCGATGTGTTTCGTTTCGCTTGATTTTAGATTACGTGCATCGATGTGTTTCGTTTCGCTTGATTTTACAATGCGTGTGTCGATGTGTTTCGTTTCGCTTGATTTCATGATGCGGGCATCGATGTGTTTCGTGTCGCTGGATTTTATACTGCGAGCGTCGTTGTGTTTCGCTTAGCTTGATTTTATAATGCGTGCATCGATATGTTTCGTTTCGCTTGATTTTATAATGCGTGCATCGATGTGTTTCCTTTCGCTTGATTTTATAATGTGTGCATCGATGTGTTTCGTTTCGCTTGACTTTATAATGCGTATATCGATGTGTTTCGTTTGGCTTGATTTTATAATGCGTGCATCGATGTGTTTCGTTTCGCTTGATTTTATAATGCGTGCATCGATGTGTTTCCTTTCGCTTGATTTTATAATGCGTGCATCGATGTGTTTCGTTTCGCTTGATTTTACAATGCGTGCATCGATGTGTTTCGTTTCGCTTGATTTTAAAATGCGTGCATCGATGTGTTTCGTTTCGCTTGATTTTATAATGCGTGCATCGATGTGTTTCGTTTCGCTTGATTTTACAATGCGTGCATCGATGTGTTTCGTTTCGCTTGATTTTAGATTGCATGCATCGATGTGTTTCGTTTCGCTTGATTTTACAATGCATGTATCGATGTGTTTCGTTTCGCTTGATTTCATGATGCGGGCATCGATGTGTTTCGTGTCGCTGGATTTTATACTGCGAGCGTCGATGTGTTTCGCTTAGCTTGATTTTATAATGCGTGCATCGATATGTTTCCTTTCGCTTGATTTTATAATGTGTGCATCGATGTGTTTCGTTTCGCTTGACTTTATAATGCGTATATCGATGTGTTTCGTTTCGATTGATTTTATAATGCGTGCATCGATGTGTTTCGTTTGACTTGATTTTATAATGCGTGCATCGATGTGTTTCGTTTCGCTTGATTTTATAATGCGTGCATCGGTGTGTTTCCTTTCGATTGACTTTATAATGCGTGCATCGATGTGTTTCTTTTCGCTTGATTTATAATGCGTGCATCGATGGGTTTCGTTTCGCTTGATTTTATAATGCGTGCATCGATGTATTTCGTTTCGCTTGATTTTATAATGCGTGTATCGATGTGTTTCGTTTCGCTTGATTTTATAATGCGTGTATCGATGTGTTTCGTTTCGATTGATTTTATAATGCGTGTATCGATGTGTTTCGTACAGCGTGATTTTATAATGCGTTTATCGATGTGTTTCGTTTCGCTTGATTTTATAATGCGTGCATCGATGTGTTTCGTATCGCTTGATTTTATAATGCGTGTATCGATGTGTTTCGTTTCGCTTGATTTTATAATGCGTGTATCGATGGGTTTCGTTTTGATTGATGTCATAATGCGTTAATCGATGTGTTTCGTTTAGTTATATTTTATAATGCGTGCATCGATGTGTTTCGTTTCGCTTGATTTTATAATGCGTGTATTAATGTGTTTCGTTTCGCTTGATATTATAATGCGTATATTGATGTGTTTCGTTTAGCTTGATTTTATTATGCGTATATCGATGTGTTTCGTTTCGATTGATTTTATAATGCGTGCATCGATGTGTTCGTTTCGCTTGATTTTATAATGCGTGTACCGATGTGTTTCTTATAGCTTTATTTTATAATGCGTGCATCAATGTGTTTTCTTTCGCTTGATTTTATAATGCGTCCATGAATGTGTTTCGTTTCGCTTGATTTTATAATGCATATATCGATGTGTTTCGTCTAGCTTGATAATATAATACGTGTATCGATCTGTTTTGTTTCGCTTGATCTTATAATGCGTGTATCGATGTGTTTCGTTTAGCTTGGTTATATAATGCGTGCATCGATGTGTTTCCTTTCGCTTGATTTTATAATGCGTGCATCGATGTGTTTCGTTTCGCTTGACTTTATTATGCGTGTATCGATGTGTTTCGGTTCGAATGATTTTATAATGCGTGCATCGATGTGTTTCGTTTCGCTTGCTTTTATAATGCGTGCATGGATGTGTTTCGTTTCGCTTGATTTTATAATGCGTATATCGACGTGTTTCGTTTCGCTTAATTTTATTATGCGTGCATCGATGTGTTTCGTTTCGCTTGATTTTATATTCCGTGCATCGATGTGTTTCGTTTCGCTTGACTTTATAATGCGTGTATCGATGTGTTTCGTTTCGCTTGATTTTATAATGCGTGCATCGATTTTTTCGTTTAGTTTGGTTTTATAATGCTGGCATCGATGTGTTTCGTTTCGCTTGATTTTATAATGCGTGTAACGATGTGTTCCGTTTCGCTTGATTTTATAATGCGTGTATCGATGTTTCGTTTCGCTTGATTTTATAATGCGTGCATGAATGTGTTGTGTGTCGCTTGATTGTATACTGCTTGCATGAATGTGTTTCGTTTCGTTTGATTTTACAATGCGTGCATCGATTTTTTCGTTTAGTTTGGTTTCATAGTGCGTGCATCTACTGCATCGATGTGTTTCGTTTAGTTTGATTTTATAATGCGGGCATCGATGTGTTTCGTTTCGCTTGATTTTATAATGCGTGTAACGATGTGTTCCGTTTCGCTTGATTTTATAATGCGTGCATCGATGTGTTTCGTTTCGCTTGATTTTATAATGCGTGCATGAATGTGTTGTGTGTCGCTTGATTGTATACTGCTTGCATGAATGTGTTTCGTTTCCTTTGATTTTATAATGCGTGCATCGATTTTTTCGTTTAGTTTGGTTTTATAATGCCTGCACGGATTTGTTTAGTTTAGCTTGGTTTTATAATGCGTGCATCGATGTGTTTCGTTTAGTTTCATTTTATAATTCCTGTGTCGATGTGTTTCGTTTAGCTTCATTTTATAATGCCTGTGTCGATGTGTTTCGTTTAGCTTGCTTTTATAATGCGTGTATCGATATGCGTAAGTTGAAGCCTGTATTTGAGTCGCTGGATCCTTTCGCCTTGCCACTCCCGTCCCAAATATTATGGGGTACTTTGTAGAGAATACGTTCCTGGGATCTTTCTTCCATATGGATCTAATGAAATCTCTGGCTGTTGGTCTACTTGCTTTATAGGAGTTTCCAACTTGTCAATGGTTTATTACTTTCACATGTACGTGTGACTTTTTTAGTTCGGAAATATTTCCATTGGTTGAAAATACTGTTGAGTTCAAACGTCTATGTCAAAACTTCCTTATTTTTACAAGGGAAGAGGAAAGCGGCTTCTAGGAAGTAGAGAAAAAGACTGTAAGCAATTATAGCCATTTGCTTTTTAGCGTTTTAGCGTTAATAGCAATCACGTCACAATTAAATCGCAAGAAGATGTTGTGCTTATTATCAGAAGATTTCAGAGAAAAAGAAAACATTTTTTTCTATTGTTTTACGAAAATAACTTTAGAAAATTCTCATTCAATGCAGATGATCTTAGATTGGAGTGAGTTTGTCTAACCTGATTTAATACTTTATAACAAACACATCCGATATAGGAAAACACATTTACATTAAATTCTATGAATAGACGCATAAAACTTCAGAAATGCATGTTTCCTTCAGTATGCTTTCAAGACTACCTGATTCGATTCAAAGAGTTTCCACAATAATTTCACCAGTCTGGCATATTTTAGCGTCGTGCATTCTATAAGGTTCTTAAGCTAAAGAAAAATTAAAAAGCCAAATTAAATGATTAAAAAAGACTCTATGGATTCGATCAAAAATAGCGGCACTCAGTGAAACCATCATTTCTAAATTCCTGTTCATTGCAGGAAGAATTTATCTTTGTGAGAGGGAAGAGCAAAACAAAAAGTGAGGGACACCTTCGTTCATTAAAGCGGCAATAATGAATCTTTCTTGCTTCAATTCAAGTCTATAAATAAACATGACTGTGCTGTTTGAATGTTCAGTCAAATAGAATGGAAAGATTCGGAGAGAACAATTTGCTTTCTTTCCAACTCAACAGCGCCAACAAAATAAAATGCGAATAGAAAATAGATTTTTTACTCTGGAAAATTTAAATAACAATGCTTTTTGCATTTACGTTTTTTTAAAAAAAAATTTCTTATACAATCTCTTCGTTCCACAGTCTTCTTTTTTTTTTAATAGGAATCTTCTATTTATGCTATTTTCTTTAAACTGTTCAATATTAATAGAAAGTTTATGCAAACTTACAAGCAAAAAAAAAAAAATATATATATTTTCTGCTTACGATACGTTCAGAGTTTCCGATTTGCAATTATTTAAATAAATATCGAAAGGGTAGAATATTAAAAAATTATACAGGCATGAGAAACGTGTGTATTTATTCTCCTCTTCATCTGCTATAGATATGCGTTTAGGAGATTAAACCTACAACACCGAAAAAAAGATTATCCTGAAGGTGAGTCATACTATCTTTTCATTGAAAAGAGACTCCAGAGGGAGTATGGACCCATCCCTTTATAAATTGAAATCATTTTTTATCTTAATAAGATTTAAATCATTACTTAAGCAGACGTTAATATTGTTGACATAAATTATTTAAAAGAAAATATAGTTTGAAAATTAGACAAAAACAATTTATTTTGTTTTAGTTACTCATCCATTACTTATTTGTTTTAATAATTAATATTTACAAGAAGTAATATGCATTTTAAATTACCGTAAATATCGCTTCTGAGCAAAGTAGCCATCTTCTTTAGCCGCTTGTTTACATTACAGACATTTTTCTTGACTAAATAAATGACTACTTTGCTCAGGTCGGATATTTGCCGTAACTTAAAAGACTTATAACTTCTTTAAAATATTAAATATTTTTTAAACGTAAATAATTCATAAATAAGTAGATAAACCTATTTTTCCCCTAATTTTTCAACTCTATTTTATTTAAATTAATTTATGTTACTAATGTTAATAAAAATTCCATCCTTCTTAAATTATCGAATACGATATTAACTCCATAAAATTTTCTAGCCCATAATTTTAGTCATGTAAGCTCTGATATATCAGTTTTCAATATGTGGCGAGATTGTATGTGGCTGTGTTAAAAACAGAATTAGATTAAGCTAAAAATAGAAAACTTCATTAGAAGTTAATCATCAGAATTAGCGTTAAGTGTTCAGGTATGACGTCATGAACATGAAGTCTGAAGTGAAACATAAGAAAGAAGATAGTAAACTCTTTCATAAACTTTATCTCTCCCCACCCCACCCCACCACCACGTGAACGAAGAGACGTTTACGTAATAGCTAACTGCCGTGCTTAACAGAATAAAGTTACAAAAGAACCTAATAAAACAAGAATGTTGTTGTGGTTTCTTTTAATTGTTCTCATATTAAGAAAAAGGAATACAGACATTTTTCTCCTATATTTCCACTAGGATGACAACCTCTACCATTTTCACAAAGAGACCAGCTGGTGAACCGTCAGGTGGATCCAAAAGAATTGTGCACTTTTTGCACTTCCCGAGGGGAGCCAGAGAAATTAGGTATAAACTATCATGTATGGAAGTGGTTATTAACATCTGTGGAGTAAAGACATTGAGCCAATAAAATGAGGGAAACCTGACAGCAATAACTCACGTACGAGGATATAATAATCTACTCTGCAGACGAAGTACAGAAATGAATACATTATGGGAGCCTATAGTTTAGGAAAAACTTTAAAAAGCTTCCGCGAAATATATTGCCTAGACAGTCAACTTTTCTGTCAACAAGTCAACAGAAAAAATGCCCACGAAACATTAAAAATGGCGTATAAGGTCCGGGAGATATAGCAGTATAAGTGTGATATAACGTTACAGATATAGTAGTATGATTTTGAAATAATGTTAAAAATATAGTATTATAATTTTGATAAAACGTTACAGATCTAGCAGTATGATACTGATATAAGGGTACAAATATAACAGTATGATATAATTTTATAATATGATTTGGATATAATGCATAATATTGCAGTATGTGGTAATATAACGTTACAGATATAGCAGCATAATTCTGATTTAACGTTACAGATATAGAAGCATGATTCTGATATAACGTTGCAGATATAGATATATGATTTTGATAAAACGTTACAGATATAGTAGTATGATTTTAGTATAACATTACAGATATATTAGTATGATTTATATATAACGTTAACATATAGTAATATGATTCTGATATAACAATACATATATAGTAGTATGATTCTGATATAACGATACATATATAGTAGTATGATTCTGATATAACGTTACATATATAGTAGTATGATTCTGATATCACGATACATATATAGGAGTATGATTCTGATATAACGATACATATATAGTAGTATGATTCTGATATAACGTTACATATATAGTAGCATGATTCTGATATCACGATACATATATAGGAGTATGATTCTGATATAACGTTACATATATAGTAGCATGATTTTGATATAACGTTACATATATAGTAGCATGATTCTGATGTAACGATACATATATAGGAGTATGATTTTGATATAACGTTACACATATATCAGCATGATTTTCATACAAAGTTAAAGATATAGCAATATGAGTTTGATAGAACGTTACAAATATGACAGTATTATTTTCATATCATGTTACAGATATGTAATATGATTTTGATATAACTTATGAATATAAGAGTATGATTTAAATATGACCTTACAAATATAGTAGTATGATTTTGATATAATGTTACAGATATAGTAGTGTGATCTTGATATAACGTTATAAATATAACAGTATGATTATGATATAACGTTAAAGATATAATAGAATGATTTTGTTGTACCGTTGCAAGTATAACAGTACTAGCCTGGGTGCCCGGCGTTGCCCGGGTGTTTGTAAGTGTGTGTTGAGCAAAAAAAAAAGTTGTAGTAGGCAGTCAGGCTCGAACCCGTACCGCAAAAAAAAGGAAAAGAAAGTGAAAAAATGTGACGCGTTAGCTGTTGCGCCCATTGCCAAACCAGAAGTAACGTAGGCTAGACCATCGAAAAGAGATGACTTTAAAAAATATTGGCAAAAAAAGCGACCCCCTCCCTGTAGAAAAGTGCTCAGTTGAGGGTGAAGAAATTAATGTGTTTGGCCAATTTTTCAATATTTGTCGTCCGAAGGGTCAGGTTCCAAAATGATATCAATTTTGTGAAAATCCGTCGCCTCTGTCGAAAGTTTTTGCGAGACATACATACATACATACATTTAAACAAACAGGTGAGGTTTATATTATAGATATAGAATATGATTGTGACAGATTTGTATTTAAGGGTCTTACTTTTTGCACTTTTTGAAAGGTCTTCACGGGCGTATGAACACACCGTGACTTTTTTCTTTCATTTAAATGAAATTATCTATCATAAATAACCAAAACAAAATTATAATTTTCAGTTTTCATGCGACAAAACAATATTCAAAATCATTTTAATAGCAGAAGATACCACTATATAATATACAAAATCATTTAACTTTTCTTAAATTTAGAAAACTTTATATGCGAAAGAAATATATCAAGGTGAGGTAATATAAAACTGAAATATTATCATCACACGTGTTTCACATTTATTCCATTCCCTCGATACACCTTTCAATGCCTTCACATTTTCGAGGAAATAGAAATGTCACTAACAGCAAGATTTGGAAAGAACAATTTTCTTTCTATTGTGTCAACTACACAAACAGAATGTGAATACGTTACATTTGTAAATAACAATGCAGTTTCGATTTACTTTTTCTTGAATATTTTTTCTTCCACGAATCTTTTTAAGAACATTTTTTTTATTCATCTTTTGCTAATATCTATTCAGCATTAAGAGGAAGTTTATACAAACTTCTATATGGTTTTTAACTTTTTTTCCATCCCAAGTAAGGCACATTTCCATTGAAACGTAATGAGTCCTGTGATAGGGACCAAATTTATAATAGGATAACTTAAGTGGGAGAGTTATTTGGCCACATTGGATTTGAATTTCTGTATGTTGGTATAGTCGAAGGGGCAGAAAACAGGTAGGGAATTCCAAAAAGAAAGTGCCTCAAAAAGAGAACCTATTGGAGTATACTTATTCCTGGTATCTAGGGACCTTTACACTGAAGAGGTGAGATTTTGCTACTATTAAGCTGGGTCGGCGGTATTTTTCATTTACAGCAATAATACAATAAGTTCATTAGACCACATTCTAAGGAAATACTTGCAAAACAAGCACAAGGATGTAACATTATGGCAATCGGAGAGGACCAGGAGCTTGGCAGACATTGCAATACCTCTTATGTTAAAGATTCGGTTTTGTGCCATATTCAAGAGTGAGGGATCAACGGTTAGTGCATCAGCCCAGATGTAGAAATAACAATATCTGATTTATTGCTTTATAGAGAAATATCATATTGGATAGTGTGAGAAGTTTTCTAAACTACTTCCAAGAAATAAAAGGAAAAGAAAACAAGAACGTCCACATTTTCCTGTCTATAAACTTCATCCATTAAGAGGTGTGAATAACCGTACAGAATGAATGATGTCAGTAAAAGATGGCGGTATCCAATAAAAAGAGAGTTGTAGTAAATGTGCTCAGTGGATTACGTCATAAAATTATAACGCCATCCATCAAATCTGAAAAAGAGAAAGAGAAAGAGAAGCCTAGTTTGCACTTAATTCCAATGTACACTATCGAAAATCTGTACAAATATGAGAGACGTGTGTTTGCCACTCGTCTGACTAGAGCCACAAACTACATTCGTGCCATTAAAAGAGAAAACTTGAAACTTGGTCGAGATGGTGCAAAAGTGCTTGTACATTTAAAACTTTTATTGAAGTAGTTTGAATTTTTTCACCTATCATTTTAATGAGTTTTAAAATGATAGAGCTAAAATAAAATCGATTTTAAAGATTTGGTCAACTCTCTTGCACATTTTGAGATATCTTAACACGTTAAGTTGAGAGAGAAAGAGGTTATGATTTTAATATTCTCATTAAAATACACCAAAATAATAATTTGTCCTTTTCACAATTATTTCAATAAAGCTTAAAAGTATTTTTACAATTAAAAACAACTAATATTCGCAAACTCACTTTGATAAATATGAAAAATTCTTTACTATGGGAATATAGTTATATAGTATATGTATGTAACACCATTTATTCAAACATACAAGTACATTAGAAGAGGATAGTATGAAGCCAACACTAGGATATACAAGAAAGAATAAAAGACAACTAAGATAGTAAAAACACATCTTGAAAAATAGTAAATGTTTTTTCTCATTTTCCTTTAGTTGCTTAAATGAGAAAAGTGTCCGAGGAAAAAAGGGGAAACGTTTTTTTTGCTCAAGTGTCAGGTGTTTAAGGAAGATTTAGTAGTTGCATATATAACGTGACAAATGAAAACGTTCAGTAATAATCGTTTCTAACTGACAGGTTCGGTTCTCACTACAGGGAATAATAACTAAAAATTATATTTAAATTACCACTACCTGATCATTGGTGATAGAACGAGAATAATCTAACCCATGGATAAAATAAACGGCTAAGTTCGAAATTGCATATTATCAGAGTTTGACATGAAGATTCGCAGAGTTTGAAAAGATGTACATGAAGAAGGGCAGCGGTTATGTCGTCGTGAAAATAACAACCAAGATGAGAACAATAATCCAGATAATAAAATGATCAATCCTCATCTCAAAATTTCCAATCAATCTCGTTTATATTTGAGCAGATCTTACTTAGTAAACCTTATAATTACTTTTTCAATACGTAAACGAGAGTGAATATTTTCCAATTTGTATTTTTTTTCAGTAAAAAGTTTCCCAAAATTTGATATCATCGCAAAATCAGCGAAAACTTTATTGAAAACTCATTTATTTTTTTAACATTTGAGAATCAAATTACTCTAGTGTACTGTTTGTTTTGAACATTTTTGGTAAGTCCGTGCAGTGGACAAAAAACATTGGATTTATAATATGATAAACTTACCTGATTCATCCATATCTTGAAGCCCAACGAATAAAGTCCAAACCTGCACAATGTCTTGAGTAATCATGCTTTTCCATAATCAAATATATCGATGATCATCTGCGAAACCATGCAGATCAGTTTTTTACGAGTGGAACTTAAATTACAGCTGTTCGAGAAATAGGTTTGTTGTTAAGGTTTACTTCTCTAGATTCAATGTGTTCTCTCAATATCGGTGCATATAAGAAGGTTATGAGAGAGAGAGAGACAGAGAGAGAGAGAAAGAGAAAGAGAGAGAACCATCACATTGGACTATGCTTCTGTTCATTGCAGCCATATTGCATAATCTCTCAGAATGAAAACGCTATTTCAAGCAAAAAGGTGACAGGTCAACCGATGGAGAAAACGTCTTCAGAACATCTAAAATAAGATGCATTCATTCAATTTAGTAGCGAAAATATGATTTTAAACCTAAGTGTTACAGACCGATGCACGAATATTCTAATAGACCGACAGAGCTTCTTAAAGAAATCAATGACACATCTATAAAATTCAGTTTTAACTTTTCCAATAATTTTACTGTTTTTTTTTTGTTTTTGTTTTTTGTTTTTTTTGTAAATTAATATCCGTTTTGATATGTGCATAATTTGGATATTAAAGAATGTTATAAATCTTTCAGGGGATTTCATACATTATGAATACCATTAGATTTCAATTTGGAACAACAACGAAAAAAAAAACGTTCATTTTTATATGATGAATAATATCTGTTACTTAGAAATGCTTCTTAATTCTCAGTACGAATTAGAAACAGTTTTCTTCACTACCCAATTGCTGATGGGGAGAATAATTGGCATATATTTATATCAAATACATTTACAGAGTTCAAATGATTCTCTGCTAGTAGAGGACGCCATTTAGATATGTCTTTGCCAATAAGTAACGGAAGTGATAGAAAAAAGAACACGAAAAAAAGAAATCAGTCTAAAATTTAAAAGCGCTTTTGTCTCATGAAGATACTTTTAAATTGTCAACTGAGAAAGTTGGTTTCAAAAGAACACAAATTTCAAAAAGGACATGTGTTGAACATCTTCTCTGGTGAATAAAACCTTTTCTTTATTGGAAACACATTAGCAGATTCAACTGACGTTGGTTGCATGTAAAATAGTCTAAAAACGTTTAATCAGATTTAAATATCTAATCATATAAATTTAGAACTGTGTATAGATTTATATATTTCTAAAATTCATAATGATCAGTTAATTATTTAGAGTAAATCCTGCATATACAAATATATAAACATACCTAACTTTATAAAGTTGCGGTATATTTTGTCAAATCAGACTGACAAGTAAGTCTTCTTTTAGCAAAAAATACGAATACTATGGTTTAACCAATCGAATTTTTACAATATTTGAAATTATTGTAATTCTTATGATAATTATTAACATTATTTCTTGTAAATTTCATTTGAAAAGTGCAAGGGAAAGCGAGACAAAATGACTTGCTTATTCTCATCTCTTTCGATTTGTAAGGAATTTCACAAAACTGATAAATGATATACATTGTTTTTACAATTTCTTAAATTATGTTGTACTCGTCTTGTTTTGGAACTAAGAGAATTTTTAAATTTCATATTAAGGGATTCTACTCGATTGATTTTCCAAAATAACTATATTTTTTCTCTAATATCTGATTTTCATATAGAGGAAGGCATGAAAAATACAAGTTTATAATATTGACCTTAAAAAGATATTTTATTTTTACTTATTCATAATTGGCTCACACTGTGCACTGAGGAAGATATTATTGACCAAAATATAGAGTATAAAACCCAATAAAAACTAAATCATCATTTGAAAATTCAGTTTTCCATTTAATAGTAATAAAATAATACGTCCAAAGATGAAATACAGCTAGCACATGCGAAGCGGTGCAACATAGAGCATCTCTTTTTTGCCTCTACAAACTAGAAAATCGACTTTCAAATTGATGAGGGTGATCGCTTCTCTTTCCTTACAATCCCTTTATAACTTTATCTTTTGCTATTATCCCTCTAGTCCATCTTCACTTCATTTTTACTTTCATGAAATGTCTTTCTAAGACATTCACAGCAAGAACTCGTCTTATACCACAACAAAAAAGACTTACTTCCATTATGTGCCTAACTGATTCTCACTTATTTGTCGCCGAATCCAATGTAAAATATATTTTATGCAGCGCTCTGAAAAGTTTATATATATATATATATATATATATATATATATATAAATATATATATATATATATATATATATATATATATATATATATATATATATATATATATATATATATATATATACTAGAACATCTATGGCCGTTGGATCAGATAAATATTTAATTTATATGTTGATAATAGGTCAATAAAATCTTTATTATAACAATTCTTTTCTATTTTGAACATTTTTTTGTATAATTTAAGTGATTTAAAAACATTTTTATTTCATCTTTTAGCTTAACGCTACTAAGTGCAACATATAGTTGTTCACGCTGAAAGACAGATTTGTCTAGATAAGCGAAAACTTTCTGTAAATATGTCCTTGAGATTTATGAACAGTCATAGCAAACGTAAATTAAATAGGAACCTGAACCCTGGCAAACATAATATCATCTCTTTCAGATAAAACAATTTTCAATCTTACAAATTAGAACGATTTCTCTTTGAAACTGTGATGCAATAATTTTAGCAACAATCAAATATTAGTCGGATGTAATTATATAAGAGTGGTGGATCAATGAGGCATTAATCAACGCGAATTATCCAATTCCCATGCAGTTCAATCGCACCATTTTTATTCCTTTCAATTTTGTCTTCACTAATTGTTATGAAAATTTAGACAATATATCGCCATCATGTTTCATTGCAATTTTTTTTTATTTACGCCACAAAAACGATTCCTTGATACAAACATATTAAATGTCTTTCTTGACGACTGGTAGTCATTGCACACCGTCAATATCCCTGCGGATGTTTCATTGTTTCCACATATATCCTTGATAGTCCTGTCGACCGTCTCTAAACTCTCCCTTCTTATTATTGGACATTGGTCCCAAATAATCATTATTGTTGTCCTTATCAAGTTGGCTGTTTCGGAATGTTTATAATGTTTAACATAATTTTCTCTTATAAAAATTCTGATGTAAAGTCAATTCAAAGTATTTTAGTTCCTTGTCCGCAGCATAAAGTTTATCATGTATGTACCTGTAATCTAATAAGAAAAAAAGTAATACCAGCATGTATACGACATTTTACATTCGTCTTGTTCTCTTAACTGCCAACCACTCGACTCCTATCCTCTCCCTTTTGGTCTTTTTATAACGTCTTTCACATAAACCTGGACCCAGATGGAACTCACATCACTAAGACTTCCTAATCACAATGCCAGCCACAATTAGCCCTGGCCACATTGCCAGGCACAACTAACTCTGGCCATACTGTCAGCCACAACTAGCCCTGACCACATTGACAGGCACAACTAGCCCTGACCACACTGCCAGCCATGACTAGCCCTGATCACACTCCCATCCACAACTAGCCCTGACCACACCACCAGTCACAACTAACCCTTACTACTACTCCTTCAAACAAAGCCAGACACAATTAGCCCTTCAAACATAGCTAGACACAGTTAGACACAGCTAGCCTACACTACACAGTAAGACACAGCCATCCCTTGCAACACAACGATGCCAATTTTTACAAAAAGAAATCTAGTTCGAATTATAATTTAATTCTCTCCATAACTTAACGACGTACATATCACAAGTCCAACTCAAATCGTATTTTAATCTCTCCATTTCACAATGACGACAATTTCCATAAAGGTCGACTGGAATTATATTTTAATTTCTCCATATCACTACAAATTTTCACAAAGTCTGGTTTTCGAATGTGCCTTTAAACTTCTGCATAATTTGATGATGCCATGTTTCAAAAATACAACTCTAATTGTAATTTAATCTTTCCATTTTATGATGACAATTTTCAAAAACCCGACTCTACTCGGTCGCATCAACTTTGTATATATGACCGGAATAGCTTGTAATCTAATTATAAAAAAAAGTAATGCATACAACGTTTTATATTCGCCTTGTTCTCTTCGTTGCCAACCACTCGACCCCTGTTCTCTTATCTTCAATACTTTTATAATGTTTTTAGCACAGCTAATTCATTGATATGTAAATTAATGCATGTCAAACTATAATACCTCAACGTGTTATCGATGGCATTTTTATTGTTGCATATGTTCTCATTGATGAACTGGCTTTGCATTGTATTGTGGTAATCTATATGTCATATTGAAAAACCTTCCCCACGACTCATGAGAATTTGAACATTCTGTGTTCTGGAATGCATATGATATATCTCAGCATTTTCGTTTCTGCCTCCTCCATTCTTTGTATCCAGTCGGGTTGTCATCGATCCTCTTTCTTTGCAACACTGGAAATCTTCCTGCAACGATTCAAAAGAACGATTCCACTTTACATGATGAAGTATAGACATACAAAGTACAATTCACTACTATTTTACATACAACCAAGAACTTTTGCTTCAAAATCTCCTTCCTACTTGTATTCTTTACCATTTGCTTTTGACACATGTAGTATTTTGGAAAATCCAAGATTGTTGTGGCAAAAATTTGGTAAATATTGAAAAATTCGGTAAGAGATGTGTGGGAAGTTTTCTGTTGCTTTTCCTTTGAATATAGATAATATGTTGATCAGAATGATGTATTTAAAGATGAACAACTGCAGGTTTTCTAAAATAAGAAATGAGGTCTGGGTGTAGATTCTTCTCCCATCCATAGCAAGCAATGTAGGTGAGGGAAACGTCTTTTCTGATATTCGATACTTAGAACATAGGCAATGCAATTACGCAATGGACCTTGTGATCCTGTTAATATTTTATGAAAAGCTTTCTTTTTTTAAATAAAAACTTTGAGCAATTATATCGGATCTTACATGTAGCAGTTGGTTTTTAATAAAATTATCTTTAATCACAGGCCAGTTTTGATTGCATGTCATTGTGATGAAGTAAGTTGCATCTCCACATTTTCTAAAATACATCATAGCATATTGACATCTCCTCATCATGTATTGTTGACCTCTGACAAATGTTGATGACAAAACTTTTCTGCCAATATTAATAATTATCATTTAAGACACCGCTGAAACCGCTATATGTTGTAGATCTAAGAGAGGTTTTATTAAATTTAATATAAACCCCCGTGTATCGCTTTATTGCGGATCAATATTTTTTTTAATTTTGAAATTGCTATGAAACACAGAGTAGTGAACTTTGGTACATTGGAAGAGCATAACAAGGTGCTTTATTTTTCTGATTTTTATGGAATTTGAACAAATATTTTGAAAAATATGCTAATTTTCTATTTTCTGGTAATTTTACTTCTTTGTGTTTCATAGCATTTCAAAATTAAAAAAGTATTGCCGTGCAATAAAGCGATACACAGGGTGTAGTTCACCCGATGTACCTTAATTTTTACTGACGTATCCACAACGTACTCACAACAATCTCCCACCTCTTAATACCGGGTTTAATTCTTCATCACAGATCATAATAGCATTTTTGGTTATTTGTCATCTCAGGACACAAGCCATCTTCGACACCAGAGAAAAAACGATACATACTGTAGGGGATCGCATTGTCAATGATATTCCGAAGTTTGAATTTGCCCACCTCTGGCGTGATGTTGTTTGCTGTTCACTGTTATTTTGAATAATTATTCCTACTTCATTAGACATGTAATGATTGTTCATGTTTTGTGTCCATTAGTCAGCTGCCTCGTAAGGTCAATAACAATACCTGTACTAGGGATGTTGTATATCATATCTATAGCTTGTTGAAATGCAGTCATATAGATATTATTACGTCTTAGCATACACTCATAGTCAAAATTATGGAGCACCTATAAACATTTTAGATAATAGTTTAAAGTTACGGTTAAGAATTGTACAGTGAACAGTTGAAAGCAAATGTAACAGTAGATTTCTCCTTTACTGACCACCTACATACATCGCACTTTAAATAAATGTTTAATTGTATTAAAAACGCACAAAGAAAGATTGGTCGCAAAAATCCGAACAAGTCAGTTATTTTATATTTGTTTTTGCCATGTGAAAGAGTCCATCGTGGTATTTCCACATGTTCCACTAGTATAAGTTTATTTTATCATCGGGAAAATAAAGAAAAGTAAAAGGGGAAAATTAAGAAAAAAGATACCTCTTTAGGCCATGACATTTCGAAGCTAAATGCTACTCATCAGAAGAGAAGGGCAAGAATTATACAAAATGCAAATATAGATAAAAAAAAACCCTGGTTATTAACATTTAGATATGGAATGAGAATGAATGAATAGAATAATATGACGAAAAATAATTAAGAAATATTAAAAGTAGGTGTTACATGAAAGGGCCGTCCCCTTCTCATGTAGGTAAGAAGACATACTAGATAAGTGAAAATGATAATAGGATATGGCTAGAATCGAACCCTCTAGGCAAGTGTTAAAGATAATGGAAAATGGAATGTTAGAAATTAAGTCTATTGTTAATTCTATTAGAAATAGTTTAATATTGTTTATTTCGGAAAAAGAGTCGATTGTCCATTCTTTTAGAAATCTGGATATTAAATATGTAAGTTAAATAAATGCTACAGGCGATTTAAAATATATTGTTTAAAAATAGGTTAGAATTAGAATTGAGGATACTTTTGTTTGCCAAAAGTGTGTTGGACGGACATGTGTAAAAAACGTGATATAGTCACGTTGGAAAACACACTTCTGGCGTCATGAACAAAGGAGGTTTCTTAATATAGGAATCCGAGGCTTCGAAGTTAGAATCAGTCAAGAGTTGATGAGGATCAGATATTCAGAGCAGATCACACACGGTGATAGTCAGTTGGGGAGAAGAGCCCTTAGAAGCGAAGGGAAGAAAATAGACCATGTAAATCAATGTTTGAATTCCTAACATCACCGATCGGTCAATTGAAGAATAAAGGTATCAACTATGTTTGTAACTGTTGTCTCGTGTCGTCATTCCTTACAACAAAAAGGTAAACATGTTTTTATCATCATCTTGTAACGAACTCTTGTATAACCCTTCCAAGTTATGTGTCCTACTCCATCACAGGTAATGTCTCTCCTCCTCTAATATGTGTTACCAAGAATTATCCCAGTCTGTATAAATGTCTTCATCATTATCATTGTCATCTGTTCTGAGTCTCCTTAAATGTGTCCCCGATCTGAGTCCTCATTAACGTGTCCTCAATATGTACCCCTATGCAACAACATCGTTATATATGTACCCCAATATGAACTCCCGTCATCTTTAAATATGGGCCCCTACGCAACATAGGTACAATATATGAGAGTAAATCGGAAGGTAGTATTTATGTAGTTAATAGTAAAAAGAAAAATATGGGTTACTATCTAATAATGGAGATCATTAAAGAAGAGCAAATGATAAAAGGAAAAGATAGGGATTAGAGATGAGACAGTAGAGAAAGAAGAAAATAAGAGATACGGAAATGCATATATAAATAAAGCAATCTGAAAGTAAAGAAAATAAGTACAAACATTTTTTGGAAAGATCCGG
Organism: Euprymna scolopes; assembly: GCF_053919585.1. Taxonomy (NCBI): domain Eukaryota; kingdom Metazoa; phylum Mollusca; class Cephalopoda; order Sepiida; family Sepiolidae; genus Euprymna; species Euprymna scolopes. Next base: position 103,800,694 of record NC_136497.1, on the reverse strand, counting down.
ATTAAAAATATAACTTTGAAGTGTTCAACAAAAGGTCAAAAATAAAAATAAACTAAAACATATGTATAAAAGTTCAAGCGAAATCTTTAGACTAGAGGTCTGGAAAATTGTGGCAACTGTTTACAAATCCAACAAATTAAAATGCGTGGAACCCTGAAAATAGTTCTAAGGCATAGCAAATCCATAAAATAGTGATAGAATGGATCCTATGAATTGATGCGAAAATAAAGCAAGATCCAGGGGAAGTTAACAGTGGAATTCCAAAAATTGGCAGGTTTTAATTCCGTCAAGGTGGGCATGTATTATGGGATATAAATTTGGTGTATCAGACAAAAGTCATATCCTCACAGCATTTCCAAAATACGGGGTCAGTAGAATAATTAAAAAAGCCGGTGAGGTCACCATCTTGTTAAATAGGATACAGTATAGCAATAAAATCCAAGATGGAGAATCCGTGATGGGAACGAAGGTTTAGTACATTCAAAATCCAAAAATCCAAATATCAATTTCAATATTAGCAAAATAAATAAATAAATGAATAAGTAAACAAATTAGACAATTGAATTCGAAGTTCAAGAAAAATATCGAAAACAATAAAAAATTGAGAATAGATCTACTTTAAGATATACTATACGAGGGGCGTGCAATATGTAATGCCCCTAACCCACTTCCTATAGCAGTAGAGCAACGAAACTTGGCACAGTTATTATTCTTTCTCTACATAGGAACCACCCAGAGTTATGCATTTCTCCCATTGTTTGATGCAGCTCTGGAGACCGTTTTTGTAGAACACCCCAGGTTGGTCCTCCAACCACGACGTGGCTTCAGAAATCAAGGCTGCATCATCTGGGAAACGTTTTCCTTTCAAAAACACTTTCATGGCTGGGAAGAGGTAAAAGACAGAGTGTGCAAGGTCAGGAGAGTAGGGAGGATGGGGAAAGATTTCATAATCACACGCCCGTGCTTCTGATCTGGCGACATGCGAGTTGTGGACCGGAGCATTGTCCTGCAGGAGAAGGGTACCTTTGCTGATCTTGCCCCGCCTCTTGATTTTGATAGCTGCCCTTAATTTCCTCAAGAGTGAAGCATTATAGGCTCCTGTAATTGTGGTACCCTTTGCCAGAAAATCTGTCATCACTACTCCGTCCTGGTCCCAGAAGACTGTGAGTATGACCTTGCCAGCGGAGGCCTGCACGCTTGCCTTCTTTGGATGTGGTGAGTCCAAGTGCTTCCACTACATTGACTGGGCTTTGGTCTCTCGATCATAGTGATGGACCCAGGTTTCATCCTGTGTAATCAGTCTTTTGAAAAACTTTGGCTCATCTTCTTGGCACATCTCCAAATTAATCCTCGAGCACTCGACGCGTTCTCGCTTCTGGAATGGTGTGAGCAACCTTAGAAATCCATCTGGTAGACACGTTATGCATATGCAAATGGTCATGAATGATAGTTTCCACAGACCCTGTACTAATCTTGACATCTTGGGCTATTTGGCGAATAGTAATGCGCCGATCTTCCAAAATGGCAGCCTCAACTTGACGGATAGATGCCTCATTAATAGCAGAAGGGGGCGACCAGGTCTCGGAGCTGTTTCCACAGACTTCCGGCCATGTTTGAATTCACGATGTCAGCGTTTTACAAGGTCATATGATGGGGCATTATCACCATAAGTTTCTTTCATTTCATCAAAAGTCTCCTGTTGTGTGCATCCTTTCAAATACAAAACCGGATCACTGCTCGACATTCAACATGCTCCATTTCACACTTGACTCAGTTCAAACACCTGTAAAACAGAAACAAAAATTATTTCAGAGCTGTAATTTGTCATATAACCCGTAGAGATATAAATCATTGTACTTGCAAAATTTCAGCTAGATCAGACAACTGAAAGTGGGTCAGGGACATCACTTATTGCACGCCCCTCATATAAGGATTTATAGCAGTAGAACTGGAAAAGAGCGATAAAAAAATTCAGCCATAAAACCTGACATAGTGATATGGGACAAGAAAGAGAAAGTGACAGCCCAGTAGATGTTAGTTTCCCTCAATGATTAAACAGTGCTGAGACGGAAAAGATCAGGAAATACCTAGATCATAGGTATGATATGAAAAAAAAAATCTAGTATTTATATGAGCAACTGAACTCATGAAAAAGAATTTCAAAAACTACCTGGCAAATATACTTAGTGAACTAAGCGCAAGAGAGGACAAAACAATTGCACCCCAAAAACATATCTCTTGGTTAGAATATCTAAGTTAATGAATGAATGTTTGGAATCTAGTAGGATATCCTATTCTTAGCTTGAACAAACTTATAAGAAAAAATATATATATATATATATATATATATATATATATATATATTGATTTGATTGCAGAAATTCCATCTTTACCAAAGTATCGTAGGTTTGCAACACATGCCAGCGTTTTAGAAGGTCATATAATGGGGCATTATCACCATAAGTTTCTTTCATTTCATCAATTTAATACATCTAGCTTATTAGCCACTATTATATGTAGCTTTCGACCACCATTACAAACACATTAAGCTGTGACATTAAAATGCTACGTTCCAACCGACGAGCATCACCATCAGAATCGCAACATCTTAAGAGGAAGGAGTCACTACTTTTCTCTTTAGATATATACTCTTACCACTACCACCAGATCCTAGTCTACATTTTTCAACTATAGTGTAGTAACTGGCTAAGGCAAACATGAACATATCCTCCCAAATTGTAACCCATCTGGTACTAAAAAGGCTCAACGTTGCTTAACTTCGGTGATTTGATGGGAACCGGTGTGTGAACGTGATTATGCCATATATATATATATATATATATATATATATATATATATATATATATATATATATATATATATATATATATATATAAAACGGAAAGAAAAATCTGTGACCGTTTTAGAAAATTCTCAACGAATAATAACCGTCTAATTCCTAGATAAGCGAACACTTCTAAAAGTTTACAAACGTGGCGTCGCTTGGCGTCGCTTGGCGTCGCTTGGCGTCGCTGGGCGTCGCTTGGCGTCGCTTGGCGTCGCTTGGCGTCGCAAGTTTACAAACGTGGCGTCACGTGGCGTCGCATGAGGCACTATCGCAAAGAAAAAAAAAAGAAATAGGAACATTATAACCACTCATAAACAGACACTCTTTATTACTGATAACATTAATTACTGGAACTTACGTGCACAAGTAAACAATTTTATATACATAACCTATTTTCCATCTCTGCTTGAACGTCCGAAAGACTTACAAAAAATGTAAACACAACAATGGTTTGGGAATGTAAACATGTACAAAGTATCGACACCCCATTACCCAACCACCCCAAAAAATTAAAAACCTGTACTGAAAAAAAAAAGAAGTTTTTCTGGTTTTACTAAATATGCACGACTAAAAATTATGTACGATCAATGTACGACTAATTGCAGCTGCAGATAATTACAGACGATCGACTTGGCCTGTCATTTCAAATATCATAAAACAAAACAACAAAATGAATTTACTCAGAAGTTTGGCGAGGTTATTTTGGCATGTCCATACCCAAACAGATATTTACTAAAGAAAACTTCCGATTCTTATTGAATATTCCCTCTTACATGAGCGATCTACTAAGTCAGTTTTCATAAAATATGTTGCTTTTAAAATAAACAATAATACTTCAGTCACAGTTGCGATTATTTTTGGCATATTCTTAAAAACTAAGATTTATATTTTCAACTTAGTGTGCCACTTTTTAAAATTCTTTGTAAAGAATAAATCAATAAATCACAGTCACAATTTCCAGACGAGAGATTTTTTTTTTTGCAAATTAAATTTTACGTGTGACCTTTTTTAAAATTTGAATTTTGTAACTCAATAACAACTTGACACTAGAAAATATTTGTAAAAAGTAAAATCCGTTAAAAGTCTTCATCCAAATTATTTTAATTAATTTTTTTTTAAATGAGAATTTTTTTAATACGGTTCAAAAAAGGAAAAAAGTTCCCTTAAGTTAAAACAAAATTGATTACTTTTTTAAATAGTAATTGTTATTTTTTATAACATGCGTGTGTGTGTGTGTGTGTTTAGTTATTTTTCTGTCAAGTTTCAAATACGAGAGTTTAGTTTTGAGGTTTTGCCAAAATAAAAACCCATTTCGCATAAGTTAAATAGTTTAATATAGCCAAAAATCAATAATAATAATAATAATAATAAGAAGAAGAAGAAGAAGAAGAAGAAGAACTTATTTACTGGCAGCGGATAGAGTAAGACATAAGGTCCGTTTTAGATGTGGGGAAAATCCACTTCTCCCAGAATTGGTACTCTGGATTGGGAAAAAATCTGTCTTTACGATTTCCTGTATATATATATATATATATATATATATATATATATATATATATATATATATATATATATATTCAGTGTAGCTTAATCGCCATATATATTTTATAAATTACTAACTAGCTCTACCTACGTATTGACCACTTTTGAAGTAAATACTTAAAGTTTACTCATAAATCTATACTTTCGTATATTAATTTTATGTGAGTAAATTAAGTATATATATATATATATATATATATATATATATATATATATATATATATATATCCTGGTCAAAATCATAAGACCACTTAAGAAAGTAAGCGTTTACGCATAATATCGAAGTTTTAATCAAACAAATGGTTGAAACCTTTGCCAAAAGGGAAAATATGATGGAAAAAAATGAAAGCTGCTTTATTCGAAACCTTAACTCTGATCTAATAATTATTTTTTAAAAGACACACATTTTCACCTGGTCAAAATGATAAGACAACTCTAATATAATCGGCTAATTTTGAAAAAATGAATACGAAAAGCTTTCTATGTTACTAAAAGCAACTTGTTAGTGGATAAAAAACACCTTACTAAATTATAAATGGCAAAAGGGAAACTATACTCAGAATTCAAGAAGGGAAGGATCTTTGAGCTAAATAGGGGTGGACTCTCCCATAGACCCATTGCAAACGAATGAATCGTAGCAAAACGGTCATCACAAATCCAGATCCATATGGGCGCAAAAAGATTCCAGGTCGACCAAAAAAAAATAACCCCATCACTGGATCGCCGTATCAGCAGAAGTTTAAAAAAAAAATCCAGTATGGGATCAAGTCGATTGAAAAGCCAAGCAGCAACAGAATGTAGTCCTAAAACCATCAGAAGGCATCTGAAAATGAAGGGTTTCAATCATTTAAAGCGACTGCAGAAACCACGTCTTCTTGAACAGCACAAAACTAACCGACTTAAATATGCCACCAAATACCAGACTCGGGAAAATGTAATTTTCTCCGACGAGAAAAAGTTTAATCTAGATGGTCCAGATGGATTTCAACAGTATTGGCATGATAAAAATTTGCCCAAGGAGACTTTTTCAACTCGGCATAGTGGAGGAGGGTCTTTAATGATTTTGGGTGCTTTCTCATCAGCTGGGACACTAAAGTTGCAAGTAGTGAAAGGCCGGCAAACATCATTAAAGTACATTTCAATGCTTAAAAATGCTTCTATCAGGACTGAAGGTCCACATCCGTGTAGAAGAAATTGGATTTTCCAGCAAGACAACGCTGCGATGCACACTTCTCGACGAGCACGAGAATACTTTTCTGCAAATAATATAGAATTGTTAGATCATCCAGCATGTTCTCCGGACCTCAATCCCATTGAAAATATTTGGGAATGGATGGCAAAAGAAGTGTTCAAGGATGGAACCTAGTATGATTCGATAAAGGAACTTTCTGATTCAGTTTTCAGTACATGGGATAAAATTCCTTCGCAACTGATAAAAAAAATTAGTCGCAAGCATGCCGAAGAGAATTTTTGAAGTAATTCGTAATAATGGTAGCTATACTAAATACTGATACCTTTTTTTTTTAGTAATTTATAATTGCCTTTTGTTAGATAAATTATCAGTGGTCTTATCATTTTGACCAGGTGAAAATGTTTGTTTTTTAAAAAATAATTATTAGATCAGGGTTTCGAATGAAGCAGATTTAATTTTTTTTCCATCATATTTTCCCTTTTGGCAATGGTTCCAACCATTTGTTTGATTAAAACTTCGATAATATGCGTAAACGCTTACTTTTTTAAATAGTCTTATGATTTTGACCAGGACTGTATATATATATATATATATATATATATATATATATATATATATATATATATATATATATAAAATCGTATTTCTATTTATTTTATTTACTTCATGGCTTAAGAGAGAATAGTTAAAAAAAAGAAATACTTTATTTTTTCAAATATCTTTAAGTATGAAGCTAAAAAGATATTTGACAAAAATAATCTCGACTGAAACTTGTGTAAATTCGTTTTATTTATTTTTATAATATTAGTAACCCTCCCCCCTTATGTACGATTAAAATCCAGCATGACTAAATGTCCGATTCGGCTCCTGCTGATTCAAGCCACTTTTTCTATATGCCAAACAGCAGGTGCAGTCACTCGTACATTGATCGGGAATAATTCGGTTGTACATATTTAGCAAAACCGATGTTTTCCTTTGCTTTCTTTTTAAAGTTTTATTTTTGTTGAGGGAGGGTAATTTTTACATTAGACCCACCTCCTCAATTTTCTTTAGAATGACGACTTAATAGATTTTCGACTATGCTGATTGAGGAAATCTCAATCTAACTTTGCAGAGACAAGTACTTATAGAGATCACTGACTGCTAGGTTTGTACGCATGCACAATAAACAAATCTGCTTCCCTCCTACTAACACTGCCACCTCAAATTCTTTTAGCATTTGCGGGTTGGAATGCTGACAACGATTATCACGCTAAAAAGTTTTTTGTTAACTATTCTGTACTTTTACATAACAATTTAATAAATAAATATATTTGGGAAATTGAAACTCTCGCAGGAAGTTATATTACTAATGAAGTTTAATATCAGGAAAAGTATCTGACCAAATACCGTTTGCTCCTAATTTTGAATCGGGTACAGTTATGATTTGCCAATATTTATGAAATTATCCTTGTTTTTTTTATTTATGTTTTTTCCCAATTCGCAATTATAACTTCTGTTGTTGTGAAAGGAAAGTAACTATTACTAGCAGACATTTTCGATAAATTGTTGACATTTATGTGTTTCTACCATCGTTCGTTTAATTTTCAATTTGAAGCGATTATCAATTGTACTTCTGCCAGAGTTACTGGGCAGGCATTTTGTAAATTCTAACTCAAAGAGGAGACACTAAGTTTCTTTAAAAAATAAAAATACACTTCAAAAGAAGTTTAAACCCAAATAAATTTATTCAGTTATGTAGAAGAGTATTGCCTTCCGTAAAAGTTATTTGTTGCATATTTGTTTATCATTTCTTTTCTTTTTCTGTAAAGTACAGTAATAAATATCTCAATCCCATTCATTTTGGGGGAAAGTTTAAATGTAAATATAATTTCGGTTTTAATTTTAAAAAAATCTTCAGAATATTTTCTCTTTATGCATTTTATCCAACCGGAGATTTTCATCTATGTTTGTCACTTGCATCCAAAGAGAAGTGCAATAAAACTTTAATTATTTTAGAAGAAGCCGATGACAGACACCGATAATGTACAATTGGCGCCAACGAACTTTAAAAACCACGCCCAGAGCATTTGAAACCTTTTAACAATCAAGTGAATTCCCTCAGATGGGTACATACAGACATTTAGCAAATAGATGCAACAAGTTTATAAAGGAAGTAAGCAACTTATGTCTCTGTGAATCAATGTAAAATCTGTAGATGAGATTTATAACACATTCTGTGGCCCTTCTCAGTTTTATGTGGTAAATGAACTTCTAGTTTTAAAAAATGCTTGTTTCATTTTTTATTGTCAAAAAAAAAATCAAAAGAATCGGTTAGAATCGGAAATTAGGCTATACTGTTTCCGATTCTGATACTGATTCCGATTCCGATACCTGAAAAAGTTCTAATTTTTCTGATTCCCAATTCCGATTCCACTTAATCGTCCCAACACTAATATATATGTACACACATACACACACACACACACACACACACACATATATATATATATATATATATATATATATATATATATATATATATATATATATATATATATATATATATTAGTGTTGGGACAATTAATGGGAATCGGAATTGGGAATCAGAAAAAATGTATATATATACAAGTACAGATACACACACACACACACACACACACACACATATATATATATATATATATATATATATATATAGAGAGAGAGAGAGATGTTACATAGGGTTATCATTGAAGGGCACCATTTACGTTTGGTGTACAACATAAAAGGGGATTATGCGTGTCATAAAAGGATTCCGTGTGCGTATGATCGTCTAGTTTCATATACGGTTGTGTGTGTTCATCTCTAATTGTTCATATGCTTTTGTGTGTGTGTGTTATATGCATTTTCTTCGACATACCTTATTCAATGTGTCGTCGATGTGATCCATCTGGAATTCATCTCCTCTTGGAGCGGGAGACTGGTACCTGTTAGACGAAGATTTATCACTCCAAGACGAGGAATTAGTTTTATAGTTTTTTATTCACATTCCAGATGTCGACACGGAAGGTGGAAGTGAAATCGGCCTGTGTGGGTTCTTCTTCTACACACGTCAGCGGTCGTCTCCCCCCTCCCCAGTTAAGAGGGGGAGACAACGGGAAGCCGTCCGTCTTCTTCAAAACCCAAATCCAGTCTCACAGATCTAGCCAACCTGACCACGTCACTCATACGTAATCTGGTCAGCTGACCCTCGGATCTGGTAAACGTGTCTACACTCCACGTTTACTCACCTCTCTCTCTCTCTCTCAATCCATTGTGTAACATTCCTTCCCCCCCCTTTTTATCAAAATGTATGGCGAAGGCATACATTTTCTACTTCCCACATTTACTAAGAATGGGATATATATGCTCACCCCACTGGCAAAGAAAACTGTCATAACTTTATTCAATAATTAATAACATATACTAAGTAAAATAATATTTACAAATAATACCATGTGGCGCTAATCCTTGCGCCCTCGAAGGTCAACAACTCCCTGTGACCCCATGGTCTCTTCATAATTTAAATCAGAATTTCAGGAGCATCCTTTACTCCCGTCGACACTATGCATGATCGATAAATTCTCGGCAATCAACCGAATAATAAAATCGAGGTCCATCTGCCTCTTCAAAACGGACTATCATCGTCCTTGGCTTTACAGATCAGCTTTTCTTCCCATAGGTAGCACACAACAAAAAATTTTCCCATCCCAAGCCTTATCCTATTCATCATAAGCCTACTCTTATTACTAGTATTTTGTGGGAAACAAAATCTCTTAACATTCCTTCTATTTTCCTCAGTACTTGCATACATATTTCATTCATCTTCACTGGAGCGATTCGTCACATAATGGCCACGTCAGCCATTGCACCCCCTCTGCCCCTTACGCCATGTCAGAGGGCATTTCATTTTCTCCCTGAAGTTGATTACAACTAGATCCGCTCACGCTGGACAGAATACATTCCGTTTACTGCTATGTCAGAAAAAACTTTTTTTTTCCAAAGTCGGTAAGCGCAACCTGCCTTGAAGACACATAGCTTCACGGAAAACATCGGATTTCCCCACATGAAGTACTCAAAGTTGCTCCATGTTGATTCTACTCGAAATCAATAGAAATCACGATAAAAAAATAAAATTCGAATCACTTCTCGAGAATAATGAAATTAATAACTACCCATGTAATTCAACACCTCTCCAAAATTCTAACATGTTTGCCACAGAAATTAAATTCCATTCACGCCCCACTTTTTTCTTTCATTTCTTCATCTAGTTTATTTAACCCTATATTTATCCTTTTTTTCTACCTTATTTATGTGGTCGAAACGTCAGTCATGTCGAATAGAACATTTATTCTACATTTCGAAAATTAAAATTAATACCGACTGAACCTTTGACTCTTCCGAAACTTAAGAACTAGTTGATCCCTTATACATAACTCAGTAGCGTTTATTATTATTATTATTATTATTATTTATTACACTGTTTAAATCTTATTTCTTTCTCTTTTTCCCAATTTTATTATTACTATTATGATTATTAATTAATTCATTAAGAACACGTTCTTTCTTTTATTAATCATTCTTTCAATAGACCCCACAAGCAAAGATTCCACCTCCCCATTCTGCGAAAAAAAATACATGTCAAAGAACAAGAAAATTCTGCACAATACCGTTTGACAACACATCAATTACATAAAAATAATAAATTAAAAAATACAAAAATATCCTATAAGCAATCACAAAGTCCCATCTCACTAACAACAAAATCTAACACATCGATGGAACTAAAATTGTCCAAGTCAAAAAAAAAATTCCTAAGAAAATAAATCGTACAATTAGTAAAAAAGAAAAAAGAATCACATTTTCAGAACCTATTCATTGTTTTTCATTAAAAGTACATATTGTTTTTCATTAAAAGTTACCCTTAGTTTCACAGTTTAAAATTGCAACAAAATATTCATAACACATATTTGTGATTGACGTGTTTATCTTTTGGTAAGCTGAAAGGCTCATTCCTGACGCACACTGTTACTAAAGTCATATGTTCTATTTCTTTTTTTTTCTTTCTGGTTTACTCACTGGCTGTTCATTAAAAATTTACAATTTCTTATCTGTATGTCTATCGTCATAGCTGTTTTTTTTTCAATTTCTTCTATTGTTTTTTCTATGTCTCCCGTCTTAAATAATTTATTCGGCCGGACCCTTTTTCACGGCCCATATGGCATCATTCAGGGATGTGGGTAAAGTAACCTCATGTTCGTTAACAGCTCTCATTCAGCCATCCCATGCCAATATCTCAAAAAAAAAAAATTTTGCCGACATCTCATTCGTCAGATTTCTGACTTCTTAAGTTCTTACGTAACAGCGGCACACATTCTATCTTTTTTTTTATTATTCTTTCTCCTACTTCAGATTCACTACATAGTGGCTACGTCACCACTACACGTCCGCTCTTGCGTTGGAAGTTCTGTTACTCCCAAGATTGGGCATTTTCAATCAGCCCAAGCTCACAAACGGCCATATCTGCAAGCTTAATCTATGTGGGTGCATTCTATCGCACACCGCCGTTTTAGCTGCAACAAGCCTTTTAAGCCCATAGGCATGCAGTCTCCCGTCTTTATTGTATGCGAAGAATATGATCTTTCAACCGTCACACCGGTCAGCTTAATCAAGCTACATACAGACGGCGAAAATAGCATTTTTCATAATTGAAAAACCTATTAAAAAAATCCCCCTTGCAGGGTCCTGTGAACCTCTTCCAAAAAAAAAAAATAGTAAACCGCGTACGTAAATTTAAACCTGTCCCCTTTTTTTAAATTCTAATTTGACTAGACCGACCATTTTATCTTAATCTAATCTTCTGATTTTTGGGGGAGATTTTTTTTCATTACTATTTTGGAGACCACTGGAAAATAACAATTATACATTATATAATACAATATCAAATCATCAATACACATTTTTCTAACAATGAACATTAACTTCTAAGTAATTACATAAAACAACGTTCTTCAGTCCTTAAAAAAATGTTCAAAAATGCCGTTAAAACTGGAAAAACAATATTCACGATTTAGAGAACAGTTTGGCCTGAAAAGAACATCAATTCTTTTTTTTCTTTTCTGTCTTTTCTTTTTTTTTCAAGACAAGCGTGACCATTTCTCTTTTTGCAACGGTGTAAATATTTCAAGTTATGATTGACACATTTCCAAACAATTTCATTTGTGCGTGTTCCCATTACATTTTCTTACTGTCTCATCGGTCCCTTGCTTTAAACAGAATAACGCAATTCTTTGTTTTTCCCTACTAATTTTTACATTAAGTGATATTTTTCTTCGTTCATAACGAGCTAATTCCTAATACGATAAAGATTTTTTAAAAACTATTTTCTATATATAAAGTTTTACATCTGTGTGTCTGTATGTCTTCCTTTTCTTTTTAACGTACCGTTCTACCCTTAATTCTTCTTATTAATTTATCATATAATCTATCTATATATAATTTTAATGTGTCTGTTTTTTCTTCAGAACCATTTCTTTCTTTCTTTATAAAAGGTTCTTCATGTGTAAATGAATTTCTTTTCTTTTTTTTGTCTTAATTATTTTTCTAATTCGCTTAGTGTTTTAACGGACCCTACGTTGTGTGTATGTTGATTTGTATTTTTTTCTACTGTTCTTTCTTTTTTTTGTTTTTTTTGTTTTTTTTTCCAGACATTTTATTGTGTTTTTCTTGTCCTTTTTTTTTTCCTTTTTTCCCCGTGGTAACCGAAGTTCTTTTTCTTCTTCTTTTTTTTCTTTTAACCCCACCCTTGCTAGGTGGTCTGGTCAGTTACGGCACCAAATTGAACGTTTGTTACATAGGGTTATCATTGAAGGGCACCATTTACGTTTGGTGTACAACATAAAAGGGGATTATGCGTGTCATAAAAGGATTCCGTGTGCGTATGATCGTCTAGTTTCATCTCTAATTGTTCATATGCTTTTGTGTGTGTGTGTTACATGCATTTTCTTCGACATACCTTATTCAATGTGTCGTCGATGTGATCCATCTGGAATTCATCTCCTCTTGGGAGACTGGTACCTGTTAGACGAAGATTTATCACTCCAAGACAAGGAATTAGTTTTATAGTTTTTTATTCACATTCCAGATGTCGACACAGAAGGTGGAAGTGAAATCGGCCTGTGTGGATTCTTCTTCTACACACGTCAGCGTTCGTTTCCCCCCTCCCCAGTGAAGAGGGGGAGACAACGGGAAGCCGTCCGTCTTCTTCAAAGCCCAAATCCAGTCTCACAGATCTAGCCAACCTGATCACGTCACTCATACGTAATCTAGTCAGCTGACCCTCGGTTCTGGTAAACGTGTCTACACTCCACGTTTACTCTCTCTCTCTCTCTCTCTCTCAATCCATTGTGTAACAGAGAGAGAGAGAGAGAGAGAGAGAGAGAGAGAGAGAGAGAGAGAGAGAGAGAGAGAGAGAGAGAGAGAGAAAGAGACCAAATATGAAAAGTAACTTGGATGTCTAGTAGACACTGTCTTCGAGTGTTTATACAAGTTTTTTTTTTCTGGAATCCAGTAAGACAAGGAGACGAAAAGAAATATATATATATATATATATATATATATATATATATATATATATATATATATATATATATATATATACACACACACACATATATATATATATATATTCAGGCACGTCTGATTGAACACGACTGAGTTATTCTTTTTCCGATTTTTCTGGATATCTTTTCCATTCGCCGAGCAGTCTTTTTAATTTTAGCTGGCGTTGTGTATAAAATGGCGCCCATATTATTCTCAAGCGCTTTCTATTGGTGCATCCGATTATTATCAGGAGCGATTATTGTTATCGCTTTCTTTTTCTTTTCCTTTGAGGCTTGATGTATTTATATGTTTTTTATTATTAGTTGTAAAGGATGGTGCAGGAAGGTTATGGCGAATTATTTATGTTTTTAATTCCGATTTTCCTATATTATTGTTTATTTATTTAGTTTCTTGTTAGTGATTAAATACTGTTAGTATATTGGTCCCGGTGTTTAATGAGATCCAGTTAAAAAGGGGCTGTAGTATTTTAAATTAGTATAGCTTCTAGTAATTGTCGTGTGCAATTGTTAAGATATTGAATGTTAGTATTGTTAGTTAAGATGTTTTAAATGTCGGACGATTGTAGGATTTTATCATGGGATGTTAGGTGTTGTTTTATGGCACTATTATCAGCTAAATGATAGGTTAGTCCTCGGGAGAGTGTTGTTTTGGTGTGGCCTATGTATGCGTTGTATGAGTTTTTGAAGTGCGTTTGGAGATATTCTTCAAAGGGGCAAATAAATACATACACTACATTAGTTTGCTTTAGTGTGGTGTTAGTATTGTTATTGGTTTTAATTATTAAATAGGAGGCTTAAAATTTTGTATGGTATATTATTAGTTCGATCTTTTAGTTCTGGTCGGTGGGTCTGGTGTATCTTTTAATTAAGTTTCTTCTTATTTTTTCATGTTTTGTCGTTAGTGCGTAGTTGGTTTTTATAGTATGCTTTGATGGTGCCGTTTTTTGTTAAGGTTGGAGTTTATATTGTTATTGTGGAGTGAGTTTAAAATGAGTTTTATGTGCTTATCAACGATTTTATTGGAAAAGCTATTGCTTATTAGAGTTTGTTTTATGTCTGCTAGTTCTTTGTAAATTTAGATTTACTTTTAATGGCTATATTTTAAGTTATTTTGAGGGAAAAATGAATGAACTCTGTTATATATACTGCAGAAAACTACTTTTTATTGTGTCAAAAAATCATTTTGTCAATGTTGTCCCATGAAAAGATATACTTAAATATTTGAAAAAATGTGAGGGGTGTACTCACTTTTCTGATACACTGTGAATATATATATATATATATATATATATATATATATATATATATATATATGTGTATGTGTGTGTGTGTGTATGTGTGTGTTGGAGACGCCCCTCCATGTGATTAATGGACTATCTCATGACGTCACTTACTCTGGCACGTCACTTCCGGTAACAAGTACCGGTGCCCGCAGTCAGAGATTGGAACGCAGTCAAGGAGGTCGTGTGCAAACGCCCTACCGTTGAGGAATGACATTGCTCAACCTGCTTTTGCTTGTAATATATGTGAATACATGTTCGTTCCTAAAAGTCCTGTGTTCCTTCGCTTTTATCACCATTGAACCCATAAAAACTGGCGACGTCGGATTCGACTTTCACACGTGTTAACTCCACAAAAAAAAGAAAATAAATGAATTTGACTTCAAAAGAACTTCAGATTTACAAGCTAAGAATTCGGCTGGCAATTGCGTTCTAAAAACAAAATTTTAAAAACAAAAAAAAAAACAGAAAAGAACACATTGTAAAGTTATCGACTAAATTGTAAGTTAATCTTTTTGTTTCTATATTTAAATTGAAAAGAACTGTACTAAATGCATTTTTGTTAATGCTTAAAAATTAATTTTGTTGCTTATTGAAAGAAGAAAAAAAAAAGAAAAATGTTGACCCAATTTCACCGCGAGAACAATTTTATTGTAACTTGTCGATTGTTTATTCATATGCAAATTTGAACATTTTTCAAATGAAATGAAAAGTTTTTTTTGTCTTTGTTTCTTGCCGTAAACTTATGCAGCATTTTAACAGGAGAGAAATGTTTTTTCCCTTTCGCATTACTTGGACTAAAAGAAATACTTTTACATTCAGTTGAATTTTCTGAAATATTCTATTTTTAACTGTCGGTTCTAAAGTGAATATTTTCCGCGTGGGGACAACTTGCCCCCACCACACACACACACACACATAAAATAACTACCCATTTTGGTTAACTTCCAGACAATTCCACAATTATTTTTATTCTTTTGCAACTGTAGTGTATCAGAGTACATTTTTTTTGTTTTGTTTCCCAAGTAAAAAAAGAAAATTGTCCACCCTCATATTAGGTTATATCCAAGGTTTTTACTAAGAAGTAAGGGATACATTGCTCCTTCCTCATACACACACACACACACACACACACACACACACACACACACACACACACACACACACACACACACACAAAGAAAGGACATTTTCCTTTTTTTATTATTTTATCTCTCTTCTCCAGTCAAAAACGGAAATAATTTTTTTCGTGCGTTTGGAAAAGCCACTACAAGATGGAGGAGGTTAAAACAGTATTAATACAGCTAATCAAGGCTCAGATGGACCAGCAGCAGAGGGCTGAGGAAAATTTATAAAGAACGTTGATAAACAGCTCCAGTTACAATTTCAAGAGAGGCAACGAGCGTTGGAGGAGAGAATCCTTCTTCAACATCAGAGACAAGAATAACTATTGTTAAAAATATGCGATAGAACGGAACACAGGGACGACAGTTTTGCTTTTTCCCAGAGTACAATATGGAACGCTATAGAAACGTTCAACTACCAACCGGAGTTGGATGGGACGTTTGACGCTTTCTATCGGATATATGAGGACCTATTCACCATAGATTGTCAAGAGTGGAGCAACGCTAAGAAAGTTCGCCTACTTTTGAGGAAATTAGGGACCACAGAACATAGCAAGTTTGTGGTTTATATTCTCCCCAGAGAGACGAGTGCATTGGAATTTTCTGAAGCTGTCAAACTTTTATCCGAACTGTTCAGCCCAAATTTTACGCTCTTTCATAGAAGATGGAAGTGCTTGAACCTTCAAAAAAGCGACGACGACAATTACCTGACCTTCGCGTCCGTGGCAAATAAACACTGCGATTATTTCCGTCTAACTTATCTACAGATGACTTCAAGTGTTTAATTTTTGCGCAAGGTCTAGTCTCATATAAAAATGCTGAGATTAGACATCGTGTTTTCTCTAGACTTGAGAGCGAACAGGGCCTCATCCTCCAGAAGTTGGCCGAGGATTATCAACGGGTAGTTTGCGTAAGGAACAACTCGAGACACGTCAAGGATTCAGGCACAACAGTCATTAGAAGGACGATCTTCAGACCGGAAAAATACTCACCCCGAAAAAGCAAAGCTAGAAGTAAGAAAACTCAGGCTACACCTAATAAGTACCACCCAGTCACAAGACTTGGATCCCCTACAAGCCTGTACTATCGCTGCGGCGGGAAACATTGGTCGAGTCAATGTTTTTACAAAGATAAGTACTGCAACGAATGTGGCAGGAAGAGCCACAAAACGATCCAGTGCAGGAAGAACAAGGTCAAGAACAGCTTTCGACAGACTAGATCCGATTTGGATTCGGAGAAGAACTGGTGCAAATATGTCACACATAAAAATGTGCATCTACAATTGGATTCCGGATCAGACCTGTCCATCATTAACCTTAAGACGTGGAAAAGGCTAACGAAACCAACCATGCAGAAGACGAACAAATCAGCTCGAGCAATAAAGTGGAATTTGAAGGAGAGCTCACACTCCCGGTGACCTTAAATGGTATAACTAAAAAAGTGGAAGTGTATGTACATAGGACATCTGAAAAGCTCTTCAGTACGGAGTGGATGGAGCTATTCAAATTGTGGGACCAACCTATAAATAAATTCTATCATAGGATAGAAGACTCGTCTACGGAGGCACAACAACTGAAGGAAGAGTTAAAAGAGGAATTTCCTGAAGTATTCTCACCAGGACTAGGAAAATGTAAAAAGGCTATAGCAAGATTCGAACTAAAAGAAAACACTGTCCGTTTTCAATAAGAAACCTAACGTCCCATTCGCAGTAACAGAGAAATCAAAAAAGGAAACTTCTATGGAATCTGCCAAAGGAGAAAAAAAAACTGAAACTGCAAAGCCGGAAGCTAAAAGCCCCACGCCAAAAGAATTCCTCAAGCCAAAGCAACCTAATGAGGCTGACAAAACTGAGGAGAAACAAATTAGTTATGCATATAACCTATCTAGGTTGATACCATTGAAAAGGGATCGGTTTGAAGATTCCATCATCGCTACTCTTCAGACGGACGGCGACACAATCAGAGAACTCCCGGTGTCTCTATGGGAAATTAAAAGGGAAGTACTCCAACAATTTCTACACGTGTATAGGATTACACCCAACCTGAACATACCAACAGTAGTCTCACCTGCAGAAACGATGTTTGCGCGGAAAATGAGATCCGTTTTTGAGGAACTCCTACCCAAACAGTCAATGCCACTAGTGACCACTTATGTGCCAAGTAAACGTTTACGATCAGGTGAAAGAGTGTTTTTCAAAAGTTTTAAAAACAACACATCATTCTGGGAGGTGGGTACAATTACTAAGAGAGTCGGTGAAATGGTATATATCATACAAGGACTAACATATACCCATAAACGTCACCAGAACCAACTAAGATGTCGATCAGTTGAAACCAGCGACAGTCCGCCATTGGAAGATGAGCCGATAGACACTGTCTTCGAAATTTTGGATCTTGAACCTCCTCAACCAACACCTGAATTACGGTGGTCGTTCTGTAAGAGAAAAGTTTACCGAGATATTGATGGTAAACCCTAAAAGGAAGAGGTACTGATAGCTTTTACGAACAAAAAGCTTGGGAGGGGTATGTTGTAGACGCCCCTCCATTGGATTAATGGACTATCTCTTCCTTCTTCAATTTCATAAAGTTTATTCTTTATGTCCTTCAGCTATTTGGCGTTTCTGTTGTGATCACGATGCTGTATACATATCTGGTTCCAGAATTGGTTGGTTTCTGTTGAGTTCGGTTGTTCCGTTTTTATTTTTTTCTCTGTTCACGTATTGGTATAATTGTCTTTCATTAGTTTCAAAGGTCATGTTTTGTCTGTATTGTTCGGATTTATATTTATATTATCTCAGTCTTCCTCCTTTACTGCTATTTTTTGTTTTAGTCCTTCATGATTCTTACTGAGTCTTTCCTTGTGCGCCCGATTTCCTCTTTTCCACAGATTTCTGTTCTCTTTCATTCTATTGATGGATTGAGCTTTATTTCTAAGCTTGGTGATCTGGATTCTCAGTCTTATTTCCTATCCGGGTTTTATAAACTCTTTGGTTTGGTTATGTTTTGTTTCCGTTTCTAGTTTCATACTTACCGATTTGGCACCAGTACATATCAAATTGTTTAGATCTGTGATAGTATCTGCTAGGATATATGGAAGGAGTCTGTTCACTTTTTTGTTTCTAATTTTCTTTTCCTCCGCTATTGATTTCTTAGTGACGGTAGTTTTTTATCCTAATCCATAAATCGTTTGATATTTCCAATTTCTCTTGCTTCTTCGGTGAGTTCTGTGGTTTGCCGTTCTTCAGTCGTTTCAGTTCCAGAGTTGATAATTAAATTAGCATTCATTTGTTGGGTTTCTGTGAGTTCAAGTTACGGCTACCAGCCTTTTTTGAGGATTTGTCTGGCTTGATCTACAATCCATTGTTCAGTTGCTGGGTAGACAGTAGATGTGTCCCACCGATTTTTCATTCGTTTACGGAAGCCTCTGTTGTCTAGATTGCTTTCTTCTTCTTCTTCTTCTTCTTCTTCTTCTCCTTTTGATTATTATTATTATTATTATTAATATTATTATAGTCCTTTGCGTATGCAATATCTGCCTTTATTTAGTTCCGATATTGAGTCGTTGATTTTCCAGTTACATATGTATGTTCGAATGAACTACACAAGACGTTAATTACGTTACCACACCGCTTATTTAGACATCAACGCAATGTAATTTCCATGACATCTTGAAAAACAAATTAGTTTTTCGAAAAATGAACTTAAATATCTCAACATTGAAATCGATAAAAGTAGGCAATCTTTTATGTGTATATAAATTTCAATAAATAAATAAAATGACAAACTAATTTGCTGAATTAATTCAATTCAAACAACCTACACTGACAGGACAGAGCTGCTTGTAATTTACATTAATTCAGCAATTCAGTCTCACTTGACTTGTTTTAGCTTTACTTAAGCCCCCCCCTCATCTTCCTGAAATTAATAGAGAATATTAATCATACATCAAGAATGGTTTATAACGAGTAAAATCTTTGTTTGAATGATTGAATAACACATACTGAGATATGTCGGCAAGTTGAAATGCAAAATGTTTATTTCAACAGGCTGACATATTCTATGATTTTACGCATGCGCAAATTCATTTATAGCTTGAAGTGGCTTGATTTTAGACCTGTCTTATCTGGCGATAGCTCAAACGATGCAAAATGCGGCTGGAGTTCTAAACAGAAGTCATTTATTTTTTATACATTTTGGAAGCAGCATAATGTATATAATATTATAAGCAGTATAATGTATATAATATAATAAGCAGTATAATGTATATAATATAATAAGCAGTATAATGTATATAATATAATAAGCAGTATAATGTACATAATATAATAAGCAGTATAATGTATATAATATAATATGCAATATAATGTATATAATATAATAAGCAGTATAATGTACATAATATAATAAGCAGTATAATGTATATAATATAATAAGCAGTATAATGTATATAATATAATAAGCAGCATAATGTACATAATATAATAAGCAGCATAATGTATATAATATAATAAGCAGTATAATGTATATAATATAATAAGCAGTATAATGTATATAATATAATAAGCAGTATAATGTATATAATATAATAAGCAGTATAATGTATATAATATTCAATAAATACGAAATCTGCATGCATTAAAATATGTTTACGCGCATTTTACGATTGGGCAAGGCCAGACGACCCCATCTTTGCTTATAATGATTTATAGTCTTATAATACCCCAAACAACTCAAGGGAATTACGTTTATTTCAGAGAATAATAACAGTAAACCATTTTTTATCTTTTCACCTAACAAAAAAAAAACAAACAAACAAACATAGCTTTTACATCAGAATCATTGGCCAGCATCGAGAATTTTCACTTGTATGCATTTTGCTGCTTCAGATTACTAAAAAAAAACTGTTCTGAACTTTTGATCTTTTCAACGTAAAGATACGATCGTAAATATCATTTTTGATGTGATTGATGAACGTACGTTTTTAATCTTGTTTTCCCCATATTATAGATTGCACCATGTTTGTTTGATTTGTCTTATTTTTAAGTTGTTTATGCATTTTTGTGAATGAGATCTAATTTTTTGTAAGTCCATTTAGTCATGTTGGAATCCTATCAATTAAATTTTCAAATAAATAATATATATATATATATATATATATATATATATTATTTAGATGTGGGATCAGTTTTTCATGTGATTTTAATATAAATAAGACTCACATAATAAGGTTAATAGTTTGAGGAATTATTTTTTCAAATAAGTTTGTGAAAAGGCACAGATTAAATGAATCCCACTTCAACTGATAAAGCCCGAAGTGAATATGATTAATGGGTGCTCAAGTTACGTTAAATGAATGCTGCAAATGAACCCTTCTCTAACAGTTAAACTTGTTTTTCAAAATTAATTTTTCATAACTGATTAAGGGTTTAATTCACGAACAGTATTAAAGGCTTAATATGCGAGATAAAAAGATAAATATTTAAATATTAGTGATTTGAGAAGGTTACCTAGATGTGCAAATGTCCGGATATTATTAGGATGGTGCAAAAACAATATCGTTTTCTCACAAATGTTACTTTTATATATGATTTCTGAATTAATTAATTGATATATATATAGCCATGTTTCATTTTTCTGAATTAATTAATTGATATATATAGTCATGCTTCATTTTGAAGCGCGTTTTTTTGCTCTATCGAATCGTATTATTCGTTACCGGTCTCAATCTCTTCATTCATTTTTTGTAAGCTTTTCGACAGCATGGACAAAATTCAAATCTGCACGATTTTCTTGTTCCAGTTCAAACTAGGCCGAAAAGCTGCCGAGACAACTCGTGATACCAATGATGCATTTAGCCTAGTAACCACTGCCAAAAGTGTGCCACAATGGTGGTTCATGAAATTTGGCAATGGTGAGGAAAACCTTGAAGATGAAGACAGTCGCGACTGGCTGACTGCGGTGGGTAATAAACATTTGAAAGCCTTAATCACTGACTTCCATAGTTGTTGCCGTCTCACCACGTTTTGGCCAAGTAAGCCCCTGCCCAGCTTTGGATAGGATTGAAACCGCTATCTTCAGACAATTCTCAGTAATTGCAGTGAATGCAGTCAGGAGATTCAGAGTTCCTATTAATACTGTGAGCTTTTGATTTCTGCCCATCAACCACTACTCTTATGAACCTATCAGAGAGAAATGATTTAATAATTGAGAAGACATTTCTAGCAATACTGTAGCTGGAGATCGTGTGAAGTAGACCTTTATCTCATACATTACCAAGGGCTTTTGATATGTCAAGAGCAATTGCCATAGAAAGGAAGCATCGGTCGAGAGATTCGCTAATTCTAATAAATATAACCATAAGCACATCTACTGTAGATCTAGCAGAACGGAAAACATATTGCATGTCACTAAGAAGGTCATTTTTGCGGAGGTGGTTGACTACTTCTCTATTTAACAAAGATTTCAGTAGCTTACTCATCATGCACAGGAGACTTCTTGGTCTGTACTGAGAGGCAGATGACTGAGCACCTGAATTCTTAAATACAGAGCATACTGCTGAGGTTTTCCAGGATTTGGGAAGCAATTCTCCTTAAGACAACACTTAAACAGCTTTGTAAGTATGGGAGTTTGTCTGGTTGAAGCTTTTTCAGTACTATGATTGGAATGCCGTCAGAGGAGTTGTTTTACTGGAATCGATGTTTTTGATTAGCTTGGTAACATCATGCACAGATAGTTGTATGTTGCATAGAATGTTTTTTGATACAGCCTTGGTTACATAGGGTAGAATTAGCTGCTAAGTTCTTGGCAAAGCGTTTGGCTTTGTCTGATGCTGACGAGATGACCTCAGGTCCATTGATGATGGTTAGGATAGAGCACATGCTTTTGTTCAGGACCCTGTTTTCTATTTGCCAAAACATGGTGGAAACCAAGCCACTGCTCAGCTACTTTGGACTTCATGGACTGAGCATACAGCTCTCTCGTGTTCTTTATTACTCTTTTACAGACGTTTGTGGCAGCCCTGAAAGTGGCTTTAGTCTCAGTACATCTATTACGTTGAAAGCAATGGAAAAAGTGATTTCTGTATGCAATAGCAGCAGCACATTTTGAAGAGATCATGGCTGACTGTTAGGTTTTCGTTAGAATTTTTTGGAGGGTACGAACCATTCCGTCAAATCTGATGCTATAGAAGACACATCTTTTTTAAACATGGAATTCAAGGTAGATCTGATATAAATGTATGGAAGCTATCCCAGTCAGCCGTAGAGTATCATCGTTGAGGTACATCTGAGGACTTATTACATTTCGTTTTTATCTTAACTGATACAATCGAGTAGTCGGAAGATCCCACTGGAGACAGAATGGAAGATGAATATAGCTCAGGGCAATGTGTGTCCAAAAAGTCCAGGCGACTTGCATACTGGCCGTCAGTGTCGGGCACACGTGTAGGTTCGTGAACAATCTGAGTGAAGTCATAAGCATAAGCAATAGAGAAATCGTGACAGAACCTCCCCTCATCATCTGTCTTGTTTGAATAGGTTTACCATTCCATATTATGAACATTGAAGTCTCCACAACATGAATGTTAGCCGAAAGATGAGCAGACAGGATATGGTCAATTTTCTCAGATATGCTCTTAACGATAGTAACTCTGCTGTTGTGGGGGCAATAGAGGGTAAATATAAACGCAGTGGTGTGAGCAAGTACAACCCAGGTGCACATATAGTGTAATTTAGGGTCTTCTTTGAAAAGCCATCTTTAATGTACGTACATATTCCATGCCCATGGCGATCTTAGGGGTCAGATTTGGATGTTAAATTAGAGTATCCTTTAATTACGAACTCATCTAGGAAAATAGTCTGTCCAATGCCAGTGTCGCTTAGTATTAACAGGGCTAGTTTAGTCTTCTGTAATTGGGTTTTAATCTCTGGAAGGTTTAAACGTAGATCCCTGATGTTGGACAAGGAGACATGGTAGTGGGGGTCTACATTGGGATTTGGAGTTCTGGGTTTAATTGTGCATTTTTTCTGAAGAATTACAATAATGGAGTTTTCGAATTTGTGGTACAGGTCGACAGACTGCGTTAGAGCATGGCAGAGAGGGAAAGTAAGAGAGAAAAAGAAACGGAGAAGTATTTTTTGTAGCACATGATAAGATAAAGCCGTAACCCACTAAGAAGAGAAGCCCAAGTAGGAGCTACTGCATGGTCCAGAATCCATTAACTAAATGGCAATAAAGCAGCCCCAGTACTTTGCACCTGCTGATAGGACAGCTTCCTTAGTGGTTAATTCAAGCTTTGGGTACTTGACTATTAGGCGGATAATGTCAGCCCATTTAAAACGTTTACCTCCAGTGCCCTTATTAGTGGCATGGCTACAAGGATAGACACGGATTCAGAAAATTTCCCACATCTCAGGCGACTGTTCACACAAAAATACTGCCGAAGTTTTTCTTCTTCCTTTTTCAGAAAAATCACTTATTTTAAATGAGGACTGAGGAACAAATTAAGAGAAGCGAGAGTTACGAGAACTGCTGACAACGCATCCACAATGGATTGTCTACTCTCCATTAAAAAATAAAAATAATTATAATCATAAGTATTGTATAACTTACTAATAACTCACGCGGTAGAGGGGTTACCAATTATAGGTACTCTGGCTGGGAGTCACTAATTTATAAGAGTGTGAGTCGGTGTTCACTAATTCATAATTGGGATCTGTAAATTTTTAGGACTAAGATTGCAAGTGCAGGAATCTCTTGAAGTCGAAAGTAGTAGAGTAACCACGGGAGTGTCACACATGGCTTGCAATTAATGTGATTATTTTCTAAAAAAAAAAAAAAGGCCTGTAAGCGAAATGCGTATGTGTGTGTTAATCCCATAAGAAACGGTAGTTCGAAATAACATCGTTTAAAAGAATTAAATTCTCGTTCAATGTGGTAATTTTCCATGATGAGAATTAAGGTTCACATGCATGGTGCACAAATTCAAGACGGAGGATTTTAATGCCCCTCAGTAGCAGAGTTTCATTGACATCTGATCTTGGAGAAGACAAGAGAAAAGCTGAAATAAACTGATTTGATTTTCACGGCAAATCCTTATATAACGATCTTCTCAAATTTTCCAGACTGTTTGCTGTATCACTACGCACGGAAACGTAACATAGTTCCTTTGTTCCATGTGTGTGGGTGGTCAAATCTCAATGTTATGTGCTTTCTCATTCTGATACTCGTGGGCGTTGAAAATGGTGATCGCTAAGAAAATGTTCCTGCTGAATATTCGTTCTGGCCGTATGTAGCAGTTACTACAGTCTGCCTGTCTCTATATTTTCAAACTCTATCTCCTCCGAAACTAAAAGTCGCAGACCGGCGCTTGGGGCCTCAAATGATTGGATTTTTTAAGGACCATTCTTTTATGGGTCTTTCGCCAGTTAAAATAGTTTTTAAGGAGTCAAAAAACGGGTAAAAATTGAAAAAAATCGTTATAAATTTTATACATTCATTTTAGTTTATTTTTTATTTTTAATTTTCAGTTAGTTCACATACGTGTCACGTTGGTGCAGTGGTAACGTCACCAACTTTCAACGCTACAGTTTTGCTTTCGGATTCGATTCTAGCTGATAGCACACAAATACTTTTTTTTTACTTTTAAAATCACGACTCTATAATAATATATAATAATATATAATAATATATACGAAATCTGGACAAATTAAAATATCATATCTAAGCGTATTTTACGACCGGGCAAAGCCCCCCCCCCCCACCGATAGTCTCTAGTTAGATGTAAAACTGTCCTTCAATTATCTTTACAATAAAAATATTACAAAGAATTAATATCTTAACCATAGTTTTATCAATATTTATTGAAGTTTTTATTATCAATAAGATTTCGCTTTTCAGATATTTACTTAATAGAAAGTGAATTCCGATAAAATGGTTACTTCTAAAGAGACTGCACAAACTAAAAAAAAAAAAAACTTAAATTTTAAAAAACAGTTATGGACAACTTGTGTATTTCATTTTTATATGTTTTGCCAATTTTATCTTAATCGAAACCCGTTTATTGGCTACATGTTCAATCAAAGCAAATGCCAGATAGGATGGTGCAAGTCAGGTCACTGCAAAACGTTTATAGTGACGGCGTATTGACTTAAACAACTTGCATGGCGATAAATGCTAGAGAGTAGAGCATGAGAGATGAATCAAAAGAAAGTTCCCAAGGAGGAATGCAATTATGTTGATGCAAACCCGATTGTTACCGTTAAAGAAGAAAGCGGATACTTCACTTTAAGACATTCATTCTGAATTGAACAACTTTTTGTAAAGTATGAATGCTGGCAAAATATGTTTGCATGATCTCTGCATCACTGCGTTTTCTTGCACTGAAATGTACTTTTTTTGTACAGTTATTACTATAGGGGAGAAACAACCAATTTACTAAAAGTTTGAGTTTGGTTGAATACAGAAGTGAACACGAAGTAAGAGCATGGGTTAAGATCTAATGCCAAAATGTCTAATTGTCCAAACAAAAACTTAATATTCATTCGTTTATTTTTACAACTTTTACGCGTTTACTGCTTCCTAGAACGGATATAGGCAAATCAATTGTCTGATTGATTCTCAAGAAAATAATCATTACTCATTTGAAACAAAAGAAAGTAATTGAATATTTTTTGGTAAAAATAATATCTCAAGTAAAATTAACTTGTCAACTGAATAATTATAGATTCATAAATATTTATTTGATTTATTGTAGCGATTTATTTTATTTTTGAAAGAAATATGATTTACAAATCCTTAGTTTTCTTTCTAAGACCCTTCCACTGTTTCGATGTGGCAGCCATCTGTAAAATTATAACTGTTGTGCTTTACATTCCCGCTTTGAAATAAAGTGGATATCAAATTTCAAGAAACAAAACATTTGCCATATCTAACTGAACACGTTAACCTTACTACGAGATCATAAAGGAGTGAATTCAAATGGGAACTAGACGTCATCCTCGAGTGTCTTTCTATATTTCTACACAAGAGTTTATCAAGTCACTAATACTCTTAGAGAGGATACTTCGCCCTGCAAAAAAACCTTGACTAAATATTTAAAACAACATTATATAAGAAAGCCAAATAAGATTTCCTTCGATTGGCTACACACTGACTCATAAACCCTGTGTATTGCTTTATTGCAGGTCTATATTTTTAAAAATTCTAAATTGCTTTAAAACGCAGAGAAGTGAAATTTGGTACATAATTTGGTACATAATTGGGTGCATAATTTGGTACATAATTTGTTACATAATTTGGTATTTGGTAGAGCATAACAGGGTGCCTTATTTCCCTGATTTTTCGGAAATTTGAATAAATAAATTGAAAATTATGTTAATTTTTCTATTTTCAAGTAATTTCAAGTGGTAAAAGAAGAAAAAGTTTTGGCAGGGAGGTAGGATCGAACCTGGAACCTTGAGGGGAGGCTGGAAAAATCCTGACATGTAACCCACTCTCCTACCACGGCAGAGTACCGGAAAAGTTGTTTAATTTAACAATTAAAACTTAAGTGCGTGATTTTAATGATAATGAAGTCAAACATATCTCGCAGTCAGCTTTCGCTGTGAGGCTGTTTTTTTTGGTTATCTTTCCCCAAATTTGGCTGTTTGTTTTCCCAAGATGTTGGGGAGGGGGAAACCAGCTCCCTATACAAAAGGGAGTGTCCCAATGAATAGCAATTGTCTGAAATAAGAGGTTCCCCCCCCCACGCATTGATCAAACTTTATTTCTTTTCTGGATGTCCCTACCAAGAGTGTTTATTTAGCTCTTGGCCCCGGCCTTGGCATTATCTACTGCCAAGACCTCATTTGGGGTCCTAAGAAGCTTAGGCACCAAGGCCAATAAGGGGGGGAATAGGGGTGTGCGGGGGGTCTTTCTGCTCTACTTTGCCAGGTCTTGTGTGGAAACAAAGACTTTATTAATTCTTCCCTACGCTAGGTTTTCTATCATTCTAACGCCTCATTCTTACCATGGACCTACTTGAAAACAAACTCCCCAACTTACAGGATGGCAGGCGATTTTATTTTCCGATTTTCTGAAAAACCAAATATATACAACAAACAAAACAGAAAAATATTTACAAACATAAGAATTTTTTTTTTATAGGGGTGAGATGAAGGGGGGCAAGCTAAGAAACACCCAAAAAAAGAAAGAAAAATAAGACAACTAAACAAAATGCCGATGGGGGCGGGTTAGTAAGGGGGCCCTCCCGACCTACTCACTAAGAAGAATAGAACGCCCACTGTCAAACGGGGGGGGGGGGTGGAAGCAAAAAGGTCGTTCCCTAATGAGCAGTGGGGGATCTAAGGGACAGTATTTCAGAAAATAAATATGATAGGGCTGGGGTCGTAGGGAATGGACGGCGTCTTCCAAGATATGATACGTAAAGGGTAAAAGACCGGGGACAAAACAAAGGGCCGCAGGAAAGCTTTCTCCACGGCTGGTATCCAGTGCAAATCCTCAAGCAGTGTCCGACTCAGGATGCCAACGTTTCTGCGTGTTTGTGACTTAATAGGTCAGGCATCCCCAAGCCTCCTTCGCCAAGTTTCTGGGTACAGCCCTGTCTATGGACAAACGGCTTTCTTCCCTTCCGAAGAAGTTTGAAAAGGAGTCGCTGTAAAGGCTTTAGAAGCTCTCCTAGTGCCGATGAGAATGAAAGAATCTGGAATGGGATCGACTCTCATTCCTACCCTAGTCTAGGACCTAATAATGTACTTTTTCCACTCGGAGTTGTTACCAACCTAACTAAGCTACCCACAAAAAAGCGATTTTGTTTGTCAGGGCTGAGTTCCAAAAACAGAGACAGCAGCACCATCGGACCAATACCACTAGGGCGGGAAAAGAACTCGAACCTAGCACCTCGTCGGATGCACAAGCTAGTGTTGTGCACCCACCTGCTATCAAAATCTATGCGATGTAAACTTTTCCAATCGCATCTGATCTTTATTTTAAGTTGATGCTTAAAATAAATAACAAGATCGCAATACAAACAGATCCAACCCCATAGACAATGTTAAGACGTGAAACCCACGTCACTAGCCTAGCTACTGCTAGAATCGATAGAAGCACCAATCATTTCTTCCCCAGTAAACGGCGGGTCTACATTATTGACAACATATGCCAAATCAAGTGGCACCGACTGTTCAGGGTCGATGCGAGCTGTTACCTCTCCGACACACTCCCAGAGACTCCAAATTCTGCTGCAAAGAAAGAACGCATGTTCCCTCGTTTCCTCCTCATCATCATTGCAGCATATGCAGGAGGGATAGAAAAAATTATTATTCCTGCAATCCCTGGCGAGCCTGCCAAAGAGTGGCAGCACATCCTGGACTAGCCTCCACGTAATCGAAAACTCTGAATTATTAATATAGCTTCTGGCTGGCACCCAATCCCACAGCGGGAAGAACCTCCCCCTTGATATGTGTAGCTGCTCCACCAGCGAGTCTTTAGCGGTCCCCCACCACTAAATCCTGATAAAGCCTCTTCCTGGGCCGTGCAAGGTCACTGGACCATGGCAATGCCCTAAGGACACTTCGGCATTCAGTGAGGAAAAGCGATTCCCCTGCTGGTCTTCTGCGACCTTCAGCAGCAGGGGCGGATATGTGCTGCAGGAAAGCTTGCTCCACGGCTGGTACCCAATGCAAATCCTCAAGCAGTGTCTTACTCAGGAATGCCAGCCTTTCTGCGTGTTTGTGACAATAGGTCAGGCATCCCCAAGCCTCCCTCACCAAGTTTCTGCATACAGACCTGTCTATGGACAAACGGCTTTCTTCCCTTCGAAAGAAGTTTGAAAAGGAGTCACTTTAAAACCTTACAGTGATCCGCAGGCAGGGGAAGTACAGATAAGTGGTAAAGGATCAGCGGAAACACGAATGTTGTGCATGCCTCTGCACGACCCTTCAAGACCAATCTCCTCCGAATCCAAGTACCAACCCACGACTCAATCTTTGTCTGCATGTCTGACCAATTTTTTTCCAGCTGTAGGCCCGGTCCAAACCAAACTCTGAGGATCTATACCGGGCCATCTGTCCAGCCGAACTCATCTGGAAGGGCGTTGGTGCGTCCCAACCAAGCGCCCAACCAGACTTGCTGCGATTGACTATGTCCCCTGTGACAATTTCCGACTCAGCAATCGCCTCCATCACCACTTTAATATCACTATGTCATGCAACAACCACGGTGTATGTGGACACCCTGGCAAATTTGCTACCAGGTAGAGCTATGCTGCGCAGGACTGGTCTCACCGCCTCATCACTTAACTTGCAAAGGAAGGGCTCCAATGCCAGGACATACAACAGAGGCGACAGCGGACAACCCTAGCACACTGACCAAGAAACCCCAAAGGCTTGCGACAACCTACCATTTACTTGCACCACTGCCGAGGGATCACGATACAGAACAGAGACACACTTGCGGAAATACAGACCAAAGCCGGCGGTCTCTATAACAGATTCCAAGAAACCATGGTCGACCCTATTGAATGCCTTGGATTGATCTAAATTGTTCAACACAGCTTCTGTGTCGGCTTCTAACCCCTCTATGATCGTGCGCACAAAGTGCAAGTTGTTTTGAATCGATCAATCCTCACACAGCGTAGTTCTGATCTGGCTCGACCAAGTCACCGATAACAACCCGCAGTCAGTTTGCAAGAATGTGGGATAAAATATTCAACTCTATGTTTAGCAGAGTGATGGGCCTATGTCAACTAAGTTCCCCATTCTTCAGTAGTATGACCATTCCTTTGGTAACCTGCCAAGGGATTGATCCCTATGCAAACCAGTGGTTAAACACACCCTTCCGAAGGGGGTACAAACATAGGTGAACAGTTCGTAGGGCAGATTATCGAGCCCTGGAGATTTGTTATAGCGAACCTGCTTCAATGCAGTAATGATCTCACACTCTGTAACCATCCCCTCGAAGTTAACCACTCGGGCCACAGTAAGGTGGGGTGAGCCAACTAAATAGCTGTCAAACGCCTGGCTGCAGACTCTAGGTAGTTAAGTGCTCCTCCACATGTTGCTAAAACCCGTTGCAAATCTCTTGCGCCGATGAAAGAGTGTGTCCTTCCAGGTTTTTCACCTCCCGAATGTACTCGTCCGAGTCACGTCTAAGGGCAGCCTTATGCTCAACAGAGTCAACATTCACAGCTGTGTTAGAGACTCTTTTTAACCTAGCTCTTACTACTTGACCTGCATATCGCTCGCTAGCCAAGTGATTCAAGCCCCCCCTTAACTAATGCTAGCTCTAGGGGATCCCCCCTGCCAACACTCTGGTCAGCCTATCATCTAGGTGCCTTTTGTTCCAAGCCCTAGTTAGCCCAGCCCTCGCAGATCAACAGTGTGGGAATTTCGTTGAACCCATTAGGGTCCACCCGCATTGTAGTCCCCTGTCATAATGTTTCAGAGACCGCTTACTGCTTTCACTCCTTCGACCTCTCCATGCTGGGACATGATGGCTCCCAACTGCTCTTCCACTGCGAAACAGGGGGCTCCAATGATGGTCACTGTGGTCCTTCTTTTGAATAAGTATTTGGGTTTGAGCCGGATGTTTTTCCAGGTGAGATCTCCTCTTGCCACATTTTCCGCTTCTTCCTTCGTCGGCAAGAGGAGCTCCCACATGGCATAGCTTCTTCAGACCATGTACTGCACAGGAACTTTTAGATCGCCCAGTAACTTGATCATTCTGTCCTTTGGGACCCCTGTCAGTCCCTTTCCTTTTGTTTCAGAGGTGACCAGAGACACCGATCTCTCTTATTTTCTCCTGGGATCACCTTTATCATGTTTCCTTCAGTGAACTCGCGATACTTGTTCCTGAACAATTCACTGTAGAACTATGGAGTCCTCCTCTCTTTCTCCTTGGGATCCCAGCTCTCTGCAGCCTTTAACTGTTCCTCAGGGGTTTTCTCCTTGCTTACTGGTCTCTGAACATCTGGTATTGGAGAATCAGTGATCACGAGGGCTGGCCATCCCTCCAACTTTGCTGGCTCCACTATAGTTGGTTACCCCTTCCCCGGGGAGCACCAATCCATCACTATCCTTTCCAGGGACTTTGTCTTTCTCAACCTTATGTCTGCCTTCTTAGGGCTGCTAGTCACCGACTGTAACTGTGTTGGTTTTACGCTGCTGATAACCTATTACTTTTTACCTCTCCCTTATCTCTTCGCTGCTTTGAGATACTCCTCATTCAATTCTTGACTGTCTGAGGTCTTCCCCACAAACTCTTTCAGGGCCTTTTCTTGCTCTGTCGTCTTAAGTCGCCCTTAGACACTGGGCAACCTGTAAAAAATCAAAAGCGCAACAGTTAATAAAAACAAAAAGCCCAACTGGGGCACAAAAAAAACAATGCTTTAGGGACCACTCTCCCAAAGGAGCCTGCCCCTATAGCCAACAGAAATCCCTTAAATTTGACAAGTAGGTGGTCTCTTCTCTGATTCTTTTGGAAAAAACAAAGCTTGCATACTGTAAGAACAGAAACTACACTTTGATCTAAAAAAGAACTGAGAACAGCGTTTCACTGCCCTAAGTGTCGGGGAACTGCTACTATGGATTCAATTTCGCTTTTGTATACTGAAAAAAATCTCGAAAATAGCCAAAGTAAAGGTCGGGTAAATTAAAGATAGACTCGACCTCCGTTCGTAACTAGTATATATTATGATATAGACAGTATATAAAAAGTTTTAAGAGTCAGTGAGCACGCCAAGCGCCTCCCTCCAAAACCCTTTGTCAAACATATACAAAAAGTGCACACACAAACACATTTTCGCTTATATATATGTATATATATATATATATACAAGAATAAAAAAAGCATTGGAAATGCAAAAAGATATAGGGATGGTATGCCAAAAAGTATACAAACAAGATAGCTATGAATGGATAGGCACATGGAAATAGAATTGCATCCAAAGTATAGCCCTATAGCTTTTCTCCAATCTTCATTCTGTGCCATCATTACGGTTGTAAAAAGCTATAGGGCTATACTTTGGATTCAATTCTATTTCCATGTCCCTAGCCATTCATAGCTATCTTGTTTGTATACTTTTTGGCATACCATCCCTATATCCTTTTGCATTTCCAATGCTTTTTTTTTATTCTTGTTAATTATTATTTTTACTTACAGTCTTATTTTTAAACTTACATTCATGATAGTATTTTTTTTTGCCGCCTCCATTAGTAGCAGGTCGCTTCTTGCTGGGTTTTAGGTCTTTTTATAATAGTTTGTGCATGAGGCATCTTTTCCCCCTTGGGATCCCTGTTATACCGTGCTTTTGAGTCAGCACGTGAGGCAGCCTTCTTTTTTTCTGGTTCTTTGTTATAAAGAGCACGTGAGGCAGCTTTTTTCCCTCGAAATCCCTGTTATACCGTGCTTTTGAGTCAGCACGCGAGGCAGCCTTCTTTTTTTCTGGTTCTTTGTTATAAAGAACACGTGAGGCAGCTTTTTTCTCCTCAGAATCCCTGTTATACAATGCTTTTGAGTCAGCACGTGAGGCAGCCTTCTTTTTTTCTGGTTCTTTGTTATAAAGAGCACGTGAGGCAGTTTTTTCCCCCTCGGGATCCCTGTTATACCGTGCTTTTGAGTCAGCACGTGAGGCAGCCTTCTTTGCCTCAGGATTTGCATGATACTTAATTTTTATTATTTCAGCATTTTTCTGATAGTATTCTTTTTGCTCAGATAATACCTTGACTTTGTTTTTTTCATAGTCTATATTTCTCTGAGCTTTTTACTACGTGCTGACTTTGGCATTTTTTATTAAATGTAAACATATATCACTTATGTGTATCTTACTATAATATCACTTATCTTATAGCAAGACAACTCTCGTAGAATTGAGATACTGCCCCGTCACCAATAGTTAAAGTGTGGAACGGTATATACACCAATAGTGTAGTTGTTATCTTTATATGAAGTCCTAATCAGTGACAGTGTGAGGTTACTTGGTTAATTTATTGTAGTTTATTTTAGAAAACTTACTTGTTTTCATTAGTAGATTGTGTATAGTAGCCACAATATCTAGTTATTTTTGTGGCTAGAGCTTGGATTTTGATTCTTTTTGGTCAGCTTCCAGTGAGTTCTTAGAAGATGACTTTCTTGCAGTTTCTTTTGCGGTTAATTTAACTTATTTCTTTTGGCGTTTGGTGAGTTCTTAGAAGAACTGGTCTTATCTACTTTTCTTAGCGAGCAAAGAGATTCAGCTGCATTTAACAATGGTTGCTAAAGTGTATTTTTGCGCATGCGTAAGAATTTCAAGTTTCCTCCTTATTTTTCAATAGTTTGACAGTAGTCATGTGTCTTTCTGCCAAGAGCGACAGACGTCGATGTTAGCCGTGATCGTCTAGAGGTTAGGACCCCACGTTGTGGCCGTGCTAACCTAGGTTCGAATCCTGGTCACATCATTGACATTTTGTACATATTTTACAGTCCAAAATCTGAAGAATTATTTGTTTTTATAACATTGTTTTTTGACGTCGTACTTACTGATAGGTTACTCTTATAACAATTTTGATCAACTGAGATAAAGATTTCGTGGTTTCATTAACGCTGGTGGGTTACTGTTTAAAGAAAAAACCTTAACGTTCATCTCAAATATTCAGCGTCCAAGAAATATAGGCCACTGGCAAACTGGAACGTCTGTGAGCATCCGGTGTATTATTTAAAGCTGTCCCTTTTGAGAGAAGTTCCGTGTTTGAAGTGGTCTGTCTACATTGGGTATATAGTGTTTAAAACTTGTTATTACACGTAATCTTATTTAATTATGGAGTTAGCTAAAAAGCGATGGGTCACTGCACTTCTCCGTGTAAAGAGCAGTCGATTGATGCTTGAACTGTTGTCAGAGACCGTTCGTACACCGAGATACATCGTCTCAAAAGAAAGAAGAAAGAAGAAGAAAGAAGAAAGAAGAACAATTGGCCATTTTTGTACCCTTTTTTCTTGCTCTCTTTTGACATTTTAACCGAAGTTCTGACACTCGCTGAATTCGTAAGACGCTTCTCTGTAAGAATATGTGCTTTTTGAAACTTATAAGTTGATTTTAGTTGAGATTTGGATAGTTTTGTTTTGTAGGCGTATATAGGCGTGTACGGGCCATCCCTATATAGAGAGTGCTACCGCCTCTCTGATATATATATATATATATATATATATATATATATATATAGATGTTTTAGAAATAATATTTTTAGTGTTTTCTTTGGTAACTTTTATTTTTTTAAGTTTTATTTTTACTTTTAACTAGAACCTTAATATGAAACCTCGAAAATATGTATCTAGCCGTTTTCCATTATCTAACATGACGACATAACCTGAAGAAGAGCGGAGGTTACATTGACCGAAACACTGTGCAAATAACATTCAACATGAGAACAGTAATCTGACTAATGCAAATAATATGAACAATAACGCCAATGTTTGATGCATTTTTGATCATTAAGCCCGTATCTTCAGACAGCTAAACCTGGTAGTACCAGATGCCCTAATAGATATTGCTACTACTGGGAGAAATAGTAATCAAAGAACGACTCCACAAAGGAGGCCTCATCAGATCTTTTAAGCTCGTATCCAGAACCAGCTGCTAAAGTAATACATTTGAATCTCAATTGATTTTTTTATATAAAGCAAACAAATAACCCCATAATTCAGTTTAGACAAGCACATTGAAGTTTTTTAATTGTTATTAAATCACTTTATTTTTCTAAAAGTTTCACCAATTATTAAAGTTAGACCGCCTTCCTCACTTTAATCGAAAAGAAGATAATTGTTCCAAGGTAATCCCCATATTTTCATCTGATAGAATGAATTACCACATTTGTTTCAGTTCCCCTCGACTGCAAGTATGCTGATCATCACAACCGAAATGAAATGTCCAAACCATGATGACTCAAGAACATTTTTGTAGATTGAATCAATTTCCTGAAAGAAGAGAGACATTTTATCATGATTTCCCAAATTACAAACGTTTAGCGGACACGAAAGTGTAATTGAGTGCAAGAAAGTTAAAGAAACAATTTTCCCACGTTGTTTGACGATCATAATTGATTACGATCTTCGACACCTTAAGGAGCGTGATGATAACTTTGCGTCAGAAGAAATGGAGGAGCAGATGCAGATGAAGAAAGCCAACAAAGGATCCCATTTTACTTGAATAAGCAATTTACTCCTATTTCAGTATCAGCTTTTCTATTCGCTTCTCTGAATCGCTATTCTGACCAATTAAACTATGCTACATCTCCAAAAGCATCTGTGTTGAACTTTCAAACCTTTTCTTCAAACTTGTCATATGATCGCCTTCAGCCGTCCACTATTCCATACCAGCAAAACAAGAGAAAACTGACTGTCAAGCTTTTCTATCTGAACCCAATCACAGATTATGATTGGCTAACAATGAAGTACCGCCATTTCTATGCAAATTAGTGTCTCTGTTATAATAAAAAAGTTTTGAACAGCGCCACCTTGTAACAAACCATTATTTACAACATACTAATTATTGAAGAGGACATAATCCTTAATAACTTAGTAATGCTTTGCTTTGCTTTATATCTCTACTACAGCTTCTGGAAACATTTCGTCGTCCTCTGTGTTATATTTGCCTTTTTGCAAATATCATACATCACAGCATTTTTTTTCAAGAAAGGCATTTCATCGTTTTAGTTATGTTTGTGTCACACTTTCAGAATAAAAAATATGTATACACTAGCGTTACCCGGTCGAAAATATGCATAAATATTGTATTTTAATTCATATAGAAATTCAGACATGTGTATGCGAGTATTATGTTTTTTTTTCCAAAACTGTTTACTTCTTCTAAGTAAAAAGAATACTTAATCTGAGATCGAAACCAAAACCTCAAGGTAGTGAGTCAAGTTCGATAACCATTAGGCCAGTTTGACATGAACTTTAAAAAGTATTTTCATACCAACTTATTTTTAACATAAGGAATCTGTCATGTGACCCATTCACATATGCACATTCTTAAAAACGTTGACAAGCAGATAAAAATCCGATGACCCCCCCACGTACAAAGTTTTAAATTAGCTCTAGGACCTGAAGTGCATGCCTGCATCGGTCGATGGTGCTATTTCCCTTCAATCAACACCTTCCCAAAACAGATCGAGAAGGGAGCAAGTGCACTTACCTTAGGTTGCGAGAGAATTGCCCCTTTCCGCGACATAATCGTCTGGTAGTATCTCGCCAGACGAAAGTGAAATAGATTACGTTCAATCGCCGGCAACCGAATCAACTTGTTGTGAACGAAAAAGAAAAGAGTCAATGAATCTCCCCTCTTATATAATGGAAGTATCAGATGATTAACTATCACGTGATCCGGAGCTAAAAAAATTTTTTTTTTTTTAAGGATGGAACAGCAACAACAATTCTTGGTTAGTATTCCTTCTCTTCTCGAGCAATCATTAATCCTTTTCTTCACAAGGTTTACTGTATTAAAATTTACCTTGTGTCACACTTTGGCTTTGTGTGAATAGAAAATCAATATAGACAAATTAA
The DNA here is from genome assembly GCF_053919585.1 of Euprymna scolopes. Classification (NCBI taxonomy): domain Eukaryota; kingdom Metazoa; phylum Mollusca; class Cephalopoda; order Sepiida; family Sepiolidae; genus Euprymna; species Euprymna scolopes. The sequence goes on along the minus strand of NC_136497.1, from coordinate 103,763,553 downwards.
AATAAGGGTAGACAACTATTGTTTTCACGTATTCGAACAGATATGTCTTGCTTGGCTTCATGTATGATAAAAAGAAAATGTGAAGATATTCTTGTAATAAAACAAAATGTTTATTTTGATGGGGACATTTTTTCGAGAACCACTAATTTTTGACTTTTATAAATGCTGCATTTTTTAAAAACATTTTTTCAGTTTCCTTCTTAAAACGAAATTCACAGTTCTGTTTCAAGACCCAAATTGCTGTTTGTGACAAACAACGTCAAATTTGTAGCAGATGTTTTTAATGGCTTCATTTCGCTTCAAGATTCTAATTACATGAAAAAGTTAGGTTTACCATAATTCCACATGTAATGTCCCACATTTCTTCAAAAGGTAAACAAAAACCAATCCCCGATCTTTTACTCCAAAATCTGCCACACAATCAACACACTTGTCTTATAATAAACATTCAAACGTAAGCTATGGTCATATGATTGCATTTTAAACACGATGTTATTTGATGAAGATATACTTCAGCTCTTTGTTAAATGTTACTTGATAATGAAATGGATACGACTTTTCAGTTTCGATTAATTTGTAGTGTGAGTCCTGCTATGAATAAGATAGATACTAGTCTAACGAGTAATACTAAAATGAGTGTGTGCAAAAAGATGAAGCTAAAAACAGTATTAAGTAAATGTTATAAGGTGTAAACGTTCTTTGTATGAGTGAATTTGTGTGCGTGAGTTAAGATAGATTGTATATTCCCATTTGTTTAGTCAGTGTGAACGTATGCGCGTCACTTTGTCGTGTGCTGCAACTGAACCCTCCTGTAACAGTTAAACATACTTATTCATAACTGATTAACACTTTCATGATTAAAGGCTTCATATGCGAGATAAACCGATAAATATTCGTGATTTGATCAATAAAATTCTCAACTTCACTTGGACGTGCAAATGCTGATAGTATTTGATATATATATAAAGTGTTGCTGTTTTTACACGACTTGCTATTGTTTTATAATTTTGTGTACATAAAATTGTGATAGTTTAAAATTTCAAATGAAAAAACTATGATAGCTCTAGCGCGGGCCATTCCTGAACTAGCGCCCATACTTACAAAACTGTTTAAACGTTGTCTTAAGGAGAATAGTTTCCCATCTCCCTGGAAAATTTAATCAGTATGCCCTGTATTTAAGAATTCAGGTGATCGCTCATCCCCTCTCAGTACAGGCTAATAAGTCTCCTGTGCGTCATGAGTAAGTTGCTGGAATCTGTGTTAAATACAGAAGTAATCAACCATCTCAACAAAAATAACCTTCTTAGTGACACTCAATATGGTTTCCGTTCTGCTAGATCTACAGCAGATGTGCTTACAGTTATATCTCATAGGATTAGCAAATCTCTCGACGGAGGCAACCTTTCTAGGGCAATTGCTCTTGACATATCTAAGGCCTTTGATAGGGTATGGCATAAAGGTTTACTTCATAAGATCTCTAGCTATGGTATTGCTGGAAATGTCTTCTCAATTATTAAATCATTTCTTTCTGATAGGTTCATAAGAGTAGTAGTTGAGGGGCAAAAATCAGAAGCTCACAGTATTAATGCCGGTGTCCCTAAGGGGTCCATCCTGGGCCCAACTCTTTTCCTGATCTACATTAATGATCTTCCAAATCACATCCTTACATCATTTGTAGACATCTATGCTGACGACACTACCATTTATGGTTGCACATCTAAGACAATAAACGACCAAGTTCTCTCCAATTCTCTCTCCTCTGATCTTGAACACGTAGTACAATGGGGTAAAGAATGGCTGGTTACTTTTAATGCATCTAAAACCAAGCTTCTCTCTTTACATCATCAACATTCTGATCCACATCTGACATCAATTGAAATGAATGGCTCTCGTCTTCAGGAGGCCTCAAGTTTTGACAGGCTTCTTGGCTTGACCATTACTCCTGATCTTAAATGGAACACGTACATCAAATCTGTTGCCAAGGCCGCTGGAAAAATGGTGGGATCTTTCTATCGATCCTGTAGATATCTCACTGCTGATGCTATTCTCTATCTATATAAGAGCCAGGTACGTCCAAGGATGGAATACTGTTGTCACCTCTGGGCAGGAGCTGCTAGAAAGGACTTGGCCTGCCTTGATAGAGTTCAAAATAGACTTCGTAGCCTTGTAGGAGATGTCCTTTTCTCTTCCTTGCAACCTCTATCTCACAGAAGAGATGTTGCGAGTTTGTCTCTGATGTATCGTTATTTTCATGGAAAGTGTTCGAATGAGCTTCAATCTATGGTCCCCCCTCGCCAAACTTTCACAAGAAACACTCGTCTAGCTGTAAACACTATCAAAAATTCCCCCCCACTCTTTATCTGTGCCTAAACCTAAACGTAGATTCCATGAACAAAGCTTTTCTCTTAGAACTGCACGCCTGTGGAATTGTCTTCCGTTTTCCTGCTTTCCGGCTGACTACAATATGGTTGTCTTCAAGTCTAACGTAAATAAGTTACTGATGAGCCGTTCCATATAAGTTATCAACTTTACCAAATTTTCATTACTAATGATTACTATAATGTCCAATTTCTACTGTACACTCTTTAACCTTTATCCTTGAGTGGCCTATTGGCCTTGATAATGTGGTGATGCCTATGTAAAAAAAAATGTTAATCTTATTAGTTCATAATATATAAGATGTCAAGATATGTTTATCTTTCCTGCCGTTTGAAGCGAGATTGACCCAGAGTAAATGAGGATGGTACTAATTTTGACGAAAAGTGTATCGTCAAGTCAAGTTTAATGAAGAACGCAGTAATGAAACGCAAACAATATGTGAAGTTTGAAAAATAAACGAAAGTGTGTCTTCGCGTCTTGTTAGAAACAAAAACAAATGAGTAGCAAGAAAATAGAAAAACATCAGCACGTGTTTCAAGATTGACAACGATGTGTCTTCAATGTGGGTTCTCACTAAGGAAGGCGGGAAACTCCTTACAATATACGAGAGTGTAAGTAAACTTTGTAATTATGAAATAAAACTTTATGTTTGAGTCTTCTATGGTAAGCCAAAATGCGCGGGAAAAATGGCACAAGAAATATATTCAAATTCTTTTACAGAAGAATTCTCATATTTCGTGTAATGAACATCACTTTCATCAAAGAACTGGAGTTAATCACGAAGTAGATGCAGAGATTCTTATCAGCATTATTTTTGATTTAAGCGTGTTTCTGTATTCTAATGTTTCATAGGTCATAATTTATTTTGATATTACAATTTTTTTCCATAATAATTTAATCTAAAAACTGTTTCTTTATAAAATATTTTTAGTTTATAACAAAAATTGAAAATGTTTTATTTAATAATTTGTTGTTAAAATTCTATTTTCTGGCATTCATTAAGGGCTTTAAGAATGCTTTAAACGAAAAAGAAATATTTATTTATAACAAATTCAGTTACTTTAAAACGTTTTATTCAAATTATTTAAGTTTACATATTAAAATGTTAAAAAGTTTTTTGGTTTTTTTTACCCAATTGTCTTTAAGTTAAAATATTACGGTGAGGAAGGAAAGGTTTTAAAGCTAAAGTTAAAAATTCAATTTGTAAAAATATTTTTAAGTTAAAGATTTAAATATTCTGACTTACTCAATTTTTTGGAACATCACCCTCAAAATGTAAAGAACAGACATTAGAACTGGAGTAAGGATTGAACTCGTGATTTCTCAATATTCTTACTCTCTTATCCATTAGCTTATGGGTTTGCCAAAAGGTTAGAGCATGACGCAGCTGCGCAAACACAACGAAATTGGGGCTAATGCTCATCTGACTGTAAAGAAGAACACTTCTGGTTAACTAAAATCAATTTCTTTTCTTAAATCTTAAAATTCAAGTTGAAATTCTAAAATCTATTTGTTATCGAAATTTAAGAATATTTATTGATTTCATCTTGTATTATATCGATTATTTTCTGTGATACTCTCTTAAGTAATATAGTCCTCGATTGAGGGAATCGATCTATCAGCCTTTCTTTTTTCATGGGCCAAGCTCTTCAATGCTCTTCTCCAGATGTTTCTCAGGCAAACTAGTACGGTTCAAAGTAACAGTGGGATGAAATCTTTTTTTTATATATCGACTCTTGATTGGACAAAAGCAGTTTCTTTCAACGTATCAGAAACGCAAAAAAATATTCAGTCTGAATATTTGCACACACTATAAAAACTCCAAGATAGCATTTTAATGCTTTTTTGCGACTGTTTTCTTTTAGACAACACACGTGCATACGTTACAATCCAATGTAAACATTTTGGGGGAGAAGAGCACATCAGCAGTAGAATTATCTCGTTGAACAATCGTCGTTTGAAGTAGTACACTAGGTTAGGTGGGCGTACGTTAGCGACTTTGACACGAGTTAGTAGTTGACACACGTCTGATGCAGGCGAAATCGCAAACAAAAAAGAATGAACAAACCTACAAAACCGAAGTCACCTCATTCAAGATGTTGCTATCATCTGACAAACAAAAATTCTGACGAGATAATTCACGATTTTTTAATCTACACATGAAATTAACTGCTACTTTTGGATTTTATTGAAACCGTGCATTCTGTGTTAATTCTCTTAAAATTATAATCAAAAAATTCTGCTGGTTTTAAGCGAATTCATGTAAGCAATCTTAAAAGGTAAAGTTAAAACAATAGTGAATACTTTTGCATCTGAATTCCGTGTAAAATAATCCCCAAACAACCAAACTATAATTAATACTTCTTTTTATACAGCGTTTGTATGAACAGTCTTGAATTAGGTGAGCACTTACATAAAATTTATACACATTGCTTGTAACATATATATTTTTTATTCCTTTTTATGACAGGCTATTTACATGTAATCGCTTAAAAAGTAAAACATCATTTTGTTTTCGGGGTGAATTACCAAAGTTAGGAAGACTTCATTTTTACACACTTTTTTTGATTTGGGAAATAGCGGACTTTTATAAATTAAAATAAACACATTTACTTATTTGTTCAGTTTGATAGTGAAATTAGTTTAAATAAAAGAAACTTACAAATCGACATCAATTTTGTTACTGGTTTATGTTATTCCTTAATGTTGTTTAAGTGAAATGAGATTTTTAATTTAGCAAAATATTATCGGTAACTGTTATTCAAGAGACGTACATTGAAACGTTTGAGGACATGAAGAATAAAAAACTTTGAGAATAAACGCTAATATTTTTACGAAATATGATATTGTTTCCATTACAAACAGAAAGAACATCTCGGTAAAAGACAGGAAGGTGATATTTGTAACCTGCAGACAGAAACAAATTGAAATAAATTTGGAGATAGAACATGATAATTTCAATCCCACAATACAATTTACAATCCCACAATACAATTTCAATTGACACTCTATTAAACAGGAAATACAATTTCAATCCCACATACAATTTACAATTGACACTAAATTGACATTAAACAGGAAAGTAAAATGTAAACTTAAGGCATTTCCAATAAAAAGAAATGGTTCAAAAAAGAAAAAAAATCATATTACCTAAGAGCGGTTATAGCTAGTGAAGAAGCTATTATTTGGTAGTTTTTCTGCGTCAGCGCTTAACTATTAATAGCTTTACTCTTTGATTCACTCTGTCCCTAAGCGATATTACCTGTCAGGGTTCTATCATGGAATTCAATGGAATCTGTGCTAATTATAGTATGAAATGCGATGATGATCCAATCGTAATGTGAGTCACCTCTTAGTTGCCAATATTCACAAGTTCAATTTCACTTAGTGAGTTAGTACCTGCCAGGGTCTATGGGTTAAATAAAATATCCTGAATACAAGATAACAATGCACACACTAGCATACATGCAAATTTATATAATAAATAATGGTACGTGATTAAATATAAAGAACTTGAAGCATAAAATATTTTATTAAAATCACCTGACAATGATTGATATGTTTTAAACATAGAACAAGTAAAAAATAAAACTGAAAATTCAAGATGGTTGACAGTAAGAAGACAAGCAGACGACATTTGTGAATTGCATGCAGAAATAGATTTGACCAAATTTTAAGACCGGAAATGAGGATTTTCCCTCAATCACTATAAAATTATGCATTTGTGAATGACACTCCATCAAGTAAGAATAGCAATAGATAAAATTCAGACATTTTCAATTATAAGAAAATAAAAATAAAAATATAAATGACTCATTGGATCGCCACGTCAAGTTTAATTGTAAATAATAATAAACGATCGGAAAAAGTGAGTTTGCAAATTCAGTTAAACGGAAAAAAATAAAGACAAAATCTAAAAATAATCCTTCTGTTTTCTATATTTCCTACTCTTTCTTTTTCTGCCTAAATCTGTCTTAAAATAGTATCAATACTCGTAGCGATATTTTCTATTGCTTATAATTAACTATTTCAGTCTTCTATCTTATCGTTAGTTTCCTTGTCTTTGACTGCTAATAAGCAAAGAGAGACACAGACAGACAGAGAAAGGAAGAGAGAGATAGTGTGTGTGTGTGTGTGACTGTGTGTGTGTGTGTGTGTGTTTGAAATAAGCGAGGGATGTAACATACATTGAGAAAGGCTAATAGACAGAAACTTCATAAGAAATGGGTGACTTGATCAGCAAATAATTAATTACATGTGATTAGACCATTTAGAATGGATTTAATTATGAATCAATGCAAAATCTAAGGAATATTTTTGCATGGTGTTTGTGTTAAAAATGTAAAATACGCTTGATTAACCCAGCTTTGGCATAATTATATAGATATATAAGGATTGGGATGATTACTCAGAATCAGAATCGAGAACTGAAAAAATTATAACTTTATAGGTTATCGGAAAAATTTGTGTCTATTTTCAGATTCCGAAAACGATTGTTTTTATTGTTTTTTATCGTAAAATATTATTTACTCAGATTCATATTAATAATGAAATGTTAAATAGTTGTCGATGTCTTACTACCATTAAAACTCAGATCTATAGATCATATGCATTAGTGTATTAGTACAGCTGCACAAATAGTTCCATATGTTACATATGTTTTTACTATGGCACACATAAACACACAGAAAAGAACACTATATGGTTTCATCCCATCACTAATATATATATATATATATATATATATATATATATATATATATATATATATATATATATATATATATATAAAGTCTTGGAAGTTTTTTAACCTTAAAAACTATACAAAAAATTAATTTTTATTTTTTACCATTCGTTAAAAAACTATTTAGTCAGTAAGTCATTTAATAACCTGCAATCACTGCATCAACTTGCTCTCTCGAATACACTATATATATATATTTTCAATTTTAATCATACTTTTTATTTCAGTATTTAATTTGTGTATTTCTGTTTTATTAAATGCTAGCTTTTTTTTCTCGTCCAATACCTGCTTCCATCTTATCTCGAAATTACTTATAACGTCACCAACTTACTTTCGGAAGAACCCCCCCCATCCGCCTTTCTTTTATATCGTAAGCTTCTTAAAACGTGACTAGCTTAAGTTCAGAATAAAATCACGCTTTTCTTTTAACGGTTAATTTAAAAAAAATGTTTTGAACGCTGCTAACTCAATTTCTTTCACTACAGTTTGCAATTTGGAGACGGAAGTGTTTTTGTTGAGATAAGTGATTTTCAATTTTAATCATACTTTTTATTTTAGATTAAAATATTAATAACTCCATTTTATTTCAGTATTTAATTTGTGTATTTCTGTTTTATTAAATGCTAGTTTCTTTTTGTTTTTTTTTCTCGTACATAAATGTTTATTTATCTACCGAGTTGATTGCAAAAATAGATTACGAATTGTACTCATTTTTAGTTCGTGGGAGGGGAATCTATCACCATACTTTCTCTTAAACACGTCCGTTGGACTTTTCTTAAGTACAATACTTAATAGTTTTTTTTTTCTTTTTTTTCTTTTTTTTTTAATGGAGAGTAGAAAACGCATTGTGGATGCGTTATCGGCAGCTCCTGTTACTCTCGCTTCTTCTTATTTGTCCCTCAGTCCTCATTTTTAATGAGTGATTTTTCTGACAAAGGGAGAAGAAAAAGCTGTTTTCTAGGTTGGCAGTATTTTGTGCGAACAGTTGGCAGAGATGGCGGAAATTTTCTGTTTCTATGTCTATCCTTGTAGCCATGTCACTAGTAAGGGTGCTGGAGGTAAACGTTTTGTCTGGGCTGACGTTATCCGCCTGATAGTCAGGGACCCGAACCTTGGATTAACCACTAAGGAGGCTGTCCTATCAGCAGGTGCAAAGTACTGGGGCTGCTGTATTGCCATTTGGTGAATGGATTCTGGACCATGCAGTAGCTTCTGGTGGGGCCTCTCGATGCCATACTAGTGGGTAATTGTTACGGCTTTACCTTATCATTAGCTACAAATTAAAAAAAAATCTTCGTTTCTTTTTCTCTCTTAGTTTCCCCTCTCTGTCCTGCTCTAAGTAAATCTGACGACCTAGTCCACAAATTCCAAAAATTCACTATGACAAGTTTCAAGAAAAAATACACGATTAAACCCGGTTCTCCAACTTGCAACGTAGACCCCTACTACCATGTCTCCTTCTCCAACATCAGAGGTCTACGTTCTAACCTTCCAGAGGTTGAAACCCAATTACAGGAGACTAAACCAGACCTTTTATTTTTAAGTGAAACTGGCATTGGACAGGCTATTTCCCTAGAAGAGTTCGCAATTAAAGGATACTCTAACTTAACTTCTAAATCTGACCCCCAAGATCGCCATGGGCATGGAATATGTGCCTATATTAGGGATAGCTTTCCATGTGGTAGGGACATCTCCAGGGAAGATCCTAACTTACCCTATATGTGCTTCCGGGTTGCTTTAGCTCACACTACAGCATTTATATTCACTCTCTATCGCCCCCATAACAGCGGAGTTACTATCTTTCAAAGCATATCTGAGAAAATTGACCAAGTCCTATCTGCTTATCTTTCAGCTAACATTCACGTATGTGGGGACTTCAATGTTCACAACGTCGAATGGTTGACCCACTCTAACAAGACCAATGATGATGGGAGGTTCTGTCATGATTTCTCCATTGCCTATGACCTCACTCAGATTGTTCAGGAACCCACCCGTGTGCCCGACAATGACGGTCAGTATGCGAGCCCACTAGACCTTTTTCTCACAACTTGCCCTGAACTATGTTCAGTTTCTGTTCTGTCGCCTCTTGGATCTTCCGACCACTCTGTTGTATCAATTAAGATAAAAATGAAATGTAATAAGTCCCCAGACGTACCTCTCCATCGTACAGTATATCGATACACTAAGGCTGACTGTGATAGCTTCCGTACATTTATATCTGATCTACCTCTGCATTCCATGTTTAAAAAGGATGTGTCCTCTATAGTATTAGACCTGACGGAATGGTTAATTGTAGGTATTGACCGTTTCATACCCTCGAAAAAGTTTCAGCAAAAACCTAACAGCTAGCCATGGTTCTCTCCAGAATGTGCTGCTGCCATTGCGCACAGAAATCACTTTTTCCACTGTTTCCAACGTAATAGATGTATGAAAACTAAAGCCGCGTTCAGGACTGCCAGCAACCATTGTAAGAAAGTTATAAAGAATGCAAGAGAGTTGTATGCTCAATCTGTTAAGTCCAAAGTAGCTGAGCAGCAGCTTGGTTCCCACCAGTTTTGGCAAATAGCAAACAGAATCCTGAACAGAAGCGTGTGCTCCATCCCAACTATTATCAATGGACCTGAGGTAATCTCGTCAGCATCAGACAAAGCCAAACTCTTTGTCAAGAACTTTGCAGCTAATTCTACCCTTTGCGATCAAGGCTGCCAACCCCCAATATTTCCTCCTGTATCAGAAAACACGCTATGTGATATACGTATATCTGTACGTGATGTTGCCAAGCTAATCAAAAACCTTGATTCCAGTAAAGCAACTGGCCCTGACGGTATTCCAATTATAGTACTCCAAAAACTTCAACCTGAACTAGCGCCCATACTTACAAAACTGTTTAAACGTTGTCTTAAGGAGAATAGTTCCCCATCTCCCTGGAAAATCTCATCAGTATGCCCTGTATTTAAGAATTCAGGTGATCGCTCATCTCCCTCTCAGTACAGGCCAATAAGTCTCCTGTGCGCCATGAGTAAGTTGCTGGAATCTGTGTTAAATACAGAAGTAATCAACCATCTCAACAAAAATAACCTTCTTAGTGACACTCAATATGGTTTCCGTTCTGCTAGATCTACAGCAGATGTACTTACAGTTATATCTCATAGGATTAGCAACTCTCTCGACGGAGGCAACCTTTCTAGAGCAATTGCTCTTGACATATCTAAGGCCTTTGATAGGGTATGGCATAAAGGTTTACTTCATAAGATCTCTAGCTATGGTATAGCTGGAAATGTCTTCTCAATTATTAAATCATTTCTTTCTGATAGGTTCATAAGAGTAGTAGTTGAGGGGCAAAAATCAGAAGCTCACAGTATTAATGCCGGTGTCCCTCAGAGATCCATCCTGGGCCCAACTCTTTTCCTGATCTATATTAATGATCTTCCAAATCACATCCTTACATCATTTGTAGACATCTATGCTGACGACACTACCATTTATGGTAGCACATCTTAGTTCTCTCCAATTCTCTCTCCTCTGATCTTGAGCACGTAGTACAATGGGGTAAGGTGTGGCTGGTTACTTTTAATGCATCTAAAACCAAGCTTCTCTCTTTACATCATCAACATTCTGATCCACATCTGACATCAATTGAAATGAATGGCTCTCGTCTTCAGGAGGCCTCAAGTTTTGACAAACTTCTTGGCTTGACCATTACTCCTGATCTTAAATGGAACACGTACATCAAATCTGTTGCCAAGGCCGCTGGAAAAATGGTGGGATCTTTCTATCGATCCGGTAGATATCTCACTGCTGATGCTATTCTCTATCTATATAAGAGCCAGGTACGTCCAAGGATGGAATATTGTTGTCACATCTGGGCAGGAGCTGCTAGAAAGGACTTGGCCTGCCTTGATAGAGTTCAAAATAGACTTCGTAGCCTCGTAGGAGATGTCCTTTTCTCTTCCTTGCAACCTCTATCTCACAGAAGAGATGTTGCGAGTTTGTCTCTGATGTATCGTTATTTTCATGGAAAGTGTTCGAATGAGCTTCAATCTATGGTCCCCCCTCGCAAAACTTTCACAAGAAACACTCGTCTAGCTGTAAACACTATCAAAAATTCCCCCCACTCTTTATCTGTGCCTAAACCTAAACGTAGATTCCATGAACAAAGCTTTTTTCTTAGAACTGCACGCCTGTGGAATTGTCTTCCGTTTTCCTGCTTTCCGGCTGACTACAATATGGTTGTCTTTAAGTCTAACGTAAATAAGTTCTTGATGAGCCGTTCCATATAAGTTATCAAATTTACCAAATTTTCATTACTAATGATTACTATATTGTCCAATTTCTAATGTACACTCTTTAACCCTTATCCTTGAGTGGCCTCTTGGCCTTGATAATGTGGTGATGCCTATGTAAAAAATATATATATATATATATATATATATATATATATATATATATATTAGTGTTGGGATGATTAATCGGAATCGGGAATCGGGAAAATAGGAACTTTTCAGGGCATCGAAATCAGTATCGAAATCGGGGGGGAAATACTCTAATTTCCGATTCCAAAAACGATTCCTTAAAGAATATGCTAAACTAATTTTACATTGTTGGCATTTAAGATAAAATGATGAACATTTATCGTTTTTAAGTACCTAGTGATATTAAAATCTATATTTATAATAATAATATAAAGAAAACGATGTAAATTTAAACCCCCCCTCAAAGAAAAATTTTGGCTTTTGCTCGGTCACTGAACAACCTGACAAAAACCATAAATTAATTAGTTGACGTTGAGGTTTTTCACACATCTATGCTGGACACATTTGGGCAGCAGCCTCTCTTTTATTTCCGCATCTCCTCTCTTTTAGTAGAGTTTACTTGTCATAAAAGCAAATTTTCAATATGCTGATAAAGGCCATAAAATAAATCAAGTAATAAACGACTCATGGTTCTCAGTTAAGTTTATATTATTTCCATATGATAAATACACATGATCAGTACACATGATAAGTACACATGATCAGTACACATGATCAGTACACATGATAAATACACATGATCAGTACACATGATCAGTACACATGATAAATACACATGATCAGTACACATGATAAGTACACATGATAAGTACACATGATCAGTACACATGATAAGTACACATGATCAGTACACATGATCAGTACACATGATCAGTACACATGATAAATACACATGATAAGCACACATGATAAGTACACATGATAAATACAAATGATCAGTACACATGATAAATACACATGATAAGTACACAGGATAAGTACACATGATAAATACACATGATTAGTACACATGATAAGTACACATGATCAGTACACATGATCAGTACACATGATAAATACACATGATAAGTACACATGATCAGTACACATGATAAGTACACATGATCAGTACACTTGATCAGTACACATGATCAGTACACATGATCAGTACACATGATAAATACACATGATAAGTACACATGATAAGTACACATGATAAATACAAATGATCAGTACACATGATAAATACACATGATAAGTACACAGGATAAGTACACCTGATAAATACACATGATCAGTACACATGATAAGTACACATGATCAGTACAGATGATCAGTACACATGATAAATACACATGATCAGTACACATGATCAGTACACATGATAAATACACATGATCAGTACACATGATAAATACACATGATCAGTACACATGATAAGTACACATGATAAGTACACATGATCAGTACACATGATAAGTACACATGATCAGTACACATGATAAGTACACATGATCAGTACACATGATCAGTACACATGATAAATACACATGATCAGTACACATGATCAGTACACATGATAAGTACACATGATAAGTACACATGATAAATACACATGATCAGTACACATGATAAGTACACATGATCAGTACACATGATAAATACACATGATAAGTACACATGATAAGTACACATGATAAATACACATGATCAGTACACATGATAAGTACACATGATCAGTACACATGATCAGTACACATGATAAATACATATGATCAGTACACATGATAAGTGCACATGATCAGTACACATGATATATACACATGATCAGTACACATGATAAGTACACATGATAAGTACACATGATCAGTACACATGATAAGTACACATGATCAGTACACATGATAAGTACACATGATCAGTACACATGATCAGTACACATGATAAATACACATGATCAGTACACATGATAAATACACATGATAAGTACACATGATAAGTACACATGATAAGTACACATGATCAGTACACATGATAAGTACACATGATCAGTACACATGATAAGTACACATGATCAGTACACATGATAAATACACATGATAAGTACACATGATCAGTACACATGATAAATACACATGATCAGTACACATGATAAATACACATGATCAGTACACATGATAAATACACATGATAAGTACACATGATAAGTACACATGATCAGTACACATGATAATTACATATGATAAGTAAACATGATAAATACACATGAAAAATACACATGATCAGTACACATGATCAGTACACATGATAAATACACATGATAGGTACACATGATCAGTACACATGATAAGTACACATGATAAATACACATGATAAGTACAGATGATCAGTACACATGATAAGTACACATGATCAGTACACATGATAAATACACATGATAAATACACATGATCAGTACACATGATCAGTACACATGATAAATACACATGATAAATACACATGATAAGTACACATGATAAGTACACATGATCAGTACACATTATAGGTAAACATGATCAGTACACATGATAAATACACATGATCAGTACACATGATAAGTAAACATGATAAATACACATGATAAATACACATGATCAGTACACATGATAAGTACACATGATAAATACACATGATAAGTACACATGATAAGTACACATGATAAATACACATGATAAGTACACATGATAAGTAAACATGATAAATACACATGATAAATACACATGATCAGTACACATGATAAGTAAACATGATCAGTACACATGATAAGTACACATGATAAATACACATGATAAATACACATGATAAGTACACATGATCAGTACACATGATCAGTACACATGATAAATACACATGATCAGTACACATGATAAGTAAACATGATCAGTACACATGATAAGTACACATGATCAGTACACATGATAAATACACATTATCAGTACACATGATAAGTACACATGATCAGTACACATGATCAGTACACATGATCAGTACACATGATCAGTACACATGATAAATACACATGATAAATACACATGATAAGTACACATGATAAGTACACATGATCAGTACACATGATAAATACACATGATCAGTACACATGATAAGTAAACATGATAAATACACATGATAAATACACATGATCAGTACACATGATAAGTACACATGATAAGTACACATGATAAATACACATGATCAGTACACATGATAAATATACATGATCAGTACACATGATAAGTAAACATGATAAATACACATGATCAATACACATGATCAGTACACATGATAAGTACACATGATAAATACACATGATAAGTACACATGATAAGTACACATGATAAATACACATGATCAGTACACATGATAAGTAAACATGATCAGTACACATGATAAGTACACATGATCAGTACACATGATAAGTACACATGATAAGTAAACATGATAAGTACACATGATCAGTACACATGATAAGTACACATGATCAGTACACATGATAAATACACATGATCAGTACACATGATAAGTAAACATGATCAGTACACATGATAAGTACACATGATAAATACACATGATAAATACACATGATAAGTACACATGATAAGTACACATGATCAGTACACATGATAAGTACACATGATCAGTACACATGATAAGTAAACATGATCAGTACACATGATCAGTACACATGATCAGTACACATGATCAGTACACATGATAAATACAGATGATCAGTACACATGATAAATACACATGATCAGTACACATGATAAGTACACATGATAAATACACATGATAAATACACATGATAAATACACATGATAAGTACACATGATAAGTACACATGATCAGTACACATGATAAATACACATGATCAGTACACATGATAAGTAAACATGATCAGTACACATGATCAGTACACATGATCAATTCACATGATAAATACACATGATAAGTACACATGATCAGTACACATGATCAGTACACATGATAAATACACATGATCAGTACACATGATAAGTAAACATGATCAGTACACATGATAAGTACACATGATCAGTACACATGATAAATACACATGATCAGTACACATGATAAGTACACATGATCAGTACACATGATCAGTACACATGATCAGTACACATGATAAATACACATGATAAATACACATGATAAGTACACATGATAAGTACACATGATCAGTACACATGATATATACACATGATCAGTACACATGATAAGTACACATGATAAATACACATGATAAATACACATGATAAATACACATGATAAATACACATGATAAATACACATGATCAGTACACATGATAAGTACACATGATAAGTACACATGATAAGTAAACATGATAAATACACATGATCAGTACACATGATAAGTAAACATGATAAATACACATGATAAATACACATGATCAGTACACATGATAAGTAAACATGATCAGTACACATGATAAGTACTCATGATCAGTACACATGATAAGTACACATGATAAGTACACATGATCAGTACACATGATCAGTACACATGATAAGTACACATGATCAGTACACATGATAAGTACACATGATCAGTACACATGATCAGTACACATGATAAGTACACATGATCAGTACACATGATAAATACACATGATCAGTACACATGATAAATACACATGATAAGTACACATGATCAGTACACATGATCAGTACACATGATAAGTACACATGATAAGTACACATGATCAGTACACATGATAAGTACACATGATCAGTACACATGATAAATACACATGATCAGTACACATGATAAGTAAACATGATAAATACACATGATTAGTACACATGATCAGTACACATGATAAGTACACATGATCAGTACACATGATCAGTACACATGATCAGTACACATGATAAGTACACATGATCAGTACACATGATAAATACACATGATCAGTACACATGATAAGTACACATGATAAGTAAACATGATAAGTACACATGATCAGTACACATGATCAGTACACATGATAAGTACACATGATAAGTACACATGATAAGTACACATGATAAGTACACATGATAAATGCACATGATCAGTACACATGATAAGTAAACATGATAAGTACACATAATCAGTACACATGATAAGTACACATGATCAGTACACATGATAAGTACACATGATAAATACACATGATCAGTACACATGATAAGTAAACATGATAAGTACACATGCTAAGTACACATGATCAGTACACATGATCAGTACACATGATAAGTACACATGATCAGTACACATGATAAGTACACATGATCAGTACACATGATAAATACACATGATCAGTACACATGATAAGTAAACATGATCAGTACACATGATAAGTACACATGATCAGTACACATGATCAGTACACATGATAAGTACACATGATAAATACACATGATAAGTACACATGATCAGTACACATGGTGCAGATCAGCTTAACATTTTATATCCCTGCATGCGTTAGTGTTGCCATATAACGTGCGATGTTTCACGAATTTTCATTGAAAACTATCGGAGTTAGACAAAAATATCGATTTGCATATAATTCTTGCACGTAATATAAAAGTTAAGTGGATTATTTTACTATATAAACATGATCATAGTTGTAGTACTGGGAAGTCTTCAATAAATCACTCTAAGCAAACATGAGATTATGTATGAAAACTCTGAAAAAATTGTTGAGGAAGAAAAACATGAATTCTCTTAGAAAGGTAAGAGATGACCCGAATTTCTGAGCTATTCAAGTGTATTAGGGCAGTTTTTATTATCGCTTTGGGGAAGGGTTAATATTAACTTTTTAAAATGATTGAGTGTGATTTTACTATCATTCCAGTCAGGCTTGGTGTTAGTCGTAAAAAATTAAATTTATAGAAGAAACTGATCCGCCAGTCTAAATTCTAAAATAATTTTTTCCCGTTTTTCCTATTTTTTCTGTCAATTTTTTTTAGAATGATCAGTCATCACCTAAAAAGTAGAAACTCATTTTAGAAGGCAATTATTTAGTTAGGAGTGCTATTACGGTGCCCAAAAAACTCGGAAAACTCGTCCGTTTCTGCTTGGTAGGAAAACTTTATTGAATACATATCGATTGAAAACACATTTTATGACCGTTCTTGCAGGTGAAATTGTTTTTAAAAGACAGTACACATCTCATAATATGTTTTTTTTTTAATATTTATACTTGTTTACCGTTCTTTTTAAAAAGATAAAATCCATATTTCTAAGTGTTCGTTTTCTACCTAGCTTGCTAAGTTTTCAGTGGTTTAACTTATTTTAACGCGTTCATCCAGTTAAAAAACAAGTAGTGTCGAGTGTTACGTGAGAACAAGAAAAAAATATCCGACGTGAGGGAATCGCATCTTTGGAGGTTCGATAATTGCACAAAAATAGAAGGGATACACAGAGGTACGAAAAAGTTGTGAAAAAACAAATGTTATCAAAGGTAAGATAACTTACTTTTCTATCTAACTGGATAAGTTTTTAGTGTTTTTATTTAATGTAAAGTGTTTATTCGGTTCGGAAAACGAGTAATGTTGAATGCTGCCAGAGAAAAAGAAAAGATGGCCGCGATGTGTTTGAAGACTCAATAATCACTTCAAAATAAGAAATAAAATGAAATGGTGATAGAAACCCACCCAATAACTGTCACGATAACATTTATTGAGAGGGTTTCTACCACAATTTTGACAACTTTCTCGAATCCATGAGTATAGTAAAAGAAACCCATAAAACCCCTCCCCCAAAAAGTCCATTAATGTCGGCCCGCTGTTACGAATTCAGAATATAGCATGTGAGCGAGAAAAGCGAAAGTAGAAATCAGGAGAACCAAAAATATTATAGTCTCTTTTTCTAACTGAATAAGTACTTTAAAATAAGTTAAACCACTAAAAACATATCCAGTTAGGTAAAAAACGAACACTTCGAAAAGTCGATTGTATCTTTTATAAAAGAACAGTAAACAAGTAAAAATATTTTTTGAATATAATATGGGTGTAGTCTCTCCTAAAAACACCACCTCCTTCAAGAATGATTATAAAATGTGTGTTTCAAGCGATATTTATTCAATAATGGACAAGTTTTCCTACCTAGCAAAAATGAACGAGTTTCCATGGACTAGTTTACCGTGGACGAGTTTTCCTAAATTCGTTATTACTTTTAGTTATCTTTTCAGTGAGACTGATTTAGACAAAAGGTTGGTTTATAATATAAAGACGCCAGCTCTCCAAGAAGGGTCATTCTAAATTGGGATAAACATAAAAATTGACTCAATCTAGAAGATTTCTTTTTTACTGACCGAGAACAGAAAAAATAAAGTGTAGTATCAGAACAGGTCCTTCACTTTGAATTATTTATTTTCTAAAAATATAACAAGGAATATGTACAAGACTATCAAAAGTGTGGGAAAGTGGGGATCGTTGGTTATCCTCGATCTTACACTATCTATATTATTCTTAGCTAGAATCATTTCACTCACAACAATACCACATTTACTCTTATTCAAAATAGTGTCAATATATATATATATATATATATATATATATATATATATATATATATATATTTACACAGTGATCACAACTTATCAAGGCCCGGAAGCCACTCAGGGATAAGGGTTATTGCAAGTACATTACGTTAGTGTGGAGATTTGACGAAGTGTTTACTCAAGGGGGCGGTTCATTAGGAATTTGTTAACGTTGGGCTCGAACACATCCAGGTTGTAGTCCGGTGGGAAGCAGGCAGACGGAACAGAGTTCCACAGGCGTGCAGTTCTAAGAAAGAAGCTTTGTTCATTGAATCCGCGTTTTGATTTAGGCACAGATATAGACTGGGAGAATTTTTTCACAGTGGATTCAGCTAGACGGGTGTTTTTCGTGAAAGACTGGCGAGGGGGGACCAGAGATTGGCGTTCAGACAAGCACCTGCCATGGAAATAACGATAAAACAAGGATAGGCTCGCAACGTCTCTTCTGTGGGAGAGAGGTTGCAGGGTAGAGAAAAGGGCATCCCCCACTAAGCCACGAAGTCTATTTTGTACTCTGTCAAGGCAAGATAGGCTAGGCTATATATATATATATATATATATATATATATATATATATATATATATATTGTTTTAAAAACATCAAGATATCAAAGAATGGATTGATAGCAACAAATAGTGTATTTCATCGTTACTTACAATTGTATCAAGACCATTCGAACAAATTCAAACCCTATTCAGTCAATCTATTCTTTGGCATGCTGTTAACATTTAACAGCATGTCAAAGAATAGATTGACTGAAATAATGGGAAGCTTTAAAAGGGGGCGAAAAAAGAACTATCTGCCTTACTCACAAAAAAAAAATGCTAGTGTTATTTTGCTGTCTTTAACTCCCCTCCCCTATTTTTGCTTATGAGGAGACTTTGTTTAAAGAAAAACTTGTATCAAATTATTGTTCAAGACATATTGTCTATTTTAATGAAAACATCGTTTCCGAAACGATCGTACGCTCGAGTTGATCTTGTTTGTTTTTTTCCTTATGAAACTGATTATAATTCACAATTAGGAATCATTTTACTCAATATTAATATAACTCTACGATGCCTTTACCTATTGAGTTTATTATATATCTACAGTACAATGAGCACTGCTTTCATTTAAAAGTATTGATACATTCACTAATACATAAAAATAAACTCTGTGTTTTAGACCCCAAGTCAAATTCCTCCTATATATGTATATATATATATATATATATATATATATATATATATATATATTTATATATATACATATATATATATATATATATATTCTTAATATATAGCAATCCTTATATAAAAAGCTCAATGTGATTACAGTGCAATATATAGAATAAATTATAACACGATCAGCCGGTCACTGAGGTGTGACCGGCTTCACATGTTACAGTAAATGTCTTAAAGTGGTCTCGGGAATATATGAAGATGGCCGTCATTAGCGTCTATAAGAAGAAAAGCATACCTGAGATGTTGGATGTGCTGTGTGGCTCTTTCTCTTGAGATGATTTCTTCACCCCGATGGCGTTTTAACTCGGATTTTCTTTTTTCATCCTCCGGATCCTTGTTTCAATGAAGACGTTTATGAAGGCCTTTATGGCAGACACAAAAAAGACGACACGCGACACAATTATAATATATACGGAATATAACAAACTGTTTTATTTTGCATTAGAGATACTATATGTGTCGTTCCACTTGTTAACAAATTTACCGAATTTCCATTACTAACGATTACTATATTGTCCAATTTCTACTGTACACTCTTTAACCCTTATCCTCGAGTGGCCTCTTGGCATTGATAAGTGGTGAGGCCTATGTAAAAAACAATATATATATTACAAAAAATTTTACAAGGCTTTTCAAAGCTAACTAATCTACCCTAACTAGTTTTGAGGGAGGAGGTGCTCCCCCGCCTCGTTTACTGAGAAATAAAAATCATGGTGCTCACCTCATTACGGCCTGTACAGAAAGAGGGAAAGCTCTAGAAAGGGAATTATGGGAAGGCGTTTCTTTGTATTTCTGCGCACATGGCCAAATCACCTCTTGGCCATGCTGCAGAGGGTGTTAGAAACAGTGGCACTGAGAAATAGTGCCACAAAATGACAAAAAGTTATATTCCAAAATT
Organism: Euprymna scolopes; assembly: GCF_053919585.1. Lineage (NCBI taxonomy): Eukaryota > Metazoa > Mollusca > Cephalopoda > Sepiida > Sepiolidae > Euprymna > Euprymna scolopes. Next base: position 103,742,409 of record NC_136497.1, on the reverse strand, counting down.
CATGATGTTGGCCATCTTATAATTCATCCTTTAAATCAGTTGATTTATACAATTCTTGACAGTATCTGTTTCGTAGCGCAAAATTAATCACTTAATTATTATATCAATTAGTGAATCTATTATACCCTTAACTCATCAGAAGAAATAGCAACAATCAATCCGTCAAAAGGAATTGAAATGTGATTTGACATGGTGAAAATCCGAAAATTGGAAGAGAAGCTGCAGTTACCTTTATATTTTTCCATTACGCCATATTGAATTTTTTTTCCAATTTATGGTCCCCTTCGCTAAACTTTCACGGAAAACATTTGTCTAGTTGAAATCACTATCAATAATTTACCGCACTCTTTATCTGTTCCTAAACCTAACCGTAGATTCTATAAACAAAGCTTTTTACTTAGAACTGCTCGCCGGTGGAACTCTCTTCCGTTTGCCTGCTTACCAGCTGACTATAATTTGGTCCAAAGTAATTCTTGATGAACCGTCCCTTTAAATAATACAGTTGACTGAATTCTCACTACTAACAATTACTATGATATTGTCCCACTGACTACTGTACACTCATTAACCCTTATCCTCGAGTGGCTTCCGACTCTTGATAAGTGGTATCTCCTATATAAAAACAAAACAAAAAATAAAACAAAAAGCGATGAAAACTTAGGATACTGAATAAAATAATTAAAACTAAGTATCGCAGTTAATAAATAATTAAAAAAACACAAGAATGTTTCGTTACATTTCCTTAGGATAGGATATGTTTTTGTTCTTCAACTCCCGCTTCTTAATACAACTTTGAAACGAACTATTTGTAGTCGCGGAGGCAGGTAAGGACTCGGTCAAAATATAATTAGGATTTATCATGAAAAAAAAATTAAACAATTCACACAATACTAAAGTCATTTTTTTATATTTTATTTCGACGACGACGACAACAACGACTTCAAAACATAAGCAAACTTACAGTTTAACACGTGACTAAATTGAAACGGTTATTTATGTTTTCTTTTAATTATAATGCCAAAATCGAAAACATGCTTAAAAGAAGAAACAACTAACAAAATACGAAAGTGTAATTTTATTATTTTATCCTGACGCCGCCGACCGCAACGACCCAAACGATCACGAAAAAACATAATACAATTTTCAGTTTCTTATAGTTATTCTTACTTACTTGCAACACCACGAGGGCAGAGTTAGACACAAGGTTGGTTTTTAATGTGGGGAAATACAGCTCCTTAATAAGGAGACACTATGGATAGGAACAAAAATAAAAATTACCTCAGTCTAGAAGGATTTCTCCTTCACTGATCTACGTCAGAAAAGGTGAAGTACAGTATTAGAACAGACACTACATTGTGATATCGGCCTTCTCAACGTAGGCGAGCAGTAGACCCTACTAACAACCGTACTTTTTTTTTTTTTACAAGTGGGATGGGAGGAATACTTCCACCGGGTAACGCCGGTACACGGGTCCTGCTTGTAAATAAATATATATATATATATATATGCATTGAAAATTACGATTCTATCAATCAGCAAACACAGTTATTTGCTATTTCTCTTCTACAGTTTAAACTGTAGAAGAGAAATAGCAAATAACTGTGTCACAAAATAAAATTTACTCTAGGATAGCGATACAAAATAGTTTTAAAACTAACAATAACAATAGAAAATAAATAAATACATAAATTAAATAAACATGAATATACATAAACGATCACACATATATGTATGCATATATGTATATATATGTGCATATATGTATGTACACATATGTATATATATATATATATATAAAAGAAAGAAATGTCTGCCTTAAACCACTAAACTAGTTTTAAAACAGATCCTTTGTTCGATAAAATGCATTCCCATTAGCTGATAGGAAGGGGCGCGGTGGATACTAGAAAGCTGATTGGCAAACTAAAACCCTCAACAAAAGAGGGCCATATAAAAACAATAAACAACCACAAAATTCGCGCATAAGCCTGGCGAATCCTAGAGTGGATGAAACGCCGAATATTCAGTGTAGCTTAATCGCCATATATATTTTATAAATTACTAACTAGCTCTACCAACGTATTGAGCACTTTTGAAGTAAATACTTAAAGTTTACGCATAAATCTATACTTTCGTATATTAATTTTATGTGAGTAAATGAAGTAGTTATATATATATATATATATATATATATATATATATATATATATATATATATATATGGTATAGTTGTTTGCACGGAAGACACCTAGGCTGCAATGGACAGTTTATATTTTCCATTGTTCAACACAAATTATTTATTTTTTTCATGCTACTTATAAGTGAACCAGAAGTTGTTTCATTCTTTCTTTTTTTTAACTTCTTTCCTCGCCATTTGTTGTCTTTATTTCTGTCACTTTATTAGTTTTTGATGGATAAAATACCAATGTGTCTGATATTTAAAGAGAAACTAATTTTCAGATCAAGGTTTTATGGTAACGCAGGCAAGGACCATTATTTACTTCAATATAAAATGAGTGTACAAATATTTACCAAGATGAATGGCGCTCAAAATGAGAAAAATATATTATGAGATATAGTTTGTATTTTTGTCTATCTTTTTCTCTCCCCTGTCTCCGTTCTAACTCTCCTATCACCAATCTTCTCTCTTAAAAAAATAAAACGATTTCCGCCCTCGTCTCTGGTTTGTATCTACGCTTCCTTCCTATAATATATCACTTTCCTAAATCCCTCTTAATATAATCATCATAATAAAAGACTATTCTAACATGACAGTTTTTTTCTGGAAGTAATTTAAGTTCTAATCCATGTTCTTCTTAATTTATTTCGACCACAACTCGTTGTAAACATAAAATGGTTATTGCTTGGTAACTTCCAAATGGGTGTTGGTCCGACCTGTACCACATTTGGGCTAGGATGTTCTGAAACCGAGGAGTGGGCTAAGCCTAGAGTTCCTCAGTCTTGAGGATTCTGATAAATTATTAAAAACGTAAAAAAAAAAAAGATTTGTTTATTACATGGATTAAATGCTGATCATATTTTTACTGGCATCGAAATCGGTGAAATCGCCCATTTTTCAAACAAATCGATTGCTGCTCTGCTCTGGTTGGGAACGTATCGCGGTTCACGGGGAGGAAGCCTCACATGCTTCCCCGCAGTAACTTAATCCACAATACATTGTAGTCTACAGTGCACTGTAGAGAAGCTTCTGTTGATTTTATAAAAAAAAAATTTATATAATGGTTTGAATAAAAGTTTAAAATGAAAAATTCAAGTATCATGCTTCATTTGTGTTCTAATCAGAAACATTCACTTCGAACATATCAAACAACTTATTGTTGATTTATATGTCAGGCCTTCAGCTTGTGTGGTAATAAAACTTCTCAAATTCACTTGAGATGTTAAACTGTGTAAGGTGTTAACTTTGGTCAACATCGCCTGTTCTTTCTTTCATCGGATGTTTTCGATTGTCGATTATCGATACTTATCGAAGACATTCCGATAAAAAAAAAGCTTTAAAGAAACAGTGCCAGCCACGTAAAGTACCTTCGTGCGAAATTTCATAAAATTGTCCCAGCCCCATTCGAGCCCATAGGGAACTCTCTCTCTCTCTCTCTCTCTCTCTCTCTCTCTCTCTCTCACACACACACACACACACACGCGCGCACACACACATACACAAAATTCCTTTTATATAATAGTAAATATTTTTTTAATTCATGGGGGAGCTGGACCAATTTGAGACAGTTTAAAATATCTGTGAGTATTTAAACGTCAAACTCTATATAAAGTAAGGTATGTGTATATGGTTATATATTTTTATGTATAGGATTCTTCTGATTATCTCGGCATTGTTTCCACTTGACTGAAGCAGTGCCAACTAAGGAAAGGTGTGATTATGGTTTGCATGCTTCACAATTACACCCATAGCCATCATTATAATGGAGATACATTGTCGGTCAAAAATGAATGGAGGCCATAATGCAGAAGGTCCACTCCTACTTAATTAAGTGAGTATCATGAATTTTGAAACATAACGAATGTGGACTATATTTAGTTCAATTTACTTATGAAAAAAGGATTAAAAGAACAATTAATCTGAAAATTCTCCAAATTAAAGTTTATTTGGAGTATTTTATAGGGTGTTTATGGGGCGTAATATACGTATAACTTGCTATTTAAAATTTTTATTGAATTTGATTCACAGTATACTAGTAAACACCAATTAAGCCAGATTCCTAGAATTTCTTCTTCAGCCTTAAATTCGAGACATTTTTTCTAGAATCACAATCATATATCAAAACTCGAATAAGAATTCTAAACATAAATTTTAGCATAATTATATCGTGATTTTAATTTCAGTTACGGGATATAAATGTGGTGCAAAACTGTTCTGTTTGGGGAATCAATTGTCCACATTCTGAAACGGGTATTCTTCTTGAATATGATTATGTTCTTTTTTCTTTCAAGTTTTATAATCACACAATTTTACAATTTTAACTAATGTGTTTTATATACTAAATGCGCATAATATAAAAATTACTCTTCTTTTCCACATGAGTGAAGGGACGTACATAATGAACAGTCCCTAAATTCTGTGAACAGTTTCTGTGCCACTGAAATCCTGAATACGATCTTTGGCCGAACCTTCTCCCATATATTAAAGATTTCAAGGACATGTCAGAAAATAGTTTAACTATTAACTTTAAACATAACTGCGCAGACACAAATGATGCTTAATTCTCATTTCGCTCAGTCGGCAGTTGTTACAAAAGGTATCAATAAAGTGCACAAAAGTTATCCTGATGGAAAATTGGAATTGCATCAGATAGAATTGGTGTGGAAGGTACATGACGGAGTCTGTTAAACATTTTGCAATTATTTTGCAGTAATAGCATCTGAGTTGTAATTACCTTGCTCAAACACTTTCTTCCTATTTAGATGAGTAGACTTACAGCAAATACTGTGGGATGTGTGGGATGACCGTACTCTAACGGAAGTTCCAGAATTGCTTTTAGTTCCTTATGCTATGAATAGTTTCTCCATCAAAGGCTCATCCGTCCTGATGCTTCAACGGAAACCGCCTGTAACAAATGCATGTCTATTACATTGATACCACAGCAACAAGTTATTTGAATTGAGACATAAGCGACGGTCGATGAGCAACTAATTTTTGCATAGTGTTTTTCATAAGAGAGAATTAATTTAATGAAGTAAGTCGCCATTTTCTTGACTGTCAGTTTTCACATTCTCACATTATCATTTCCCATTTAATTATGACACTTTTAAGAATCCACATTTATTTTTATATCGAAACAAAATTTTGAACTTATTTTGTATTTCTGCCTCAGTAAATACACCTTCATTTAGGTTTTTCTTATTACACCTTGCATTCGGAATGAAATAAAGAATGTTTAATTCACTAGTTTTGGTAAAATTAACTTCTTTTTCTATCACACGTAATTTGATTCAACAGATAATACTTATTGGAATTCTACCAAATAATGAAATTACTTCACAATCAACGTCTTTTCTAAGTAATCTCAAAAGTTCTCTTGCACAAATTTAAAGAAGTTCAAATATTTTTGCCTTTCTCTCTACTCTATTGTTCCTGAGAAACTTAATTAAACATAAAATAAATCGACAAAGTAAATAAAATAAATAAACATTCATTGAGTAGCCAAAACATTTAACTTTCCAAGGATTTTTCCGTCAATAATTGGGACATTTAGAATAGCATTTGTTTTAAACATAAACATTTGCTAACTGGTTTAGTGACATTTTTAGGTAACATTTCCTTGTATCTTTTCACGCGTACTTCAACTGTTTTTTTACATTATGTATTTTTTTTACATTATGTATTTTTTACATTATGTATTTATTTACATTATGTATTTTTTATATTATGTATCTTTTACATTATGTATTTTTTTACATTATGTATCTTTTATATTATGTATTTTAAACATTATGTATTTTTTACATTATGTATTTATTTACATTATCTATTTTTTATACTATGTAATTTTACATTATGTATTTTTTTTACATTATGTATCTTTTACATTATGCATTTTTTTACATCATGTATTTTTTATATTATGTAATTTTATATTACGCATTTTTAACATTATGTATTTTTTTACATTATGTGTTTTTTATATTATGTATTTTTTACATTATGTATTTTTTACTTCAATATAACTGCCAATAATTTAATATCCTTCAACAATGACACTAAAAACCGCAGCAATATTTTGATACGGGTGGGGGCGGGAATGTAAACATAAACATAGAATCCGAAATTTTTACCTCAGTTTACAGTTGATGGGAATTTTCATTACAAGCCAAAAGTTAATACTATATATGGAGGAAAATGCATCACATATAAGATATGGTGGATAAACTGATCAGATCACCCTGTTCTTTTATACAACTTTAATTTTCCTATGAAGAAGACCTGAGGGTAATCTATACGGCATATTTGAGAATAATAGTTAAACCTCTGAAAGCTTTGTTATTTTGTGCTGTTCTAATAAAGGACAGCACAAAATAACAAAGCTTTCAGAGGTTTAACTATTATTCTCAAATATGCGTTTACCACTATGCTGATTAAAAAACGACAGAGAGTAAACGAAATTCCGTGTATGCAACGAGCAGCTTGCTTGAGAAGCTTCCATCCAGATAATCTACCAAGATGAAAGAATCGATCGCAGTGCTAGATATTGACTTATTTCGGACGGTTTTCATATGACTATGATCTAACCAAGCAAGTCTTCTCTTAAAAAGACTTGCTTGATTAGATCATAGGTTATGTCATACTGGATTGGCCACAAATCTAATCGTCCTTTAGTTCTTTTCTACATGAATAAAGGAACATTAGTCAGGCAGGGACACAGAAAGAAGAGACAAAGTCTATTATTATTTTAATAGTTACATTTTAATATGTGAATTACGTTCCGCATCGAAATAAATTCTAACTTCCATTCTGACTCTTTTCTGGCACTATTTCTCAGTGCCACTTTTTCTTACACACTCTGCAGCATGGCCAAGTGGTGATTTGGCCATATGCGTAGAGATACAAAGAAACACCTTACCATAATTCCCTTTCCTAGAGCTCTCCCTCTTTCTGTTCAGGCCGTCATGAGGTGAGCACCATAATTTTTGTCTCTCCGTAAACGAGGGGAGGGGCATCCTCTCCCTCAAAACTAGTTAGGTTCGTTAACTTTGAAAAGCCTATTGTCCAGTTTAAATTGTAAAAAAAAATGTTTACAGTACATATTGTATCTAATGTAAAATAAAATGGTTATGTTCCATATATATTACAATTGTGTCGCGTGTCGTCTTTCTTTTGTCTGCCATAAAGGGTCTCATAAATGCCTTCATTGAAACAACGAAGCAGTCCGGAGGATGAAAAAAGAAAATTCCAGTCAAAACGCCACCGGAGTGAAGAAATCATCTCAAGAGAAGGAGCCACACAGCACATCCAACATCTCAGGTATGCTTTTCTTCTTATAGACGCTAATGACGGCCACCTTCATATATTCCCGAGACCACTTTAAGAGACCACTTTAAGATATTTTGTATAACCCGTCTGTCGGTCATAACCCCCAGTGACCGGCTGATCGTGTTATACTTTCGATTCCTGTCAATTTTAAACTGTTGACAACATACATTGTGCCTTTATCCTTTTCAGAGACATCTTGCTATATAAAATAAAAATATTTAGGAAATCGAGTAATTGTCTGCTTTTGTTTTTGCTTTTTTAAGTTACGAAGGAGTACGATTAAATTCATTTTTGCTTCAGTTTTGGGGACGATATTTATTTTCATAAATTTGATGATGAGAAGAATAGTTATTATAAAATAAGAATCATGGCAAATAATTTAGAAGAATTTCGTTATCAAATTTACATTTTCAGGCCGCGATTTCCAAAAGTGAGGACAGACAAACGCTTTGTTGTTTTAATAAATTAAATTATTTTTTCAGTTAGCATTAAATTTAGGTTTGACTTGATTTTACTTATACAGGGTCTTTCGTCACATGCCTAAAAAAAATACTGCCATTTAACATGACCATAGGCCAGTCTGTAAGCTGTCAGAAATAGCACACTAATCTCAACCTTTATCTATTGGGACAATCTCTTTGTTGGTCTTTTATTTGATCTTTCCTCAAACAAAACCCTGATGTAATGTCTTCATTATATCATTTTTATCAGATTTATTATTCAACTTTTAAATAGAAATTTATTAATATTATGGCCTTGTTGATTTTTTACTGCGATATTCTCTATTTCACGGATGGAGTAGAAATTATGTATACCAAATAATTATGATGCAACTTTCTAATTGCTAACCACTAATTGGATATAAAAAATCATTTTCGATGGCACAATAAAAAGAAATAAGAAAAACAGTAATTTATAAAGATGCAACTATGAATAGATGTTAATTTGAGAAGATTTCCTCTCAATAATTTCAGCCAAATCCATGAATCTCATCCAATTTTCGATGTACGAAATCAAACTCAATAGAAAAATTTCCTCGCAAATTTTATAACGTATAATTTGCCTCGAAAAGCCAACTTTATTCTTCGTAGATCCTATAATACCAAAGCTAAAATTATGTTTACAAAGTTCAATGCACAATAAGAAAATGAACAAGTATGACTAAAACTAAAGAAATTTGATGCTCAATGAGTATATGTTATTTAAAATCGACATGCATTAAAAATAGATTTACTACAGGTTATAATAACCCAATTTTCCCATTTTCCAACTCTTCATAAAATTCGTCCAGTTCGTCACCTTTTTTCGCATTTTTTATTCGTAATTTTTTTTGTTGCTTTATCGCCAATATTCTCGACATTTTAGAAAACGACATTTTTATATGTTGTTATATATTAACATTTTGATACGATATTTTGTAGTAGATGACACAAATTACACGCGATTTTTAGTATTACATTTATATGCATCTGCCATTTCGCTTACAAAGGAATTCTTCTCTAAACTTTGTTAAAACCTACTAGTATGGTTTTCCCCGCCTCAATTTTCGACCTTCTATTTACACGTTCCAAGGCATATAATTTGACAGCTTTCTTCTGATCTTCATCATTTGCGAAGCATGTGATTTAGTCATTGCTCCAAGGTAATGCCTACACGAAACACATTCGTAAAAATAAAAACGAAACACATTTGTAACTATCAAAATGGAACACATTCGCTACTATAAAAATGAAACACATTCGAAACTATAACAATAATACATTCATGAGAATAAAAATGAAACACATTCGTAACTATAATAATAAAACATTCATGAGTATAAAAATGAAACATTATTGAGTATAAAAATGAAACATTACTGATTATAAAAATGAAACACATTCGTAAGTATAACAATGAAACACATTCGTAAGTATAAAAATAGAAACACATTCGTTAGTATAAAAATGAAACACATTCGTAACTATAATAATGCAACACATTCAAAATATAAAATTGAAACACATTCATAACCATAAAAATGAAACCTATTCCTAACTATAAAAATGAAACCCATTCGTAACTATAAAAATGAAACACACTCGTAACTATAAAAATGAAACACATACGTAACTATAAAAATGAAACACATACGTAACTATAAAAATGAAACACATAAGTAACTATAAAAATGAGACATTCGTAACTATAAAAATGAAATACATTCATAACTATAAAAAATGAAACACATTCATAACTATAAAAATAAAACCCATTCGTAACTATAAAAATAAAACACATTCGTTGCTATAAAAATTAAACACATTTATTACTATAAAAAGGAAACATTCGTAACTATAGAAATGAAACACATTCGTTAGTATAAAAAGGAAACATTCGTTACTATGAAAATGAAGATACATTCGTAACTAAAAAAATGAAACACATTCGTAACTATAAAAATAAAACACATTCGTTGCTATAAAAATAAAACACAATAATTACTATAAAAAGGGTACAGTCGTAACTAAAAAAATGAAACATATTCGTAACCATAAAATTAACTAATACGTAACTATAAAAATGAAACATATTCGTAACTATAAAAATGAAACACATACGTAACTATAAAAATGAGACATTCGTAACTATAAAAATGAAACGCATTCGTTACTATAAAAATGAAACACATTCGTAACAATAAGAATGAAACACATTCGTAACTATAAAAATGAAACACATACGTAATTATAAAAATGAAACATATTCGTAACTATAAAAATTAAAAACATTCGTAACTATAAAAATGAAACACTTTCGTAACTATAAAAATGAAACACATTCGGAAGTATAAAAAATTAAACATATTCGTAACTATAAAAATAAAACACATACCTAACTATAAAAATGAAACACATTCGGAAATATAAAAATGAAACACATTCGGAAATATAAAAATGAAACACATTCGTGACTATAAAAATGAAACACATTCGTAACTATAAAAATAAAACACATTCGTTACTATAAAAATGAAACACATTCGTTAGTATAAAAAGGAAACATTCGTTACTATAAAAATGAAACACATTTGTTACTATCAATATGAAACACATTCGAAACTATGAAAATGAAACACATTCGGAACTATAAAAATAAAACACATACGTAACTATAAAAATGAAACACATTCGGAACTATAAAAATGAAACACATTCGTAAGTATAAAAATGACACACATTCCTAACTATAAAAATGAAACGCATTCGTAACTATGAAAATGAGACATTCGTTACAATAAAAATGAAACACATTCGTAACTATGAAAAGGAAACATTCGTAACTATAAAAATGAAACACATTCTTTACTATAGAAATGAGATATTCGTAACTATAATAATGAACACATTCGTAAGTATAAAAATGAAACGCATTCGTCACTATAAAAATGAAACACATACGTACTTATAAAAATGAAACGCATTTGTTACTCTTAAAAGGAAACATTCGTAACTATTAAAATGAGACATTCGTAACTATAAAAATTAAAGTCATTCGTAACTATACAAATTAAACACATTCACAACTATAAAAATAAAATACATACGTAACTATGGAAAATGAAAAACATACGTAACTATAAAAATGAAACATAATCGTAACTATAAAAATGAAACACATTCGTAACTATAAAAATGAAACACATTCGTTACTATAAAAATGAAACATATTCGTAACTATAAAAATCAGACATTCGTAACTATAAAAATGAAAGTCATTCGTAGCTATGAAATTGATACACATTCATGAGTATAAAAATGAAACACATTCGTAACTATAAAAATCAAATACATTCGTTACTATAAAAATCAAATACATTCGTTACTATAAAATTGAAACACATTCGAAACTATAAAAATGAAACATATTCGTAACTATAAAAATGAAAGTCATTCGTAGCTATAAAATTGAAACACATTCGTAAGTATAAAAATGAAACACATTCGTAACTATAAAAATGAAACACATTCGTAACTATAAAAATAAAACACATTCGTAAGTATAGAAATGAAACACATTCGTTCGTATAAAAAGGGAACATTCGTAACTATAGAAATAAAACACATTCGTTACTATAAAAATGAAAGACATTTGTTACTATAAAAATGAAACACATTCGTTACTATAAAAATTATACACATTCGTTACTATGAAAATAAAACACATTCGTTACTATAAAAATGAAACACATTTATTATAATAAAAATGAAACACATTTGTTATAATAAAAATGAAACACATTCGGAACTATAAAAATGAAACACATTCGTAACTATTATAATGAAACAAATTCGTTACTATAAAAATGAAACACATTTGTAACTATAAAAATGAGTCATTCGTAACTATAAAATGAAACACATTTGTTACTATAAAATGAAACACATTCGTAACTATAAAAATGAAACACATACGTAACTATAAAAATGAAACACATACGTAACTATAAAAATGAAACATATTCGTAACTATAAAGATGAAACGTATCCTTTACTATAAAAATGAAACACATTCATAACTATAAAAATGAAACACATTCGTAACTATAAAAATGAAACACATACGTAACTATAAAAATCAAACACATTCGTAACTATAAAAATGAAACATATTCGTAACTATAAAGATGAAACGTATCCTTTACTATAAAAATGAAACACATTCATAACTATAAAAATGAAACAAATTCGTTACTATAAAAAGGAAACACATTCGGAACTATAAAGATGAAACACATTCGTAACTATAAAAATGAAACACATACATATATCTCTAAAAATGAAACGCATTCGTTACTATAAAAAGGAAAAATTCGTAACTCTAAAAATGTAATATATTCGTAACTATAAAAATGAGACATTCGTAACTATAAAAATGAAACACAGTCGTAACTATAATAATGAAACAAATTCGTTACTATAAAAATGAAACATATACGTAACTATAAAAATGAAACATATTCGTAACTATAAAAATCAGACATTCGTAACTATAAAAATGAGACACATTCGTAATTATAAAAAGGAAACATATTCGTAACTATAAAAATGAGACACATTCGTTACTATAAAAATGTAACACGTTTTTACTATGAAAATGAAACACATTCGTAACTATAAAAAGGAAACACATTCGTTACTATAAAAATGAAACACATTCGTAACTATAAAAATGAAAGTCATTCGTAACTATAAAAATTAAACACATTCGTAACTATAAAAATGAAACACATTCGTAACTATAAAAATTAAACACATTCGTAGCTATAAAAATGAAACACATTCGTAACTATAAAAATAAAACATATCCGTACCTATAAAAATGAGACATTCGTAACTGTAAAAATGAAACACATTCGTAAGTATAAAAATGAAACACTTTCGTAACTATAAAAATGAAACACATACGTAACTATATTAATGAAACATATTCGTAACTATAAAAATGAAACACATTCCTAACTATAAAAATGAAACACATTCGTAACTATAAAAATGAAACACATTCGTAACTATAAAAATGAAACACATTCGTAACTATAAAAATGAAACACATTCGTAACTATAAAAATGAAACACATTCGTAACTATAAAAATTAAACACATTCGTAGCTATAAAAATTAAACACATGCACGAACCTATAAAAATATTGGCCGAATGCAGGTTTCATGCCGGCTAACTTGCCTACGACTTTTATAAAACTGTAAATATTCTTTCATACATTGCATTGAAATATTGATCAAATATTTTACTACACACATATTCATGTTATCATTTTGAAATCCGCTATCATGGTAAACCAGCAAAACTAACTAGCATTGCCTGTCTATGTTATAAACCGGAATGTTAATGATGAATAAACAAATATATAATTATTAACATTGAAAAGGTTATCTGGAAAAATAGCTAAAACAAATGTAAAATAACATTCATAATACATAGAATTCAGTCTAAGTATCGAAACTAGACTCACACAACAATGTATCCAGCAATTCGCTATTTGATTCTGACTAACAATCTTTTTTCATTTGTCTTTATATTAAAATCGTAAATTATTTTAATTTATTTCTGAATGCTTTAGATGCGGATGGATTATTCGTATTGTCTGAATGATTTTACTATTCTCATCTTAAATGTTATTTTCACAACGTTTTCGTTGATTTAACTACCAACCTTCTTCAATTATATCTTGTCGAACTCGGGAATCTGTACAGAATTTTGAATGAAACTCTTTATTTAATGACATGGAGTAACACGCTTTCGTTCGGTCAGCGATGACTGGGTAGAAGTCCTAAATAATTCGTAATTATATTTGAAATGTTGCCTGCATTGAATATTAGACCTTCAACCTTCAGAATAGATTGTAACTTTACAACTTTTACCAAGTACTTTATCCACTATACTACGGATCCTTGTGGAAAGATTCCCGAGTTCGACAAGATATAGATGAAGAAGGTTCGAGAATATATCGACCGAAACTTTGTGAAAAGAGTAGTCTGAATAATTCAAATTATACAAATCCTTTAATTTCATTTAGAAAATACTTTATTCACTAGAAATATTTTTTATGGGGGCCATATCTATTTTAGCAACATATTTTGTTCAAATGAACGCCCTGATTTCTATCAGTTGCAAATTTAGCTGTAACTAGTAAATGCTACTACTTATACATTTTATTACGAATAGTATTATATTATTTTCGCATGGAGTCTTTGAAATTTCATTGAAACGGTACATTTATTTGGCAGTGGGTTAATGATAAATTCCACCTTTTTTTTAGATCTTTATCTTCATAATTTTATAGAAACAAATAGATGATATAATATCTTGTGTTACCAAGAATTTGTCCCACCCGATTCATGGAAAGATAAATAATTATATCATCCACTTTTTTATTCCAAGTAAACAGCCTGAAAGTAATTGTTTAACTTACAAAACCGAATGTACTTTTTACTGGCACATTTTTTTAAGTCTTTCTCACTTGAACCCCCACTAAAATTAAGACGTGAAAAATTAGGCTTAAAATGTTATCTAAACCTAAATTAAAGACCAAAAATTCTGCCTATCATACCAATGCACTTTCCATCCCAACTATGCACAACTATTCAAAAAAAAAAAGAAAGAAAGAAAATGCAATTAAAATCTTTGGTCGTTACATGGAGGAAACGATAAAACTACTTACAGAAAACTCAATAGAATACCAACATTCACGAGGAAATTTTCGTAGAATTCCCACCCTGGCTGTTAAACCAACCTGAAATTATACTTGACGTACAATATATACTAAACACAATATTCATATCTCAGACTATAGAGAAAAACAAAACAACATTCTAGATTCTTACCCAAATTGGACACACATTTGCATGGATGGTTCCAAAGATCAATTAAAGTAGGATGTGGCACTATTTCAGAAAAAAAACTGTTCGGCAGAAATGGTTACCAAATAATTCCTCAATCGATAGTGCAGAAATTACAGCCATAAACGTGTCTCTAGAACCAAGCAAAGCCCCCAAGAAATTCATATTACTTGTTTACTCATTATCAGTACTTGAATCATTAAAAAATCAAAAATTAAACATCCCTTACTAATCAAACTGCTTCAATTGATCCATACTATCATACAACACAAAATTTTCTTTTTCTGTTGGATTTCTAGTCACTATGGATTCTGTGGAAATGAAAAAGCTGATGTGGTGGCCGAAAATTCCCTAAAACTCCAAATAAGTGACAAAAATCCTCCATACACGGACTACAAACCTTCAATAAACAATTTTATTACAAAGAAATAGCAAGAAAATTGGAACAATTGCCAAAACAACAAATAACGCCTATACTTAAAAAAACCTACTAGATCCTAGAAAATCACGTAAAGAAGTAGTCATATTACGTATCCGGATAGGACACACATAAATAACTCACTACTTCATACTAAAAAGTGAAGAACCTTCTAAATGTATACCATATCATGAACCTTATACGGTGAAACACTTCTTATTTAACTGCTATGACCTCACATAAATTCATCAGCACTACTACAAGGCCGCAAACTTTAAAAAAAAACGTCTTCGAGAAAGAAAACCCTTGAACCATTCTAAACTTCCTAAAATAGCGAATCTTTACCATAAAATATAAATGTTATCAAATAACAAACTATACCAAAAACAATACCCAGCGAAAATAAACTCCAAAAACGTCTAAAAATTTAAATTTTATATACAGCATTAAATGACCCAAAGAAGATCGATATGCTGGTTAAACAATTAAACAAACAAACAAACATTTATCAGTTGTAAAAAGCAATCCGGTTGTTATACAGTATATGGACCGTGCTAAAATAATTACTTATTACTTGAAAATCCATTTTTAACATAGGGAAAAAAAAGGCGTTTTGTAACCATTCTGTACCTTCACCCAACAATTTAATAAACATACAATGATGTCAAAATTAAGTTCAATTTAAAAATCCTATAAATAAATTGCACGGTCCGTATTCCGCATAAGTACAGGCACTACTGAAAAGAACCAATCTAAGGAGTATTTCTAGAAGTGAATAAGGTTACGTTGACTCCATCTTAGATCTTGAAGGAAAACAATCTAGAAGTCATTTTTAATCAGAGGGAAATAGTAAACTTTACTACACATATATCATTTACCTTTTAAACAATCGATTTTTTATTTTGAGGCATATAATAAAAAATCGTTTCGTAAATAGTATGATTCATTCAGTATCGTGTATTATAAGTTAATATTTTAATACACATAATAAACGATAAACTTATATAATAATATAATTGTGCTTTTAAGAAGCGTTCATAAATAAATACGCATTGACTATACACCTAACATTTCATTATACGTTATAAACGTACAAACAAATATATAAAAGAAAAAGGAAAACCGTAAAAACAAACGAATAATAGGTGCAATGCTTTGATCACTACTAAAAACATGTTTGATGTGTTTTTCTCCTCCCTTCAAAGACCTTAAGACATTTTATGATAGTCATGCGGTAGGTTCATGCATCTTAAGCACTTGCTGTAATATCAGGTGTGAATTTTTTTTCATCTGTAACATCCCCAGCAGCAGAACAAATAAGACAAATAGTCTTGCGGATTTAAAAGAAATTACAAAAAAAAAAACAACTTTATTTGAAGAGCTTTGCCCTTCCGTGTTTCCGTAATCGGTGACTCGTATGCATCAAGTCAAAGTGATGTCTCTTCTTTGTAAAAAAACAAACAAACAATGAAAAATATTTGGATGAATAAAAAAGGATCAGTAGATTTATTTATATCGCAAGAAAAAGACAGATTTGTGAACATAGGTAAAAAACAAAATGAATCAGAATGGTTGTCCAAGAAAAAGCAATTTGAAAGCCAAGCAGAACCTAATAGAAATGCAAAAATGCATACGAAACCTTTCTGGATAACCAAGAGATACTTAACCGCATTGTAATCTAGACTTGTTAAATTATCTATCTAGGAGCAAAATGCCTTTAAAGTTGAATGCATCTATGTATAGCTAAATGCGATGGGGCATGATTGGTATAATGGATACAAATTCAGACAATGGGATAACTTGTGTTGAATTCAAATCCTATAAAATCTAGTGAGCATTTTCAGTCTATAAAATAATATGTTATGTTAATTTCATGTTCAAATATGGAGTCGCCTCATCGCTTAAGATTCAATTTAAATAAGTAATTTATTAGATTATATCTAATGTTGTTATTGTATCAGAGCTTTTCAGCCTTCAATCCAGCTAGTGAATATATTCTTTTATGTCTTAGATCGAAAATGTTGCAAACAAAGCATTGATATCTTAAAATAAAATGCCTAAGTGCTTTGTACATTACATGGAAAATAGGTACGATTGACAAGGTGGTTTTCTTTGATTCCATAAGAGGATCAATATAACCCCTATGTATCGCTTTATTGCAGGTCAATATATTTTAAATTTTGAAATTGCTATGAACGGCAGGGAAGTGAAATTTGGTAAACTGGAAGAGCATAACAAGGCGCCTTATTTTCATGGGTTGTGTGGAATTTGAACAAACATTTTGAAACTTATGCTAAGTTTTCTATTTTCTGGTAATTTTAAGTGTGTATCACTTTATTAAAGGTCTCCCAAAATGCCTAGAAAGGGTCGATTGAGACCTAGTGAATGTGAACGTGTTATTGCAGGCCTTGCAGAAGGTTTATCTCTCATAGATATAGCCAAGACGCTTAGAAGAGATCAAAGAACATTGTCTCCATTCGTTGAAAATCCAAATATCAAACCCATGAAGGGCAAAAACACAATAAATCAGTTTCTGCTCGTGATGTAAGAAAAATTCACCGTCAACTTATCAAGCAGCCGGGCAGCAAGAGTGTTACTATATTTGGTAATCTGGAATGCCTTCCTTGTCCAGAAAGCCATGCTGCAATGTCTTAAATGAAATTGCAAGAAACATTAGCCCATAGCAAGACCTGTTTTAAACCAAACTCTTAAGGAAAAATGTTAGGTTTGGGCTCAGAAACACATGAAAACTAGCTTTGAATATGTTCTTTACACCGATGAGGTCAGAGCAACCCTTGATTGACCAGATTTGTGGGCCAAAGTTTGGAGTCCTCTTAGATTCCCTACCGATCATCGATTCCGTCGTCAACAGGAAGGTCAATGTCACATGTTATAGGCTGGAATAATCTGCAATTAACATTGGATCATTTCAGGTACCAGAAGGTGTCAAACTGACAAGCCAGCCTTATATATTACTTTTAAATTGTCACTTGATAACCTTCCATTGGCGCATCACCGTAAATTTATTTTTATGCACAACAATACGCCATCCCATTGTTTTTGGTTAATATTGTTACTGGATATGTTCTTTATTTATATAAATAGAAATATAAAGTTAGAATATAGTTTATTACGAAATGTGCGAAAAGTTAGGTATGTATTGAACCATGCTCTTTCACGTAGTTGGTTGAAAGTAGACGCTGCTCTACCTATGCGCGTTTGTAGCTCCTGTTCAATGGATACTCCCTTGTTGATGTGGGATCCAAGATACTCAAAGTTCTTAACAGTCTCTAGTTCGTGGCCATTGATGGTGATTGGTGATTGGTGATTGCGGAGTGCGAAACCAATGCAGCATCGTCTGCAAACAGCAGCTCAAGTATTAGGGCTTTTTGAATCTTGGTTTTGGCGGGTATGCGAGCCAAGTTAAAAAGTTCTCTATCAGAGCGAGTATGAAGGAACACACTGTCTTAGTCCTCGTGATTCCCAAAAGCGTGGTGCAGAAGAATTGAGAAGAAAATGCCAAACAGTGTGGGAGCCAACACACAACCTTGCTTGACTTCACTACATACGGGGAAGTTGTCAGACATGTCACCCTTGAAGAAGACTGCGGCTGTCATGTTATCATGTAGCGATCTTTTCAAACTAAGAAGAGTTGGTGGCGAACAGACCATCTCTACTGACCATGTCAAAGGCTTTCATGAGGTCCACAAATGCAATATGCAGAGGTCTACATTGTTCTCTGCATTTTTCCTGGATTTGACGCACTGAAAATATCATGTCTGTGGTTGAGCGCCCACTGCGGAAGCCGCATTGCGATTCTAGATAAACACAGTTTGCAATCGTTGGCTCATAAGAAGCTCATCCAACCTTTTATAGGTCTTGTTTTTGGTCCAGCTCTTACTAAAAATACCATGATTTTATGTCTGAACCAATTCCTATCAGCAAATAAAACAAGCAAATCAAACACCAAATATCTTATAGGGTTTTAGCTTCAATTTTTTGTGCTGGGCAGTAAATATGTGCAATCATAACAACTGCAACCGGTTTTATTTATCTCATAAGCATGACAGAAGTTTCCCTCGTTTTAAGTTTCTATCTTTTCCTGTAAGTCCTACCTGCTTCTCCATGAGATCTCTCTGTAGTCTTTTAAGCCACATCTCACTTAAAAAATAAACTCAGTTTGATCTTTAATCTCAGTTAATTAGTTTTAACTGAATTATGAAATTTTCAAATCTATAAATTTAAAAGTAAATTATATCGACAATATCAAACAATTGTTTCTGTTTTTCTTTTAAAAATGTTTTTCATTTTCAAAAATATTTAAATTTGACTTCCTTATCTTCATTCCATATAACAAACTACATAAAAAAAGACAAATTTTTCGATGATTTCGCATAAAATTAAGAATACGTATTTGATGGATTTGTTGTTCAGTTTCATGGGATGTCAACCGGTGTTGGATCCTTTCATGCAGAAAAAACGTACATTTGTAAATAAATAGTCTATAAAAGATGATACTTAATTCATTTCAATGTATGCTGTCTATCTTATACCAGGATGTCAAAGTTGGCAATGACATTATTTAATTAGTGCTAACTTCGTCTACCATATGCAGTTCGTTTAGTTTCCTTTGTTAGTTTAGGAAGCCAATCTTCATGCTACTCTCACGGACTCGTATGGCGGATTGTGATTTGGCCAATATTACATCTATGGATAACTTATACTTATCGAATGAATTTTTTAAGAGTGTTAATCATTTTTACATAACCATCTCATTCACTGCACTTTGTCTTTTCCATGAGTACGTCAGGCGCTCTTTATTGATACTTCAGAATAGGATCTAACTCGCCTGGTTTAATATGCTACATCACATTTGCTAAATGCAATCATCATGTATGTTGATTTCTATTAATCTTTAATGAGACTAGTAGTATCAAGTCGACTTACATATTACTTGTCATGCACATAATCATCTTAGTCACAATATTTCAAGATCAATTGAGAGGAGCAGCATTCATTTAATCATCGCATCTACAACAACATAGACAACAACATAGACAACAACATAGACAACAACATGGACAACAACATAGACAACAACATAGACAACAACATGGACAACAACATAGACAACAACATGGAAAACAACATAGACAACAACATAGACAACAACATAGACAACAACATAGACAACAACATGGACAACAACATAGACAACAACATGGACAACAACATGGACAACAACATAGACAACAACATAGACAACAACATGGACAACAACATAGACAACAACATAGACAACCACACAGACAACAACATAGACAACAACATATACAACAACATGGACAACAACATAGACAACAACATAGACAACAACATGGACAACATCATAGACAACAACATAGACAACCACATGGACAACAACATGGACAACAACATAGACAACCACACAGACAACAACATAGACAACAACATAGACAACAACATGGACAACATCATAGACAACAACATAGACAACAACATGGACAACAACATGGACAACAACATAGACAACAACATGGACAACATCATAGACAACAACATAGACAACAACATAGACAACAACATAGACAACAACATGGACAACATCATAGACAACAACATGGACAACAACATAGACAACAGCATAGACAACAACACTTTTCTTGCTGATCGCTGATTTGTAATGAAATAATGACTAAATGACTTGCTTTCTTTTCTCAGTTAATCTTTTTGTAGGGATAAATAAAACGCTTTAATTTTAAGGTAGCATTCGTTAAATCTGGAAAGATTACAGCAGAAGCAGGTACAGAAACAATAACTAGTAACCAAGATATAAATGACGATTGTGAACCTTAATATTTCTATAATGGTTATGTCGATTTGGCCATTACATGTATTAAAAACGCAACACAACCGTTATAAGTTTTATGCTTTCCATGTGAAGATATTGTCAGCTTTTTACAATTTTCCCATCAGCGGTCAAGAATCGACTTTTCATTTTCTCCCAGAACAATAACCTGCTCTTTAAAGAATAGCCCAAATGTAAAAAGGCTTGTCATTCCTTTTCACACAAACAGCATCTTACCTACATCTTGTGTCTGGAAGAGATCAGCGTGAAAAACTCTTTTCTCACATCTTGCATCCTAGCCTATGGTATCAGTAGCAATATAGCAGGAGTTTCATGAGCAATGAACAGAAATGATTTAGTCTCCAGTATCTTTTACTGTGATATCACCATTTAATATTTGCCACAATTCATCAGTCAATATCTTATCTTTCATTATGACTCAAGCTTAGTTTGATAGCTGAGCCACATCCAATCATTTTCTCTAAGATTTTGTGTATAGCAGTTAATTCCAGTCACTAATGTGCAAAAATAAACTTTATTTAGATATTCCAAGCAATGCAGTATGCTTCCTTAAGTCAGCAAGAAATATGTCGATAGGCTTACATAGCATGGGGCGATTTCAGAAATTGCTTGTAAGTTCAAAAGCAATCCACTGTGAAATAGTTCTCTCACTAGCCATTTTAGCCACTTAAAATTGCTGATAAACAAAAGTTCGGCCATGTTGTAGGCAAAGTCTGCTTTTCAAAATCCATTCAGAAACAGGTAGTTCGATTGTTGGTGTTGAATGATTTATCATTTTTGCAGGTCAGAAGAATATCTTGAATAAGAGAAGGGAGGTCGATGAGTTATACATGAATCATGCCTAACATATGTCGAATACTAATTGTAAAAAAAAAGTAGCTGTTATCGCAATCGAGGTATCAGCAGATAGCTGTGGAGGAATTAAGATTGCACAGCAGCTTTTTGTAAAAGTTTACTCATAGAAGCATTTTCTTTCACTTCTTCTGACAGATGATATGTATAATATGGGATTATTTTGATCCATAGTTATCAAAAGTCACAATGTTTTCACCTTTTTTGTTTTCACGAGCAAGACTGAACTGAGACTCAATTCGTCATGCTATATAAGTATCGTTTTTATCTTCTGATCAAGTTGACCATGTGTCACTTTGCCTGTTGTAAAATAACAAATCTGTTATAATTCTAAAACCGACTCCATGTTTGATGTGCAGTAAATATGTGGAAAGAATTCACAATTCTTTAATGTGAAATATTTAAAAGACATTCTTCTGTTTGCCAACAAAGAAAAAAAGCAAATAAATGGAGGTTTTTAGTGAAGCGGAATAGACAGAGAGAATATACACATATTTTGTTGACAGCTGAAAGTTTTATTTGAATGAAATGCATTTTCAGAATTAAAAGGGAATCAGGAATTAGAAGAATGTTTTGTTTATGATTTGTCTTTGTGTCTAATGATAATAGAGGTGTAATAGAGATGAGGAGGAAGAGATAATAAACACACAGAAATATACAGGATAATGATGGATGAGAGTAAATGCATCTGAAGTTGATATAAAAGAGAACAAAAAAGAGATAAAAAAGACAAAAATATTATTGTGGTTTAAATCATTTAGAGACAAATCATATATATATATATATATATATATATATATATATATATTTGAGTATATGTATATATGATGTTTATGCGTTCCTTATCGTATGAAAGAATAGAAAACCTGTATAAAATCTAAAAGTGTCTTGCTATGTAAAATTTACCGGAGCATACAATAAAAATGTTCCTACATTTCTAATTACCCCCTTAAAGAGGCTATAAGAGTATAACCGCTTTAAACAGCAAATACACACTACCTTGATGAAATTTTAATCATATATATATATATATATATATATAATTTTCTGGGGATGAAAATTGAAGTGTTTGCGAAACTAACTGCCCTCCTAACCTTAGGAAGCTATAGGTACTGAACCGTCTTCAAAACTTTAAATATATCGTATTTGATGAAATTTATATAGGAGAATGGGGCAGTATAAACAAAAAAGGAATTTAGCGTTAATAGCATAAAGAAACCGTAACGTAGTAGAGATCATCATTTAATCTTGACGTCGATAATTCCTGTCACTATATATTAGCTGTGATGTTTTCACACAGTCTGCTCCATTTTTGAGAAATACATTTAATGTTATACATTGCGAAATCTAAATAAAACCTATGAATAACAACCTGTACTGAAAGTCGTGATCTGATTATATATATATATATATATATATATATATATATATATATATATATATATATATGTTTTATTTTTTATTACCGTATCTTTCTGTTAAGTTACACTATTGTTTCAGCTACCCGGCTGTTTTTTTGGCCGTCTGTAGCATCCTCAGGCTTTTACAGAAATGTTCACTATTTTGGAATGAGAGAGTGAAAGAGTGAATGAGGTCAGGGGGGCGAGGAGGGCGGAAGAAATAGAGGAAGGGAACAAGTGGGGAAGGTGGGAGGGGGCGCTTAGGTAATGTTTTAATTTTGGGGTTTAAGAAACTTGTGGGGGAGGGTCTGGGAAGTTCATTTCTGGTGTGGCTAAGGGCATAGGGATACATGGAGGGGAAGGGGATTATGTGGGGGTAGGGAGAGGGGGGTTACTTCAAAATTCGAGTCTTAATGTTAAAGTTTTTATTCGTCTCGTTAGTGAGATGATTTCTTGGTAAGTATGTCTTCACCTGTTGGGTGTTCACTTATGTTTGGAGGCGGAGGGGGGGCTATGATTTGGTTTATTTATTTTTAGTTTTTATTTTGTTGTTAATTATTTGGAGAGGGTTAGTTAGCAGTCGCAGGCACGGGTACACACATGCGCACGTACACACATATATACTTTAAAAAAACGGTCACATGTACGCATACATCCCCGCCCTGGCGTGAAAATATATGCACACATGTGCGCCTGCATGTGTAGACACCCGCGTTGCTCTCGCTTACGTCAAATTTTCTTTAAGGTGATAAAATTGGGTACGCGTGCGTTGGCATGAATGCGCTCATATACAGATACATACACAAATCTACGCCCCTGCCCCCAAGGAGGCGATTATACAGGCTCATATGCGCATATTGATACAGGCGTACTTGCACCCCACTCATACATGCAAGCGCATGCGCACATACAGATACCAATACTCGTGAACACATACATCGACATATATACACAGCTGCACGCTCTCACACACTATGTGGACGGAAGGCAGCGGGCACATATACTTTCACATCCACACACGCATACACAGATACGTGCACCTATACATCGGTACCCCATGTACATACGGACGCCCACGTGGATGTACACGTGCGTGCATACACACACATACACACCCAGTTATACAGACAGTTATTGGTATAGACATATTTGTCTGGATAGATTTAAATCTAAGTTCATTTGTGGGTACATAGGCGCAATACTTTCGTTCGATGTAGACATGGTTATACATAGATATGAGCATAAACTCATTCCCAGGGTCAGATACATAATATTTTCATTTTCATTAGTGGTTTTTTTTTGGTTAGATGTGGGTGCATATGGGCGCGCCGGCGTACTCCGCATACAAATATAACCTACAGATGCACGCTCCCACACGCATGCATGTACACAGATATATATGCATACATGCATACGCATATGCACACACATATGCTCTCGCTATATACATCTGCAAAGACACATACCCACACTCCCTAAAGCACAGATATGTGTGCACACATATACATACGGGTATATAGCTTGATATGCCGTAAGTGTTGGCACGGGTGTCATCCACATATACCTATATACGCATTAGTAAGCGCCCACGTACCCGGGATAGTTGTCCTAGGTAGCCATGTTTATAGATTTTGGGGAGGAGTTTGGGGTGGCTTATATGGGGATTGAGTGCTGTAGTTATTGTTCTAAGTTGGGGTATTATCGATCAGTTTAGGCGGAAGGCTCTATTGGGGTGTCATGCTCTAAGGTGTGCGCCTATGCACATGAGGCATCGGTTGGTTGTATATTTCCGTGTGCACTTACCAGTGCAGGTGTAAATCCACACACTTATATGTAAACAATTTCCGTGTTAAGTCGTGGAGGTTGCATGTAGGGTGTGTTGGGGTTGGGCAGGGGGTTGGCTAGGGGGAGGGGAATTGATTCCGATTATTGGGTGGTTATGTGGGATGAGGTTATGTGGTGTTTAGAGTTGATGGTGATTGGGGGTATGTGTTATTTGTTGAATTTAGGGGGATTCTTAGGGGGGGCGTAAGGTGGTGTGGGGTGTGGGAGGAGTTTGTTGAGGGGGTTTGGTTGAGTGTATATTATGGTAGTTGTGGTGGGTGGTTGTATTGGATATATAATTAGGGGGATTTAAGGTGGTGTTGTCTAAGGGATGTTTTAGAGAGGTGTATAGTTGCTAAGGAGGTGGGATTTGTAATGCCTACAGTTTATGGTGGTTTTCTGTTTTTTGTTTAGTAATTTGTCTCTGTCTTTAAAATTGGAGATAAGGAGTTTCTCGTTTAGGCAGAGGAGACATGGGGAGTTTAGGGATTTACATGTGCTAGATTTTCTAAGGATTTCCCATTTAATGGTTGGTGTAAGGTTATTTTGGGTTAGATGTTTACTGTCAAATGCAATACATTGTATACAGGGGCAAACATATGTACGCATATACATACATATACATATATATATGCATATATATATACACACATACATAAGTACATCCACATATATACACATACGCATACATATACAAGCATATGCATACACATACACATACAGAAATAAAAATACATATACACAAACATAAAAAGATATAAAAAATATAAAAATATATATAAATAAAATATATTATTTGTAATAATAATAAAAAAGTGGAATATATAAGTAAATATAATTACCTAGGCGAGTTTAGTGCCAAATATATCACATATATCCCCATGTACACAAGTACATATATATATATATATATATATATATATATATATATATGCACGTAGGCATTAATATATATCCGTACATACATCAACGCAAGTATACACAAACACACTTATACACATACACATAGATAAATACATATATATGTATACAAACATGCATATACATGTTCATATACACACATATACACACCTATATATGGACACACATACGTACATATATATGACCCCTGCATATAAGCACCCATACATATACATATAAATACTTATAAATACAAACATACAAATAAATATATATGCACACATATACCTATACCCACATATATACATGCACATACAGAACATATATGTACATACACACGCATGCACATAGATTTGGGGGCCAAGAAATTAACCTGAAGTTAGTAAAAGAAAAATAAGCAGTAAGGCATTTTAATAATAATGGTGTTCTGAGTATACCCGTATAAATTCATAAATAAGTAGGTGAATTGGTATTATAATTAATTTACAGATATTCAGGAGGATTTTAGGCTATATTCCTAGCAAGTAGGGAGGGGGTGTGGGTTCTAGATGCTTATATTGTTACTAGTTGGGTGGGATAGTGGTCTCCGGTATGTATAATTATAGAGTTTGTGGAGGGGTCTAGAGTAGTTTTATGGCGGTTAAATATTTTACTTATGGTCCTAGGTTGATGTATTTAATTTTAACTACATTATAAAATACATTATATAAACTATTCCATGCCCGTACTTATATGGGGATATCTATATAATAAAACATATACATATGTATATAAACATAATATTTTCCAACAAACTGGGGAAATTGTTTTCAGAATAGGTGTGTAAATTTAACCTGAAAGGGCAATGGACGTAGATTACTAAGTAATTGTATTGTAGAAAGTTATGTGGAGTTTAAATTGGTAATATTCGGAGGTATAGTTTATTTTGTTAGATTTAGGGGGTAGGGTGAAAGCGTAAGGTAGGATCTGGTATAAGGAGAATGGGTAAGTGGGTTTAAGTGTGTAGATGTTACAGCAATTAGTTGTATGTGACAGATGGTTGTACTGGATATATGGTTTGGCAGATTAAAAACCTTGTCTGGGGGATGTTTTAGAAAGGTGCATAATTGCTAAGGAGGTGGGATTTGTAATGTCGACAGTTTATGGTAGTTCCATATTTCCTATTAAGTAATTTATATTTATCTTTAAAATTAGAGATAAAAAGTTTTTCGTTGAGGCAAAGGAGGCATGGAGAATTTAAAGATTTACATATGCTAGATTTTTTAAGGATTTCCCAAGTAATGGTTGGTGTACAGTTATTTTGGGTTAGATGCTGATAATGGGAGTTAGAGAGGTTTTGTTACGGTGGTTGAGGTTTGTAAGAGAGCATTTATGTACTCTAAATCTGCCTTTAAAGTAGGTGTCAGCCAGGCCAGTATAGCATCTTTTGTCGTTTTGGTTTTCTGTGGAAGCAATTTTAGCTTTACATACTATTTCTGTTAGTAGACATTGTTGATTAAGTGGGCATTCACACTAATTTCTCACTATCTACATCTAAATAACCGTACACCAATCATTACTTGGGAAATCCGCAAAAATATGTATGTATGAATATATATTTATGCATACGTGCATATATGTATATGTACTTGTGTACATGTGGATATATGTGATATATTTGGCTCTAAACAAGCCTAGTTAATCATACTTACTTATATATCCCACTTTTATCTTTTTATTATTATTATTATTATCATCATGTTTTATTTTATATATATATATTATATCTTTTTATGTTTGTGTATATGTACTTGTATTTCTGTATGTGCATGTGTATGCATGTGTTTGCATATGTATGCGTATTTTATGTATGTATGTGTATGTACTTATGTATGTATACATATATATACATATATATATGTATATATACGTATATGTGTATATATGCGTACATATGTTTTCCTATGTGTAAAATGTATGTATATGTGTTGCATTTGGAACTAAACTCGCTTCGTTAATTATACTTATTTGTATTTACTTATATTTATTTATATATATCCCATCTCTATTTTTAATAATGCATGTATTTGTATGTGTTTTGTATATATATATATATATATATATATATATATATATATATATATATATATATATATATATATACCCCATTTTCTTTTATTTTCATTTTTACTATTACTTTTATCTTTATCATGCTATTATCAATATCACTCTCTGTTATTATTATTATATTTTTATTATCATTATTATTTTATGACTGGAAATGTATAAAAAAGAATACGAAAAGTATAAAAGCTAATAACTTTTCTTTATTCGTTTATATATATATATATATATATATATATATATATATATATATATTACCTATATGTACCTACATGCATGTTTTATAGTCTTATACCTTTTCAATCCATTCCCCGCAATTTTAATTTAATTTTTAATTTAATTTAAGTCACTTAATTTCTTAAAAAACTTTTACAGCAAATGCATTTAAATAGATGATTCACTTAAATTGGATGAAACTTTGCTTACCTTTAGAGGACGCATCTTAGTTACAAGCCCCCCCCCCCCCAATTGGCGTAAATCCTTAACCTATCAAATTCCATATAACACCGCGACAACAACCCCGCAAACGAATAGTAATAACTACCCACTTAATTCCCTTTCTTCATTCTGCACTTACCTCTCTCTTTTTCTCTCTCCCTATCCCTCTTCCTCTCTCTCTCTCTCTGTCTCTCTCCCCCGTCTCCTTATACTCCAAATCCGTGTCGTATCTTGCTAAAGTCTTTAAACTCACTTTCACCCCTGTTCGATGTTTATTTACTGATTTATTTAATTATTAAATCTTAAAACTTAAATGTTGTCAGATCAAAATTGAGACCCCCCAAGTTTTTTTCCTTCGTCTTCTTTTAATATCGTCTTTCTAAATCATAATAACTACTTCTGTTCAAGTCTGACGCCGTTGCTGGATCGTTTATACGATTTTGTAACAGAAACATGTGTAACTAAACAGATAAACCGGTAATAAAATAAGAAAGTATATGTTTGCGCTGCAATAGTATTGAGCACCTCTTCAGGTTTTTACTAATCACCATTTTTGCTATATATATATATATATATATATATATATATATATATATATATATATATATATATCAATTCAGATAATACGAATGGAAAGTCTTATTAAGAAATCCTTAATCCGTGGAGTTTCAAAGAATGGTGGCCACACAAAATATTGAGAGTTGACATGTTGTATGTTAATATTGACAACTTTTCGTAAAGGATGTACTCACTTTTGTTGTCAGGAATTTAGCTTTTACTGGTTATATTTTGAGTTATTTGGAAGGAAAATAAATTTACTCTGTTATATATGCTGCAGACAGACTACTTTTCATTGTGTCAAAAATCATGAGGAGATATACTTAAATATTTGAAGAAGTGTGAGGGGTGTACTCACTTTTGTGATACACTGTATAGACGCACAAGAGAAAAGAAGTAAAATTTAAGAATAAACATAATATATTATCAGAAAATTCACAACATTTTTGAAAAGGTTCTTCATTTGATCTTCTTTAGAGAATGAAAAAGTAAAAGAGAATGTGTAGAAAGAGACTCGAAATATAGAATGAAAAGTGTTAATCTCTCATCAATTCCAAAAACGTTGAAAAACCTTCATTTATGTTTTAATTCATTTTTTTATTGGAATTCTTTGAGTAATTTGCATATTTAAATTTGGCATGTTATTCTCTTCGTCATGGTTGTGGTTTCACAACGTTTCAGCCAACTATTGTTCTGGCCTTCGTCAGTCGACCAGATAATTAACAGGAACAACTATCAAAGCAGTATTTACTGAGGATACAGTTAAGAGACTCCGCATTCCTATCCTGTCGAGGTTAAGCACCGGAGGAATAGTTGGCCGAAAGGTCGAGAAACAACAATTATGAAGATTGGGGTAACAGTTCGTAAATAAATAAATAAATGTGTCCAGAAATATTAGAATCATTTTACATATATTGAGGTTAAAGTTGCCCTTACACAGAGCACCACCCAGCAAAGTATTTTCAGCAACAAGTATTTATACTAAGAAAATGGTTCCCCACGGTAGAATCATGGGATTGTAAGTTACCTGATGTTTTCAAAGTTTTGTCCCCGTGATTCTACTCTCAAACCATTTGATAATATAACCTACAAAGCTTCGCACTGTAAAACGAATTTATAAACGACAGAAGCTGTTTAAATGGTAAGCAAAACCTCTTTTGTGCATAGTGGATGGACGAGAACGACCGTCTTTCATAATTGAAAATAAATAAATAAATAACAAGGCCGATAGCCATTAGTCGCGTGCACTCGTGTAATGAATGAATGTGTGAATGTAGGATTGACGTGAAATTCTTAAAGATAAACAAAAATGACCGAAAATGGGCTGAAATGACTTAAATAAATAAAAAGTAAATGACTTAGACTGACTTTAATGAACTTAAGGATGAATTGAATGACCTTAAGAATGACTTGAATGTTTAAAAATGACTGGACTCCTTCAAAAACAACTTGAGTGATCTGGAGAATAACTCAAATGGCTTTGAGACTGACTGGTTGTAAAGTGGGTAATCATTTTACATTAAATTAATGCAGAAAAGTGATCCCCAACTTTATATCACAGTTACAAACATAAATACAGCATGTAGTAAGAACATATACTACACTTTGAAATATCAAATCTTTTATTTAGGCAAGAAATGAACATGAACAAAAAACTTAGGCACAAGGCCAACTCAAAAGGGGAGATCTTGGCCAAAAGGCCAAGAAAAGCTTAAAAAGCTAACAACAGCATCTATTAACAACAGACCTTTGATTTTAACCAAAAAGGCCAAGCACGAAAGTGTTACGGACGGACCTACAGACCGACCGACGGACCGACGGACGGACCGACGGACCGACGGACCGACGAAGTGACTTATAGAGTCGCTTGCACGCGACTAAAAATCACACAAAACCTCATTTCACGATGGCAAATAAGCAAATATGTCATCAAAACTGGCTGGCCTGATTTTATGAAATTTCACACTAATTTACTTTATGTTCGGTGTTCTTAGATAGGTTTTGTATCGATAATCGAAAAAAATTAACATGAAAAAATTAACATGAAAAAATTAACATGAAAAAATTAGCATGAAAAAATAACATGAAAAAAATAACATGAAAAAATTAACATGAAAAAATTAACATGAAAAAATTAACATGAAAAAATTAACATGAAAAAATTAGCATGAAAAAATAACATGAAAAAATTAACATGAAAAAATTAACATGAAAAAATTAGCATGAAAAAATTTACATGAAAAAATTAACATGAAAAAATTAACATGAAAAAATTAACATGAAAAAATTAGCATGAAAAAATAACATGAAAAAATTAACATGAAAAAATTAACATGAAAAAATTAGCATGAAAAAATTTACATGAAAAAATTAACATGAAAAAATTAACATGAAAAAATTAACATGAAAAAATTAACATGCAATTTTAACAAAAGTTAACACTTTACACAGCCTTACATCACAAGTGCATTTGAGAAGTTTTATTACCACACAAACCGAAAGGCCCGACACATAAAATCAACAGTAGGTTCTTTGATATAACAAAGCATGTTCAAAATGAATGCTTCTGTTTAAAGCACAATTGCATTATTTTTCATATAAACTTAAATACAATTGAAGCATGATACTTGACTTTTCCATTTTAAATTTAATTCAAGCCATTATATATATGAAAAAAATAAAATCAACACTAGGTTGTCTACAGAGCAATAAAGACTACAATGTATTGTAAACTAATCACTGTGGGGAGGCATGTGAAAGGTGCGCGGCGATGTGTCCCCAAACTAGAGCAAGAAATCAATCGATTTTATTGAAAAATTTGTGATTTCATCGATTTTGATGACAATAAAAATATCGAGTATGAAATATTCGTTGATCATTATTCAATTCCCAGCAACATCGGGTATCCCTGCTAGTATTGCTAGTATATATATATATATATATATATATATATATATATATATATATATATATAGATGGGCCAAACAAATTTTATACACTTTATCGCACTAAAAGCTATATTGAATAAAAGCAATTGAAGAAGGAAACTTCAACGAGACTAATAACACAGAACAAAACATTTACTTTAATAAATGTTTAGGATGGAATCGTATTCCCTTTTGATTTCTTTAAAGGATCAATCCTTTTAGACATGCTCTCAACCAAAGTGGAACACTGTGAAGAGGAGATGCTATTCCATTCGCTTGCACAGCTTCCAGCAGTTTGTCATTGTTGGAAAATTTCTTCCCGTCAATGCACGAGATATTATGGACCAAATATTCTCGATTGGGTTTAAATCAGGGCTTTTACCTGGCCGAAACATTACATCAATTGAATTATCAGAAAACCATTGTTTTATGACTTTATTAGTGTATGCAGGGGCATTATTATGTTAAAAAATAATGTCCTGGGATATTCTCAGCTTCTGGATACTTGGTAACAGTCCCGTTTTTAATATTCGAATGTATTCCTTTACATTGATTGACTTCTCACATCTAATAAGTTCCCCAGCTCCTGCTGCAGTAAAAGTTCTCCATACCATTATCCCTCCATTCCCGTGTTTTACTGTCGTTTTTATGCAACATGGCGAAAATCTTTCTCCAGTTCTTCGAATGCACCGTTCGGGAGCATCACTAACAAGACAAAATCTTGATTCCTCTGCCCAGAAAACATTCCTGAACCAGTCTGTATCTTTCTTGCCATAACACGAGAAAAATCTCTTTCTATCATTGATGTTCTTTTTAGATAAAAATCACTTCTTTGAACACTGTTTAAAAGACAATCCCGGATCCAGATTTCCTTTTTACCGAGCGTTCAACTTCGAATTCGCTAATTTGACGAATTGGATTCACTGCAGAAAGAGATGTTTTCACATTTTCTTTTCTTAAAATATAAAAAATCTGCTTGTAAGTCATTTCGAACTGTCTTAATCCTGCAACTCGGTTTTTTATATCCGCGTCAAGGTTTTTAGGATTAATTTTTCCGCTTATTATTATATGCTATAATAATAAATGACCTGCAAAATAGAAATCCTCAGTTAAAATTAACAAAAATTCATGGAAAAATATTGAAAAATCAATTTCTTCCTTCTTTCACTCATGGCCCATTTTTTTTTTTTTTTTTTTAGCAAGGAAAGCTGCAGTCGCCCTAGCGGTATGGAATGGTGCATTGTCATGCATACAAATCATCTCAAAGTGACGTGACAATGGTAGGTCATAAAGCCATGGTAACAAAAGTTTATCCAAAAAGGCCGTGTACGCATTGCTGGTAAGTTTTATACCCTCTGGAACTCGGGATAGTCCAACCAACTTATCCCTACTGATTCCCGCCTAAAACAGGATGACTCAACCTCTTGGTTGGCGATGAACTCTGTAAAGGGTTGGAGTTTCGTTCGAGTTCTAAACTTTTACTCATCCATCCGAACCGTCAAGAGTAGCACGAGTCTCATCTTTAAATAGAACACGTTGGAAATTCATTTTCATGTCATTCTGTGCCCAAGCCTTTCGTTTTTTCCTATGTTGTTTGCTCAATAGCATGGTTTTGATGTCCCTTTCCATCTAAATCAACACATTAAATCAGGATTGTCTGGATCTTGGAGTGATTCCAGCTCTTGCAAAAATGGAAGCACTGGTGCTGTTTGATTTTCAGTTGACTTCCCTGAGAATTTTTCCGATTATCACGATGTGAAACGTTTCTCCTGGTGTCCTCATCCTTTCTGGATTTGGTGTTGGGGTTGTTTACGAATGAAGCCAAAGTTCTTAGATCCTTTTCCAGCTCCATAGCTAAATCATTGATGAACAATACTCTTTTGAGTCCAGAAACAATCCTTTCCTTTTCGATAACCGTTAATCGCCCTTTTTTGGCATGTTAAATAACCTGGAATAAAGCGATGGACAGAATAAATTAATGATAAATTACTTGATAAAATATCATACCTTCGTGAATATCGCAGGGATTGGAATACAATTTTGGGAAAAAAATAACCTTGAAACAGTCATTTGATGATACAATTTTGATTTTTGTGTGACGTATATTCAGTGAAATATTGATATTTTACTAATCTACAATAAAGAGATTGACACAGTTTATATATATATATAAATATATATATATATATATATATATATATACACACATATATATATGTGTGTGTGTGTGTGTGTGTGTGTTTGATATAATACATATATATATATACTTATATATATATATATATATGTATTATATCAAACACACACACACACACACACATATATATATGTGTGTGTGTGTGTGTGTGTGTGTGTGTGTGTGTGTGTATATATATATGAACACAGTAGAATCCCGAGATACGGTGGCCTTAGGATACGTTTTTTTTCAGGTTACGATGTGAAATACGATGTTCCTCCATGTTTATATATATATATATATATATATATATATATATATATATATATATCATCATCATCGGCGGTCACTCGTGTCCGAGTAAGACTGTCCTCCGTTGTGGCTTCTGTGGGTCCTCAGGTGAGCATAGAGCCCAATCCTTGACCCAATTTGTCTTGTGCAATTTGGGCAGATAAAGGTAGTGGTGGTGGGGTGGGGTTGGGTGTGTCTGGTTAATAATCTGTCCTTTCTGTGCTTGCGTTTATCCTCAGCAGCTTGATTTAGGTCACTACTATAAAGCGCAGCACCTTTGTGGACAGCGCTCCTCCATGCTAACCTGTTCCCAGACACGTCTTCCCATGTCTCAAGGTCCATGTGAAACCGCTTTAGATTTGCTTTGATGTTGTCCTTATACCTCATCTTTTGGCCACCCTGGGCACGCTTTCCCTCAACAAGCTGAGAGTAGAAAATCTGTTTTGGGAGGCGGAGATCCGGCATTCGGACAACATGACCAGTCCATCTGAGCTGGCGTTGAGCAACAGTAGCGGTGATAGTGAGAATGTCAGCCTCACTCAGGACGCTGGTGTTGGTGCGTCGGTCCTTCCAACTAATTCTGAGGATTTTTCGGAGGCATCTTTGGTGGTACGTCTCCAGGGTTTTTACGTGCCTCCTGTATGTGGTCCAGGTCTCCGATCCATAGAGAAGAGTGGGCAGCAAGACAGCTTTATATACCATGATTTTGGTCTTTGCCAGAAGGTCACGGTTCTCAAATACTCTCTTCCTTAGCCTTGAGAAAGCCCCACTGGCACAGCTGAGACGGTGTTGTATTTCATCATCTATGTTGGCTTTTGATGATAGGATGCTGCCTAGGTATGGGAAGTGGTCCACATTTTCCAGTCTAGCGTTGTCGATGGAGATGTTTGGGGGTGAGACTGGAGTACTGTTTGGTGGTGATTAATGGAGGATTTGGGTTTTTTTTATATTAATTGTTAGTCCTAGCTGTTTGTACGCCCTCGTGAAGGCAACCAGTGTACACTGTAGGTCCTCTTCTGAGAGGGCTACAAGGGCGTTATCGTCTGCATACTGTAGCTCTATAATGGATATGGTGTTCGTTCGACCTTTGGCCTTAAATCTGTTGATGTTAAAAAGTCGCCCGCCAGTTCTGTACATAATCCGAACTCCATGGGGAAGATGTTTGTCCGTGAGATGGAGGATAGCAGTAATGAAGATGGAGAACAGGGTTGGGGCAATGACACATCCCTGTTTCACTCCCGTGTCAACCCTGAAGGGCTCTGTTACATCTCCACTACTACTGAGGACTGTAGCTGACATATTGTCATGTAGCAGTCTCAGTACCCGAATGTACCTCTCTGGGCATCCAAACCTTGCAAGAACCAGCCAAAGGGCTTGACGGTTCACAGAGTCAAAGGCTTTAGTAAGGTCTATAAAAGCCATGTATAATGGTAAATTTTGCTCCCTGCACTTTTCTTGAAGTTGACGAGCAGTGAAGATCATGTCCATCGTGCCTCTATTTGGTCGAAAACCACTTTGGGACTCGGGAAGGATGTTTTCTGCAAGGGGTGTAAGCCTGTTGGCCCAACAGCCCATAATTGAGAGCATGGGAGAACCACCCAGTCTGGAAGAGGTGCGGGATGCAATTAGGAAGATGAAAAACAATAAGGCGGCTGGTTCTGATGGCATCCCAGCAGAAATCCTGAAGAAAGGCGGGCCTGATCTTCTCAGACACATCCATGCCCTGCTGCTCAAAATATGGGAACAAGAGAAAATCCCTGCACAACTTAGAGATGCCCTAGTTGTCTCCATCTTTAAGAAGGGAGACAAGGCAAACTGTGGGAACTACCGGAGCATTTCTCTCCTCTCTACCACAGGGAAAGCCCTAGCTCAGGATATATATATATATATATATATATATGTATATATATATATATATATATATATATATATATATATATACTGCTTTGTACGTACAGCTATTTATTTTACTTTGACTTCATTCAAAAATTAGTAAATCAGTTAAACATTTCAGTCCCCCCCCTTTTATTGTTAGCATCAGTTGACCTTTTAAGTCTATTTAATACACATTGATACATCCGGGTTGTCCAGTTCGCTTCCGCTGTCTAGACTAATACATATAATTTCGGGCAACCCCAGTTTTAACTGACTTAAATTTTCAATTATCACCTTTTTTCTTTAATTAGCCATTTTTTACTTAGCCGACGATTGAAGCGGGCGTTTGATGGTTATCTATCAATCTGCGTTTTTCCTTGACTAAATATTAACCTATTGCATTTCTGCGACCTGAAAGACCAATTTCTTTTAAGAAAGTTAATTAGATTTTTCACATTTTGAAATTTAATCCATTGGACCTTAAATTCTGGATATTTTTTTTTCAATTGTTTCATGTATATATATATATATATATATATATATATATATATATATATATATATATATATATATATATATATATATAACTCTTGTTCTTCATAAATTGTTATTTTATCCAATGCATCAATCAGCAAATTCTAGCTTTGCTACAATTATAATTTGCTTACTATCCTCTGATGAGAAGAATAGCAAGAGTGACATTCTTTGAAAGTCAGCAGAATAAGTATTTTGAATATTGTATTGATATTGGAGTATTCTGTCGAATAATTAATTTAATTGTAAATTTTAATTTACAGTTTTGAATTCTTTTATTTTCCCCTATATAAGCTCTACTTTCTCTTGTGTCTATATTGAGCTTTTTTATTTGGTTGGGATTAATTCATTAATATATAAATATTAATATTTATATTAAATTGAAGTTTTGCTCTGATTATATCGGGTAAACATTTCTTTTCCGCTGTATTGATTGTTATATATAAGTGAAATTTTGTATCTGTCTGTGTGTGTCTGTGTGTGTACATTTCCCTAGCAAATTACTCTGTCAATTTTCAGTCTACAGACTCGAGATTTGGCATAGGTTGTTTGGGAAAATCTTTTGGATCGGTTTTCTGCCAAAAATTTCACTGTCAAGGGGTCAAAGTTCAATGATTTTACATTTAAAAATTCTACCAACTCCTCCGCCAACTTTGGGTCTAAACACTGGAAATTTAAGATGTAGGTTCCTTGGGCATGGATCAAACTTTTTAATTTGATTTGAGTCCAAAACAATAAATGTTAAGGGGTCAAAGTTTTAAAAAAATTACCTCTCAGCCAATTTTTGGTCTAAACTATTCAGAGATAGGGCAAGCTTTTTAATCGGTTTTTGTTTTTTTGGTCGAGAATTTGACTGCAAAGAGGTCAAAGTTCAAAAGATTTGAGCTTTTCGGTCTCTAGCAAACTATTCAGCAAATTTTGTGTTTAAACATTTGAAATTGTACATAAAGGGTAATGAGAAATGCAGCAAGCCTTTTAATCCGTTTTGGGGCGAAAATTTGGCTGCCAGGAGATCAAAGTTGAAAGAGTCGACCTTTGCAGACTCTACCAAACTCCTCCGCCAAATTTTGGTCTAAACATTTCAAATTTAAGATGTAGGTTATCTGGACATGAGTCAAACTTTTTAATATATATATATATATATATGTATATATAATATATATATATATATGTATATATAATATATATATATGTATATATATATATATATATATATATATATATATATATATAAGTAGGTTGTAGTTTGCTTGAAGCATTGTTGAAGAAAATTATAAGGTAAAATTAAAAGCCAAGAACAATGCGAGATTTTTTTTTTTATATAGAGTAAAATTAAATGCAAACAAAAGAAATAAAGTTCTTTTTTTTGTTGTTTGTTTTTTCTTTTTCACACAAATTTTAACTCTAAACAACAGTAATTTTTTTTCTGTTGTATTCAATGGTGATATAAATCTCAATATATTTCAGACTTATTAGTCCATTTTCAAGAGAAGACAGCGGAAGAGTGTTCAAAATTGGAAAAGTAGCCGCAGAGTTTGCCACGTGATACCGCGAAATATAGAACAAAAAATGACGTTAACGTTAAAATAAATCAGTTGATGTTTGAAATACTTGTTGCGTTTGTGAATCAAGGGAGATGACTATTCAAGCAAGTTTTTTTTTTTTTTTAAATATATATACATATGCACATAAAGTTATGAACAGTACATAGGGCCCGAGTAAAGCTAGGCTGAACTGCTAGTATATATATATATATATATATATATATATATATATATAGTGAGAGATAGATAGATAGATAGATAGATAGATAGATATGAAGATTGATAAATAAATAGATGGATAAAAATATAATGAATATGTATTGGGGATAACTGTCTTCCTTGATTTCCAATGCGGAACCACTGTATACATAATGTAATTATCATAAAAAAGCAATAAAAATTGACATGGATAGATAGATAGATAGATAGATAGATAGATAGATAGATAGATAGATAGATAGATAAGTGTTGGTGTGTCTTGTGGAACGAAAGACTGGTTATCTCTATCCAAAAAGTAACAATAGAGAAACAATCACGAAAGCAGAAAAAACTTCATGAAATACATAGCAAAGGTCGACCCATTATATGTGCTTAGAAAATGGTGTTCACGCAGAACTTCTCAAATGCATGAGAGTGTCAAAAAAAGTGAATAAACTGGATTCATTGTATGTCATTTTCTATTGCAGTATTGTTTGTTCTTTTATTGCACTCTTATTTTTTTTATTAAAGTAAATAAATGGAATCGAAGAGATATGTTATGTATCGCTGCATTACCGGTTACTATTTTGCTAACATAACCTTTTGAAACTATACTGTATATTCATATATATACAACTAAAAAAAGTTTGAGAAATTTATTTTTAATACAATTTAATTTTAATAAATTTTTTTAAATATTTTCTCAAGTAAAAGTTTACAGACTACAGTGTACTTTGTTTTATTTTTCCGTCTTGTCAAGATTTACTGATTATGAAGGCAGTTAAAAAGAAGCGCAGATGTTGACGGAGGATGAGAAAAAGTGACAACTGCTGAAGATAAACACTTGGTTATCGAAAGTAAAGAACATATAGAAGAAAATGAATTTCATGTGAACAGCAACCAGTTCTGTTCTGAACTGTAAAAACTCTACTTAAATCAGTAGAACTCATCGTTTTCCATTAAGAAACAAAATTTACTACTGTGAGCGAATTGGATATAAAAACTTTGACTAAACGAATAAGTGACAAAATCTATTGTTGAAAGACGGGTCTAAATTTTAAATTCTTGTAACAAGAGAAAAACATTTGAAAATGATTGTATGATAACTGTTGAATTTACGAAATTCAGCTTGCCAAGTTATGAGAAGGTGGGAAAAGATATAAGGGTTGAATATTTGAGTCATGGAAAAGAATATTATGATTAAATATTGCATAATTGGAGAAGGATTCGCCCATTAATAAAACATTGCTTAATGTTGTGGAGACGCCCACTAATTAACATAGGTGGGTGAGTGAGATATATAAAGGTATCAATCACCAATACCGGGGGATCTCTGCAACGACCGTCAAATAGGCAAGACGCCTATGTTGCCTCCAGTAAGACATGCAACACGCCACCTGCCGGAATGTCTCCAACTGAAGTATATCTGAAGACATGTAAATATGTATATAACTTCTCTTTCTAATATATTATTGTTATACCTTTACTTTCCGTGTTCTTGTTAATTATTTGTGCAGACACAACTGCGGCGTCGAGAATTCGAAAAAAAAAACGACTTACGCAGGATAAAATCCACTATTAAACACAACAGTGGCCTCGAGAATTCGAAAAAAGACTTACGCGGGAAAGTCCACTACTAAACTCAACAGTGGTGTACGAAAAATACTTACTCGAGAAAAATTGAAAAAAAAACAGAAAAAAACGAACTCCAAGAAAAAAAATCTACTGTTGAACACAACAGTAACATCGAGGACTTTGAAAAAGATTTACTCGGGAATTCACTGTTAGACACAGCGACAGTATTCGAAAAATAGTTTACGTGGAAAGTTATCACTGTCGAAAAAAAACAAAAACAAAAAACAAAAGAAAAACAAACGAAAGTAACTACAAAATTGTCGAACGAGATATTCGAACACGGGATACTTGAAACCAATAACCATTTCAAAGTGACTACGAAAGCCAAAAAGAAAAAAAAAGTGTTTTCGCTAGTACACCGTGAACTAATTTATGCAAATTGTCTTGTAGGAGAAAAGTGATATTTTTTCAGCTGTACCAAGAAAGGATTTTTTTAAAGAATTCTTGTACGTAATCAAAACTTAACGGATTAAGAGAAAAAAATAAAATACATCTTTTTATCCCTCAATAGAAAAAGGGAAAAAGAAAGGTTCGACGCAATAAATAACATATCGATAGAATTCGGTTGACAAAAAAATTAATAAAAAAGCGAACCTAATAACGGTGGTTCGTAGTTATTATAAAAAGTAAATTAGTAAAATAGACTGATTTTTCTAATCTTTGAAAAAAAAGATGGAGGAATTTGCTAAAATAATGACACAATTCTCTCAGAATCAGCAGATCATACAAAAAGAACAGCAAGCGCTACACGCAGAAAGAGACGAAAGACAAAATGAACGACTCATAAAATGCCTAGAAAGGCAGGAAGAAAGGTTCGCGCAGATGCAACTTGAACAGAAAGAACTGTTAGATTAACAGCTAATTCCATACAAGAAAGTAATACAACCTTCTCCAACACAAAAATTGTTTACAGCATGGATGTGTTCACATACCTACCAGAAGAGGATAAAACTTTTGATGCATACTTCAAGAGGTATGAAGATATTTTCGAAACAGACTGCGAAAACTGGCCAAATGGGAAGAAAGTAAGTTTATTACTTCGAAAGCTTGGTACCATTGAACATTGCAAATTTGTTGATTTCATATTGCCAAGGAGAACGAATCAGTTAGATTTCGCTGAGACCGTAGAGCTTCTTAAGGAGTTATTCGGACCGAACATGTCTCTTTTCCACAAGAGATGGTCATGTATGAATCTTAAGAAAACTGATGAGCAGGATTACCTGACATACGCGTCAGTAGTAAACAAAAACTGCAACAACTTCAAATTACCGGAACTCACGGTGGACGATTTCAAATGCTTAATCTTTGCACAGGGTCTAGTATCCACAAAAAATTCAGAGATCCGAAGACGCGTTCTCTCAAAATTAGAGACAGAACAAGGCCTGACATTGTAGAAATTAGCAGAAGATTGCCAAAGGGCAGTATCACTAAAAAAAGATTCCAGGGATATAGAAGAAGCAGGAGCGGCGTACATTAAGAAAATTAAAAAAACCTTTCAGAAACTCAGGACAAAGAAATTTTGAGACTAGTCAAAATTTAAAAAAATACTCAAATTATAAATACTCAAATTATAATAAATACAGAAAACGAAATTACGATAATAGTCAGTATAATAAGTACAGAAAACGAAATTACGATAATAATCAAAAGAATTATAAAAAGACAGTATCAGGTAATAATTGCAGAAGATGTGATGAAAAACCTTTGGAAAAGGATTGTCCTTACAAAAATATCAGGTGCTACAATTGCGATAAAGTTGGACATTAGAGTGTTTGCTGCAGAACAAAAAATAGAGTACACCAAATGAGAACAAACGACAAAGGGAAAAATAATTTACAAAAATATGTATCAGTAAATATTTTCGACAAACAAGTGAAATTTCAGCTTGACTCTGGATCGGATTTGTCGTTAATAAACGTCAACACTTGGAAAAAGCTGGGTAAACCGACTCTTCAAACGTCAAGTAAAGATTCACGAACAGTGACAGGAGACGAAATAAAATTCGAACGAGAGGTCATCCTGCCCATTAATTTAAATGGTACGACGAAGAAATTGAAAATCTTCGTAATTAAAGAAAGCGGGAACTTATTGGGAATTGACTGGATTGAAAAATTCAATCTTTGGGATAAACCAATGAACGCTTTTTGTAGAAAAATAACCAGTTGCATCCCAACATCAGAAAATATTAAAAACGATCTAAAAAAGAAATTCACAGAAATATTTACTACTGGACTGGGAAGATGCAATAAATTTAAGGCTTCGTTGGAGCTAAAAAAGGATGCAACACCGGTGTTTAAGAAAAAACGGAACGTACCGTTCTCCGGTTTAGACAAAATAAATAGCGAGCTAGATAGACTCGAAAAAACAGGCATTTTATCGAAAATCGAAACTAGCGTCTGGGCAGCCCCTACAATGTACGTAAAAAAAGTCGGAACAAATTCGAGTCTGTGCTCACTTTTCTACGGGCCTAAACGATGAATTAAAAGACCACCACTACCCTTTACCAAGCCCTGAGGAGATATTTGCCAGACTAAATGGTGGCAAAATTTTTTCAAAAATAGATTTGTCCGACGTCTATTTACAGATTCCGATGGAAGAAGAATGTTCAAAGATATTATGCATAAACACGCACAAAGGGTTGTTCAAATGCAACCGTCTACATTACAACAAGCAATGGATACAATGCTGCATGGAATATATTGTGCTTGTGCATACCTGGATGACATAATCATCAGGAGCACGTCCATAAGTGAACACCAAGAGAGAGGTGAAAGAAAACAAATGCGAATTTTGTTTAGACGAAATCAAATATTTAAGGTAAATAATGAATAAATACGGTCGACGCCCAGACCCGGAAAGATCGACGGCAATTAAAAACATGCCGGTACCACATAACCTGACGATCTTAAAGAGTTTCTTAGGTCTCGCAAAATACTACCAAGTATTTATCAAAGAAATGCACGACCTAAGAGTTCCCCTTAACGAGTTATTAAAGAAAGAAACACGATGGATATGGACAAAAGAATGTCAAGACGCATTTAAGAAAATTAAAAAGACGCTGACATCCGATCTATTTTTAACCTATTACGACCAAAAATTAGAAATAAATGTTGCGAGCGACGCGAGCTCGTATGGTATAGGAGCATGTATCAGCATATCCTTCCAGATGGATCGAAGAAACCTATAGCTCACGCCTCAAGGACACTCTCATATAGCCTCAAGGCTTAATCTCAAATAGAAAAAGAGGAATTAAGCATTATTTTCACGGTGACGAAATTCCACCGTTACCTGCACGGAAGACACTTTATACTGGAAACAGATCACAAGCCCCTAGTGACAATCTTCGGCTCAAAAAAGGGCTTGCCAGTATATACGGCAAATCGCCTACTCCGTTGGGGTACGATCTTGCTAAATTATGACTTTCAAATAAAACAACTGGGTTCGAAAAAATAGGTCACGCGGATGTCCTGTCAAGGCTTATACCGAAAATGAAGGAAACCCTTGAAAAGTCAGTAATTGCAGCTATACGTTCCAGTTATGAGGAAAAAACATGGTGGCGAATATAATACAAAAATTACCAGTCACGTTAACCGATATAAAAGGGAGGCTGAAAATGACGATGTCATCACAGACGTAAAGAAAAAAATAAGGGAAAATGATAAAAAAACACAAAGCATATTTTCCGTATGCAATGATGTTTTATTATATAGTGAAAGAGTTGTTATCCCGAAATCCTTGCAGAAAAAGATTTTACATGATTTTCATACAGGACACCCGGGTATAAATAGGATGAAGGCACTTATGCGGAGTTACGTTTACTGGCATAACATGGATGTGGATATTGCACTAATAGTAAACAAGCGTAAAGGTTTCACGTTAGCCGCAAAGGCACCACCGATAGTCCATAAACCTTGGAAAAATCTGACCATCCATGGTCACTCATTCATATAGACCGGACCGACCGAAGGACAATACTACCTAATCGTAGTAGATAGTTTTTCCAGATGGCCTGAAGTAAAGCGTTTCAAGAACCCGACGACAAATAACACAATAAGTTTTCTGCATGAAATATTTTCACGTTTTGGTGTGCCATACATTATAGTCACAGATAACGGAACACAATTTACATCGAGTGATTTCAAGAACTTTTATGACACTTTTCATGTAAAATATATAACTACACCACCGTTCCACCCTAGATTAAATGGATTAGCGGAAAGGTACGTAGACACGATAAAGGGTGCACTTAGAAAATCAATAGGGACCCCGACGGAAAAAGCATTACAACCATTCCTGTAAGTATACAGGATAACTAAGAAGCCAAATACACCGTCAAAATATCGCCAGCAGAATTAATGTTTGC
Organism: Euprymna scolopes; assembly: GCF_053919585.1. Classification (NCBI taxonomy): domain Eukaryota; kingdom Metazoa; phylum Mollusca; class Cephalopoda; order Sepiida; family Sepiolidae; genus Euprymna; species Euprymna scolopes. Next base: position 103,697,579 of record NC_136497.1, on the reverse strand, counting down.
CAGAAAAATAAAATACTAAAGCAAGCAATCGTCCACCAAACTACGCACACATCACGTAAAAAGATTTAAACCAGGTAATCGTGTATATTTTAAATGTATGAAAAATAATATTTCATATTGGGAGTTTGGTACGGTAGATAAACGTATCGGCCACTTGGTGTACATGATAAAAGGTCCAAAAGGGATACACAAAAACATCAAAATCAATTGAGAAAACGTCATATAAAAGACAACGAACATGACAAACCTGATGAAAAGGAAGATCCAATTGATATACTATACGAAGCGTTTGATATCGAACCACCACAAACCATGCCCGAACCGAGAAGATCGGGAAGGAAAAGAAAGTTTACAGAACTAATTATAATGAACCCCAAGAGAAAAAGATATTGAAACCTACACAACTTCAAATCTTGGGAGAGGGTGTTGTGGAGACGCCCACTAATTAACATATGTGGGTGAGTGAGATATATAAAGGTATCAATCACCAACACCGGGGGAGTTTTGCAACGATCGCCAAATAGGCAAGACGCCTATGTTGCCTCCAGTAAGACATGCAACACGCAACCTGCCGGAATATCTCCAACTGAAGTATATCTGAAGACATGTAAATATGTATATAACTTCTATTCCTAATATATTATTGTTATACCTTTACTTTCCGTGTTCTTGTTAATTATTTGTGCTGACACAACACTTAAATTATATGAAACTAGCAGGGCTACCCGGCATCGCTCGGGACCGTATAAAACAAAGAAAAAAGTGAATAATAATTCCTATTTTCCGAAGTATTGGAGATAAATATTTATAAACGAGTTAATTTCCTATAGTTAAATGATGTCTAATTTATTTCCAAACAGAAAACCCATCCATATACTTTTTTGTTTAAATTATTAGAGGAAATATTAACAGTAATATATTTAAATCATCGCATTTTTCTACTTTATAAGAAGTATCAATCGACAAAAAATAATTAAGTCGTTAAATTTGAACGCAACCTCAGATCAAAAGTCTCAAACTCAAATCCAACTGTTCTCTTCTCTCTGCACTTTCCACACTGACGCCCAAAATAAAGAAGACGGCTCTTTTATAGAAACACCCAACCACATCTCATTTGCATACCCCCCCTCTCTCGTCACATCACGTGATTTTCAGTCCATAAATACCGGGGGGCGGCCATTTTTATTTTCTCTTTTTTCTTTCCTAACACGAGCCGCACGATGCATGAGGTAAGGTTCTTTACTTTTAACCACAGCAAATAATGAGAATTTCAATCTTTTGACAATTACGATCTTGTATCAAATAATTGAAATAATCAATAATTAATTTAGGGTAGCGAATGCAATTTCCAATTAATTTAGTGTATCGACAAGTACTTTTACTTAACTTTTTTTAAAACAAACAATACATTTAGTATTCTATGTATAAAATATTATTGTGCAGTGCATTATATTATTGCAGCTTTTTTCATACCAGCTAATCACCTAAAACCAAGCGCAACAGAAAACGTGAAATTATTTGGTTCTCACACCCTTTTTTCCTTGACATCACTATACGGGTAGACCACAGATTCTTTTAACTGCTAGATAAAAATACCCCCACAAGAAACTACACAAATTCTTCAATAGAATTACGATTAAAATAACCCAACATCACATATTTAAAGTAGAATATCTCTATAGAACCAAAAGCAAAATGAAGTACAGATTAGTCATACAGATTCGAAAATAATTGCTCCCTCGAAACAGAATAATTGCTCGAAACAAAACGTTGGAATTCTTCGTATGTGCAGCAGTACCCAGCACCAAGCAGTAGAGGTGAAACGAATAAGAATAAGTATAAGATTAAGTATAAGATTAAGAATAAGTGAGTGAATAAGAATAAGAATAAGTATTAGAATAAGAATAAGATTAAGTATAAGAATAAGAATAAGTAAATAAATAAAAATAAGAATAAGTATTAGAATAAGAATAAGATTAAGTATAAGAATAAGAATAAGTAAATAAATAAAAATAAGAATAAGTATTAGAATAAGAATAAGATTAAGTATAAGAATAAGAATAAGTAAATAAATAAAAATAAGAATAAGTATTAGAATAAGAATACGATTAAGTATAAGATTAAGAATAAGTGAGTGAATAAGAATAAGAATAAGTATTAGAATAAGAATAAGATTAAGTATAAGATTAAGAATAAGTGAGTGAATAAGAATAAGAATAAGTATTAGAATAAGAATAAGATTAAGTATAAGAATAAGAATAAGTAAATAAATAAAGATAAGAATAAGTATTAGAATAAGAATAAGATTAAGTATAAGAATAAGAATAAGTAAATGAATAAAAATAAGAATAAGTAAATGAATAAAAATAAGAATAAGTAAATGAATAAAAATAAGAATAAGTATTAGAATAAGAATAAGATTAAGTATAAGAATAAGAATAAGTAAATAAATAAAAATAAGAATAAGTATTAGAATAAGAATAAGATTAAGTATAAGAATAAGAATAAGTAAATGAATAAAAATAAGAATAAGTATTAGAATAAAAATAAGAATAAGTAAATGAATAAAAATAAGAATAAGTATTAGAATAAGAATAAGATTAAGTATAAGAATAAGAATAAGTAAATAAATAAAAATAAGAATAAGTATTAGAATAAGAATAAGATTAAGTATAAGAATAAGAATAAGTAAATAAATAAAGATAAGAATAAGTATTAGAATAAGAATAAGATTAAGTATAAGAATAAGAATAAGTAAATGAATAAAAATAAGAATAAGTAAATGAATAAAAATAAGAATAAGTAAATGAATAAAAATAAGAATAAGTATTAGAATAAGAATAAGATTAAGTATAAGAATAAGAATAAGTAAATAAATAAAAATAAGAATAAGTATAAGAATAAGAATAAGTAAATGAATAAAAATAAGAATAAGTATTAGAATAAAAATAAGAATAAGTAAATGAATAAAAATAAGAATAAGTATTAGAATAAGAATAAGATTAAGTATAAGAATAAGAATAAGTAAATAAATAAAAATAAGAATAAGTATTAGAATAAAAATAAGAATAAGTAAATGAATAAAAATAAGAATAAGTATTAGAATAAGAATACGATTAAGTATAAGAATAAGAATAAGTAAATGAATAAAAATAAGAATAAGTATTAGAATAAAAATAAGAATAAGTAAATGAATAAAAATAAGAATAAGTATTAGAATAAGAATAAGATTAAGTATAAGAATAAGAATAAGTAAATAAATAAAAATAAGAATAAGTATTAGAATAAGAATAAGATTAAGTATAAGAATAAGAATAAGTAAATGAATAAAAATAAGAATAAGTAAATGAATAAAAATAAGAATAAGTAAATGAATAAAAATAAGAATAAGTATTAGAATAAGAATAAGATTAAGTATAAGAATAAGAATAAGTAAATGAATAAAAATAATAAGAAGAATAAGTATTAGAATAAGAATAAGTAAACGAATACGAATGAGTAAAAGAATAAGAAAAAGTATAAGAATAAGGATAAAAACAAACTAAATTAAAAAAGGAAGACACTATCCACATGGCAGAACAACTATAAATAAATGTACACACATACTTTCTTTCTATTACTGAACATCTTAGGATTAATCATTTGTTAACACTTTTCTTTGAAATAAATGGAAATATCTGGCAATTTCCGAATTTTATACAATGATATTTATTCTAATTTTGAATAAAATTCCATTAAACGTTTTTGATTCTAAAGAATATCTTAAATTTCAGGCTTAAGCTTAAACTACCACATGAAAACGTTGGCATTCCGGTAATTAGCTATATTTTGACTTCCAAAATGTGTGTGTGCATGCCCATATTGCGATCCTCTTTCTGAAACCATTTCTGAGTCCAAAACAACTGAAACTTTGTATTAAAATTTCACAATAATTATGTTATCTGAACTTTCACAAATGTCTTCCACACCTAAATCGTGTGTATCGCTTTATTGCAGGTTAATTCTTTTTTTAATTTTCAAATTGCTATGAAACGCAGAGAAAATGAAATTTGATATAACACTGGAAGAGCATAACAAGGTGCCTTAGTTCGCTGCTTTTTGTGGAATTTCAACAAATATTTAGAAAATTATGATAATTTTTCTATTTTTAGGTTATTTTAAGTGTGTATCACTATATTGCAAGTGTCTTAAAATGTATATTTTCGGTAATAAAACAATATTCTAACTTGAGCTCTTGGAACCATGAGGAAGGTTATTCCAGCTCTGAAGCAAATTTTAGAAGAAATAGTACAAAAAGATCGTCCTGATGCATCAACAAATGACGCTTCAATATTGCTAAATATTAACTTTGAATTTCTTCTTTGTCTTGAGATTGCTACCACAGCAGAATTGTGGATACAATGTTACAATATTTGAGAGCATTAAGAAATGTTGAAAATTTTAAGATTTTTACAAAGGTAAAAGAGAGAGCTGAATCAATGGCCATCGACTTTTTCTCTGTGATTTCAGAAGAAAAATGCATGAAGATATAAGGATACTACTACATCTGTTACGGAGGACCAGCAATAATAAACCTTGCACGAGAATTGCTGCGAATATTTTATGTTTTTAGATACAATATCACAAGTTACCAATAAGATTTAAAGGTGGGGACAACACAATATGGGATATCCTAAATACCTTCTATTGCATGATAATTCAAAATAACTGAAAAGAATCCGTGCATGAAGAAGCATTCACATGATTGCAAAAGTTATGCAAGTATTATAAGCTACAAGAAACAGACAAGCTACGACTGGAATCGAAGGTATTCTATTCCTCATTTCCATGCCGGCCACAGAACACTGCACCTACACTGATGAACTTGATGAAGGAAAACAATGGCCAGAATATGTTTTCACTTATGCTTGAACTCTGAACAATTTATGCTACTATACCCATCACAACTGCAACAGTGGAAAAGATCTTCTCTAAACTCAAACTGGTGAAGACAAAGCTGTGCAACCTGTGCAATGAGAAGAGGCTATTTGATATCTTGTTGCTAACAATTGAAAAGGATATCAAAATCAACAACAGTCAAGTTATGAACATATTCAAAGAAATGGCGCACAGAAGGATTTTGTTATAAATATAAAATAAGATCTGGTTAATATTGTGTTACTCATATGGATTGATTTTCTTGCAGTTATGTATACATATAGTTTTTAAATAAATTTCCTAGTTCTATTGATGATCAGTACAATAGACTTTATGTTCATTAATATATTGTGCTCTTTTTTTCACTTGAGCACCTGTCCCGAAAAGACCTCTGCACGTCACTGTTGAAATCAACAGAACATATATTGTTTCATATATATGTTTCAGAACAAACTTTTGCTAATTTATTATGAAGTGTTTTTATGTATTTATTTACCATTACTGCTATTCAGAAGAGAACTGTTTTTTTCTGCTAGTAAATTTTTTCTGCTAGTAAATTGGTAACACTTGAATTTTTTCTACCATTAATTCTATACTGGCTATTCTTGTAATTTTTTCATTATGTAACTAACGCACAGAGAGCCGGAAGTTTACACTGCAATGTCCAAATAAAAAGAGTTCTTAAATAGTCCGTAAGCAGTTTACTTAACTAAGCATTTCTGCTAAAATCAATACATATCACATTTTATATTTTAAACCAATCAGAATTGGCTTAAATAAAAAATATGTTTCACAAGCATATGAAATTTAGTTACGATTATAAAAACCTACTGATACCCATAAATTTAGCCAATAAGATTTAGAGACCAGCGGCTCCCCCGCCTTTACAAAGCAACACAAGAGCTGTTCGTTTAAATCGCACTTAGGCATCTTTGTTCGTCTTCCGTTTTTAATCACAATTTACGTGGAACTCTTCTCATAGTAACCATCATTTTCAGATATGTAGCAAAATCATTCATGCGCCCTTCTACAATCAGACAGACTTACGTCTGCACACCATCTGTCTAACAACAAAGTCTTATAATCGTAAAGATTTCATCCACAACAGTTCTCTACTTTCTTCCAAATTTACGTGTGAATTTTGAATGTTTGAGTCCATATAAAACGCTTGTATTGTTTATATCTGTTGTTCATATTCCCTTATTTCTTGTGTATTTAATTAACATTGTGACTTTTCTCTGTATCATGACTTGACCCAAATTGTCACCTTCCCTACACGTTTCCTGATAATGACTTCATCAACCATCTTTAATTGATGTTTGTCTTACTTCTGTTCCTGAATTATGTTCAATTTCCTCTTCTTCTCCATTGGGTTATTCTGATCATGCTGTTGTTGATATTGATTTTTCTGTTAAGTCTTCAATTGATCGTCTTTCCATATGAAGAGGTTTAACTACAAGAGATCTAATTTGGATGGGCTTCGCAGCTTCCTATGTGACGTTCTATGGGGCGCTATTTGGTATATCTCCAAATGCTGCTAAGGAAGTTACTGACTAGTTTCTAGTTGGAAGTAACACCATAGTTTATGCACATTGGTGTTATTTGCGTGCATAGAAGGGAGCAACGGCAGCAATGCTGGGGTGTATAACATTAATGGTAAATTAACGTATATGTTTATTTTATATGTATAAGCCACATAACTTTGAAACAAGCAGCAATACTGCTAGTTTTAGAGTATCAATAAAAATTCTTTATGACATTAATGCATATGCTTATTTTTATGTATATATTCCATATGTTTATTTCATATGTTTATCTTATATATATATATGTGTGTGTGTGTGTGTGTGTGTGTGTGTGTGTGTGTGTGTGTGCGTGTGTGTGTGTGTGTGTGTGTGTGTGTGTGTGTGTGTGTGTGTGTGTGCGACGCCTCAGTTAAAACTTTTTTGTACGTACCGCGCAAAATTGTAGAAATTTTCAGGTTGGTATTTGGTGGCGTGTTTAATTTACCCCTGAATACACTCACCTGGCATGTAGGCGACAAGGCGTTACTCCACGTAATGGTATACTGACAAGATGCCTTCTTGAACCTGTATGTCTAGCACATTTTTGCCATAGGGAATGGTGACACCTGAAGTATGTACGACACAAAGTTGCGCCTCGTGGATCACCTAGAACACTTTGTAGCTGGGGCTGGCTCACTGCTTATGAGGAAAATGTATACTAGTATCTGAGTTCTGCTAACGAGCGACGATATATTTGAATACGCACTCAAGCCATGTGTTCACTGTTTGAAAATAAGCAATAGCACTCAACAAAATGTCATATTTACTTTGTTTCAGTTTTAGTAATGAAATCGTACGCTACACACATATTTTCATTTTCGTTCCTTCACTTGACTTAAAGACGTGTGTAACTTTTATGCAATTGATTTTATAATAAATACCTTTCCAACTTCAGAGATAAGCGATGTTAATCGCACTTTGCAGGGTCATAGACTTCCGGCAAGTCGGCCTTATTTAGTGCAGATTAAGAAAATTTTCAAATTTGGGAGACCAAATTTATTTGAAAAGTTGCATATTACCGCGACAAATACCGAAATGAATAATTCTGCTAACGGAGCACACATGCGGATGCTTTTGCACTTTTAGTAAATTCCTGAATGATAAAAGCCTTTCATTAATAGTAAAAAACGTGCAGAATGAAGGATGATTGACGATAAAAGTTCTTAACAAGTCATTATATTGGAAACAGTGAATCCAAGATTATTGCATTTTGTACTGAATTAACATCGTTAAAATTCAATCAGAAGAAACGAAAATGTTGCGGTGTCACATAAAACAGTTCAATGCTGAACTAAAAATGGCAGAATTTAATATTTCCTTCAAGAGTTATTAACAGATAACAAATTGTGTGAGATGAAATCACGCGGAGAAGATTATTCTTTTCCAAACAAAACGATGTTATGATTGTGAGAAAAAGGTCATCGAGTTTCTGAAAAAGTCAAGAATAAACATTTTAATCTACGAAAATTGTGAAATTGGAAATCACAACAGAGAATTTTGTAAAAGAAAAATCTAGGCAAAATCGCTGAATGACTACGAAGAGAGAAATGCATTTTCATCCACAAAAACTAGCTTTGAGTGCATTATTAAATATCACAACGTGCTCGAATTGAATTCGTTGATTGGAACTGTATTACAGAAATAATATGTATTCGGGAAAATACTGGAATTTATCTGGGATATGTTAATAATTGAAAAGCGAAAAGCAATTCTGAAAGGTATTTTATGCATTAGTTTTTTTTAGATTGAATATTGTTTCAGTACAATATAACGATATGAAAATAGAACCTCCATTATATTTCGAGGAAAAGGGCGTGAAATTGCTTGCCTCGACCAAAAGCACATGCAAAATTTAAAAAGCAATGGGAATCCTGTTTTTTGCAACTGTATTAAAATTGAATCAAATGTTTCGAACCATACCGAAGAGCAAAAAAACTTTGACCGAAAAGTTATGAAAATACCAATCAAGATGACAATAGAAATCCAAATAATCTAAATAATCAAAAATAAACTTTGAAAGAATAACACATCATATTAAGAAAAATTAAAATGTGCTATTAGCTTGTTAAGATTTATTGATAATGTAAGACTTACACAGATTCCATTTTCCCCTGAATTTTTCCTATGTAAAATGAATAAATGTTGCTAGTTTTAATTCACTCCAGCCTGGTGTGATATTGTGCAATTAGAACAAAAAGAAAATAATAATAATGGACGAAGTTCAAATAAAAATATTAAACAATTAAAAGTTTATTTTTTGAATATTAATTGCAAGTTCACAAAGTAAATAAAATAATATTTATTCAATATAATATTTTTTCTGTAAATTTACGTGACTAATCAAAACTTCCGGTCTAATTGGTCAATCTTGAAGAAGAAATAATCAATAAGTTCATTCATCATAGACTGAAAATGAAAATTAAATAAGGTCCGTGAATCAGAGTTACATCTCGTGTCCATCTCGTACATTATTTTCCTCTGCTAATTGAAATGCTACGTGCATATATAGCGCAATTCCTGAAGATGATTATAAATATTAAGAAAGTTAAAGGCATGCATTTTGAAAGGTATTAATTTGCATAACGTCATGATTTGAATAATTTTCTTACAAATTTAAAATTATATTGTATCTATTTATCATTCCGTGGGTGTATATCAATAGATCTAGAGTTTCTGTATGTTTACAAACTCCTGAAATGTTAGAAATAGATCACCTTGACGATCTGTATTATAAAAATAAATTACACAAGGTCATGAATAAATATATTTTATTTACATAACACGAATAACATCATATTCACATTATTGATGTCAATTGTATTCACAATATGACGTTTTACTATACTGTATTTATAAGTTAAAAATTATAAAATTAAAAATTTGTTGAATAAAGGTTCTGAGCTGGGAACAAGAGTGAGCAAGGATCCAAATTAAGTCCTTAGAAACGCCGTAGTGCACTCTTTGTTAGTAGATTTAAAATAAAAATTATAATATGTAAAAACAAAAAGTAATATGGTGTTATGGCATGGTTTATTTCTATATGTATATAGACGTAAATTAAAATGACACAAATTAATTGAGACAAGAAAGACGAATGTAGTTATATTTCAATGAATTAGAAAGCCATCATGCAATTTATTTTTAAAATAAGGTGTAATAAAAGATTAATGTAAATTGAAATGCTAATCGAATGTGACACAAAATGGTAATGAAGCGAGTATGTGTTGGTTTTAAGGTTTTAGACTCAGAGAAATGCAAATGT
>NC_136497.1:102935335-103082835 GCF_053919585.1 Euprymna scolopes | reverse complement strand
GAGATGCTATTCAAAATGATTTTGGAGCATGGGAGTTATGTTGATAAATAAATATTTCCTTAAACAAAATAATGTGAAATTTATTCTTGTTTTTGGTTAATATTTTTACTGGATATGTTCTTTATTTCATATAAATAGAAATATGAATTCATAATATTGTTTTATTACAGAAAATATACATTTTTAAACACATGCAATAAAGTGATACGCACTGAAAATTACCGCACACAAAAAAAAAAAATTAGCATCATTTTCAAAATATTTGTTATAATTCTTCCAAATCAGGTAAATAAGGCACCTTGTTATGCTCTTCCAGTGTACCAAATTTTGCTTCTCTTCGTTTCATAGCAATTTCAAAATTAAAAAAAATATTGATTTGCAATAAAGCGATGCACAGGGTTTATATATATTAATCCCGAAATTGGATAATATAAGTTGAGGAATATAGCAATGAGGTGCCTGAATCGAGTCAAAATTTTACTCTATTCCATTTACGTACTTCATTGCTTAACTCTTTGTTATTTGAAAATCATTTCCTCAGACATTGTTTTTCGTCCCAACTTGTAAACTTACATTGGAAATAATTTTTAACAGATAATACAAATGATTTTAATTTCAATTTTCAAAGTTTTCAAATTCATAGCGACTAATATTTATTTTTTTTTATTATTTTCCTTTAGTTTCCTCGTTATTTCCTCTGATAAGAACTTATTTTTGTAATTCCATGGATTAAAGGAAATTGTTTTCATTTTCCTTGTTTCATTCTAAATTTTAGTTTTCATAATTTAAATCCATCTTATGAACCCTACTCTATCAAAAAATAAAAATAAAAAAGATAAAAGCAAGCAACTTTTTTGACTTGGAACGTTCGCCGGCACATATCTACCAGCAACATCGATACAGACTTGAGCAAAAACGTTGACAGGGACTCGACTAGTAACATCAATACAAATTCGAACATTAATGTCGGCAAGTATAAAGAGTGATTTACAAGACACTCAGGAATTACTTGAATATCGTCCGTATATTATTCCCGGGCGAATGCATTCTCACGCGTCAAGAGGTGTCTGTGGCACACACACATACATGCACACACACACACACATACACACACCACACACACACATACACACACGCACACATACTTGTACCACCTTGTACTTTCGATTCGTTCTGCAATAAGCCCTTGAATATTTTAGTATTAGCAGTATTAATTAATAAAGCATTTAAGGTAAACTTCGAAAGTACTTAATCGATCATTATGAATTTGAGAAAATAGTTTCTAGGTGTAAGGGTGTGTAATGTGAGCTATATGTAATTTAATTTACTTCTATGCAAAAAGGCAAATGCAAAGTCTGGAAACATTAACGTTAACTCTGATTTTGATGACATCATTGGCGTTGGACACCAAAAGTTTCCAAACTGAAGTTTCCTTTGAATATTTTAAAAGGTTGTTAGGGCGCCATAATATGAAACCATGTTAAAATGAACTTTGATATGCATGAAATTTTATCCATTGTTAATAGAAAGTAATTTAGCGTTATTACCTGATTTTCCCTTCTTTCTTAAGATTTCTTGAACATTTTTCTATGATCACAATTATTTTATAGATTTGGATCCAGATTAGGATTATAGACGTACGGTTAAGTATACGGTGAATTAATTATATTAATAACTAGCAGAATATCAGTCTTAGACATGTATTACACTAGTTTTCTTGTAAATAAAGACATTATAACAACTATTTATGAAACATATCCGTTTTGAACTTATTCTCTATTGCATATTAGAGTCACATTCACTGATATTCATTGTGAATACGTTTCAAAAGTGATCGATTTGGTTCATCAACTCAATTATTTGTACTAAGAACTAAGGTGTTGCATAGTCAACTTTTTGTTAGACATGCAGTTAGTACAGAAACATTAAAATTTACAATTATTATTCATAGCGTATTTGCTCATTTTTTTTCTTACACACGCTTTTTACGTAAACATCTCAGACCGAGGAAATGTCTTTCCTGTAATTCAATTTCTCACTTATATCTTAATAAAAACAAAATATAGTATGATGAGGGAAAATGAATATTTTATTCAATGTGAGTTTCATTCCAAATCACTGAGCCGAGAAGACAGAGAGATATCGAAATAACCAATTGTCAGTACATGCCATTATATATCTATCTCTTTTGTGTGCTTCCAAACAGATTTCATGTCATCACTATCTCTCTTTGAGCCATATGACGTCATATCCGTTTATTATACATTCTCATAGCCTAAGTGATTTTTTTACCAGGACTCAGTAATTTGACTGTTGCTGATCTCTCAGTTATCACATTTCCTGTCATTCTCAACTAAATAAATTATATACTAGATGATCTGCATATTCAATAGGGTTCTCATACATGCATTCGTTGTTCTTTTAAACTCATTTAAGTTCTGGCTATTGGCTCAAACTTAGCTCATATTAGTGACTTCAGTGCTTCTATCTCTTGGTCCTCTTCTTTTATATTACTCCTTTTAGGGATCAAATATCCACTTAATCTTAAGATACGTCACAGTCAATCCTCTCTCTCTCTTCTCTATGTTTCTCTCTCTCTGTCCCTGTCTCTCTCTCTCTCTCTTTATATATATATATATATATATATATATATATATATATATATATATATACATATATATATATATATATATTTAATGGAACTTATAACAATGGTGGACATTTTTTTTTTAATTTCTCTTCGGACAGGTAAGTTTCAAAAGCTAAAACCATTAATGAACAAATTGATTTTATTGACTAGGGAAAAAAGTTATCTGATCAGATTAAGAACATTTGACATAAGTATACCCTAAGAAATTTCATGTTTGGACATATGTTATCTAATTTCACACTCATTTAAAAAATGATTGAATGTCGCTAAAGTAAACAATTCCAATTTACCCATTTTAAAATGAATCGTTCCAAAATGAAATAATGCTGCCTGTCGACTAAAACAGTACAATTTCAAATAAATACATTTCAAAAAGTGACATTTGTTGTATTGATTTGAAAAATATTAACTGACAATTATTTGCCTGGAAAGAAGATCATGATTTTTATTGATTTAAAAAAGGATTAAATTGCTACATTTTTAAATGAATTCATACCATTATTTATTTATCTTATTTATTTGAAAATATTTAGTTGGCAACGACAATTATTTTTTACAAAATAAAAAGAATATTTTTCCTAGCAATATTAACGGACAGATATTTATTATTTCAAATGGATTATCTGTATTAAGAGTATATTATGCAAATTGATGTAGAAACTACCATGGAATTTCCATGGGGCCTCGCTCATATGTATAGACATATGGTGTAAATAGTTCATATGTTCTGTGTCATGACCTTTCAAAAGAAAATATTTTAAGGGTTTAGTTGAGAAATAAGTTCAAAATGGAGACTCCAAAGAAAACAAATGAACAAATAACAATGGTAAGCGGCTGTGCCAATAACGCAAGTCAGAATCAAAAGTCATCAAAAGATATTGAGGGTATTGCTAATCTGAGGAAACTTGTTAGCATGTAAACTCAGAGGAATAACACTAGTGATTGTCAGTTAGTAATTACTGATGCTGGACTCTTTGAGAACTTTTAATGAGTGCAAATAATAAGAACAAGAAAAAACAAAAAAAGAAAAAATGTTTGAAAAACTTGTTATAATAATATTAAAAAATCATTCATTTAAAGAGTTTTTATGCAATATAATTATACAACAAGTCTTATTGTGTTTAACAATAAAGTTTTTTTAAAAAAAGTCTCTTCATCCTTCTCAGCTTCTAACTTCTTTATACAATATATAAATATTTTTATAAACCATTCAATCGGCTTTGGAATAAGAATCACAAAGAACAATAACAAAAAAAAAAAACGCTTATTGTTGATAGCCTGAGGAATGTTTGTGTTTTTTATGTTTTATGATTGCATGGGGTGAAAATTTTGTTTTCCTTGGATTCAGAATGGAAGACAAACATGATAACAATTATTTGTTGCACAACAAGAACCGTGAAAAAATAATGGTGACAACAAGTTGAACACAAAAAAAGCGAGAAAATCATCTGAAAAATAAAATGTCATCATAAAATAAGTCATATTAAATTTGTTTATAATAAATAAGTCAAAACCATTGATGAAATAAAAAAAAATTGTCAGGTCGAAATCTTATTAACTTGGTTGCTTTTTCATTTACCGATGTGTGTATAAACCATTATATGCTGAGGGTCTATTCGTCTGCTGACAAAATAAGACACCGATGTGCATTTTTAGAAAATTTGTGTGGCGACTGAATCGAGAAGTGATTCCTATGAACTCTAAAAAGCAAATGGCTCTAATTGATACACTGTTTCTTTCTTCACTTCGTTGGAATTTGCTTTCTTTGCCACTTTAAAAAGTAAGGAAATTTCACAGGAATGTGTGAACTCAAAACATTTTCAACCAATGAAAATCGTCCCAAAACACGTCTATGTGAAAATAATAATCCAGCGTTAAATTCGAAAAGACCTGATCAACAAAATCAGTTTTCTTCAGACTTCACCAGCACACCTGCACAGAAGAACCTAAGAACGACTGGTGCCGTGTGACTTTGGAGTGAGCTGAGGGTGGAAAGGGCTCAATGCTTACACACCAACCTTTTTCATTTTGTGCAAGCATTATTACATACAAATAAGAGTCCGGCAAAAAGAAATTGCTATTTACGCAGTAATACAAAGTACATAAACTAACACATGCATAAGTTTTATTAAAAGATAGAATAACAGTCACAGAAAAATCAGTTGGAAGGTTATTTGTGAATGTGCAAAAGCAAGAAAGACAGATGGATGGATAACTTATCGCACTATATCTACATAAATGTATTCGCGCAGACAATGGGACTGAATTTACTAGTAAAGACTTTGAACTTCTATTAATTAACCATCGTATTAAACACGAGAAATCGGTGCCATATTCCTCATTTCAAAATTGCACTGCTGAAAGAGCATGGCTGACACTTTTTGAGATAACAAGATGTCTACTTATCGAATCAAAATTAGTGCATAGTTTATGGACGTACGCTTTAATGGCAGCAGCATATATCAGAAATAAATCGTTCAATAGAAGATTGGACAAAGCCTCGTTTAAAGCGTTCTGCAGTGTAAAACCAAAACTGAACCGGATGCATATATTTGGTTCAAATTGCTTCGCATTTATAGAATATATCCGTAAAGTAAATACTAAAAGCGAAAAGGGTATTTTCGCAAGTTACGATAAAAGCAGTCCAACATACTTGATCTACTTTCCAGACCAAAATGCCATAAAAAAGGCTAGATGTGTAACATTCAATGATACATTTAAAAATGACGAACCAGTGGACGAAAAACGTGAGGAAATATTATCTAGTCTCTTAATTGATCATCAGGAAAATACTAATACTGACGACAATTGCAGTAAAACTACTGACGTAAATATTAATCCGACATGTCGATACCCGATAAGGAGTGAAAAGGGCAGGACTTCTCAAAAATTGAAAAAAATGCAAGACTACACAGTGGATTACTGTTACTCGTTGAAAAGCGCATCAGAAAGTTATAATGAGGCGGTTAATTCAGAAAACCACCAAGACTGGAAAAACGCTACGGAATCTGAATTGAAAGCTTTATCTGAAAATAGCACATATGAAATAGTGACAAAACCAAAAGATAAGAATATAATTTATTCTCGCTGGGGCTTCTCAAAAAAAAAAAAAAAAAAAAAAAAAAAAAAGATTACAGCCTCTGGCAGTGACACTTTTATAAAGCAAGATTTGTTGCAAAAGTTTTTCACAAATTTTTGGAGTGAAATATTATGCACATTTTCACCAACGACAACTTTAACGACAATTAGAATTTTATTACAATTTGCCGCTCAATACAATTCGAAAATACGTCAAATCCATGTGAAAAAATGCTTATTTAAATGCTCCGATTGACTGTGAAATCTATATTTACCCTCCAGAGGGATTTAAAATGAAAAATAAAAATTTTGTGTGGAGATTTAGATTGGGGTAACTCTGAGGATAGAAAAAGTATAACGGGATACTGCTTTAGACTGTCAAAGACTGAACCTATGATCTCCTGGAAAACTAAAAAACAATAAATTGTTGCCCTTTCTACTTGTGAAGCAGAATTTGTAGCCCTCACCCATTCCGCGCAGGAGGCAATTTTTCTGAACACCCTTCTCAAAATATATTTTAAAACAAGATCTAAGTAAAAAAAACAATAGTAATTTATTGTGACAACTAGAGTAGTATCTTATTAGCAAATAATTCTATGCTTCATCATATCGATATCAGATATAATTTCATAAGAAGATATTTCTTCTTCTTCTTCTTCTTCTTATTATTATTATTATTATTATTATTATTATTTACCATTATAAAAATGCAAGATATGTTCACATTTTTCATTTAGATGAACAGGAATTGTATCTATTAAAATGGCATGAAACAATTTTAAAGGCCTACAACGTTCTGTAAACCAAAATAATTTCTATCCTTTTCTCTCCTTTTCTCTCTCTCTTTCTCTCTCTCTCTCTCTGTCTCTGCCTCTCTTTCTCTCTCTCTTTCTCTCTGTCTCTCTCTCTTGAAAGTCTATCTGATATCTATTTTCGAGTTCATAGGGAAGAACTGACACACACACACACGCACACACACACACACACACACGCACACACACACACACACACACACACAAAGTTCCTTTTATAAATTAGTAGAGATAAAAGTCTTTCATGATAATAAAAATACAAAAGAAAATCAGTGTTTCTATTATAGGCAATTACCTAATATCACAAAACTATGAATGTTTTTTTTTTGTGCAATAATAGCCATACAATCATAATCTACATGCCTTACATTAAATTTGATCTCACGTAAAATGTCAGCTCTGGTGAAAAGGCAGGTTCAAGAAGGAAATTTCTTTCTTCTTTACTTTCTTCTTAGAGAGAGAGAAAGTAGAAACAGAGATAGAAGAGAGTGGAAGGGAAAGGAAACAAAAAGAGAAGAATGTGGGAGAGGGGGGAAGAAAGTAATATTTAATAAACCATCATGGTTTAGTGCATATATATATATATATATATATATATATATATATATATATATATATATATATATATATATATATGCACTATAATAATGATTAACTACCTACAGAAACTAGTGTTTCATCCTTTTGGGAATCATCAGTACAGGGTGTCACGATTAACACTGATCGATAAATTCGAACCCAGCAAGAGAAGCCATATTTGGACTTAATCCATTCGGCCATACTTATATATATATATATATATTCTTCTTTCTTTCTTCCCTTCTCATTCACTCTTCTATATCTTTCTCATTTTACTTTCTCTCTAACTGCCACTAGCGCGTTAAGCTTCGTGTAAACAAATAGAGTTTATACGTTTGGTCAATGTTTGATTATTGTAATTTCACATGCCATCCAGCAACAACCAAATAGCGTAATAATTAAGCGCTTTTAGCCTAGGATTTCAATACTAGCTCTAGATAGTTGTTAATCTAGCTGCCCTGAAGAGCTGTGATACAGCGGAAGGTTCTGTTTATGGATGATTATAGATATATAATGAGGGGGTACTGATAAGATTTAGCCTAGGTCATGCTAATGCTGAAAATCTACGCAGATGGAACACATAAGACCCGTTTCTCTGTGATTGTAATGTGTTCTATTCTGATAAATTAAGTTGCCTATGCACTGATTTGTAAGGAGCTCGTTTCAATTCATATAAAGCGACATTGTGTTTTTATTAACCTCATATTTACATAGTAAATTGTATTGGACAGATCATATCATTAGTGATATACAAGAAGCAGAGAACAACTCAGAATTTATATGCAATCGCTACACAGGTCCAAAACAAATCTAGCATCAAACAGGTGAATAGCATACACAAAAGCACCAAGACGAATTAGAGAAGTTTGAATTTAATATATTGGTTCAAATTTATGCAACAAACTATATAAAAGTTTCCACGCAAGCAAAATTGGAGATTTAAAGTCATTGGTATCAAAGTAAATCTTTACCACAATATTTGCTGGGATATTATCACCAAGAGTTGGTATCCAAGACAAAAGGTCTAATGTTGTAAATACGAAAATCCTACAATCACTAACGAAATATTTTGGTGCACCAATCATATCTAAAAAAATATTTAGCTGATGAAATTCTGTTCTGTTCCATATTTATCACTTTGATATCAACTTATGGGCTTTGTTAGGCATGCGGATGACTTGTCAGTGTTACTGTAGGCTGGGGTTCAAAAACCCTTTGAAGATCATTAAAGAGCATACGAGTTTGTTAAATGATTGGAAAGATAAAATATTAAAGAAGACAAAGAGGGAATTTTAAAAAGATATAGACTAGAATGGTTCAATAAAGGAACGAGCAAAGAGATTTATGTTGCTTTCTTCCCATAAATTATTTATACAAATAATTTATATATCCTTTCATTAATAAGTAGTACTCAATTATCTCCCTTGGTCAATCGTCCATTAGAGTTATGGATATCAGTTCAAAATGTCATCAGAATTCATTATTATAAACGTACGATAAAATCCAAATATAATTAAATGTCAAAAACTCATATTTTCTTAGAAACCTTAATAACTTACTTCGCTTTGTTACTCAAACGCGTCACATTGTATTGTTTCTTTTCATCTGATCAATGCACTTATATAGTATTGTTATTATTTAGTCTCTATTTTTACTGCAGTCATAATATTCAAGATTTTTAATTCAGAGCTAAATGTTGCCGAGTATAAAATATACACTGATCTAAACGTTAGTAGGATGCCCAAATCGTTATCAACATTTTTCTTCCTGTTAAAGTATTAGTGGCACACTCTTCCAAGGACCCATTAATAGGAATAATTCTAGCTTGTTGTCTATATTAAAGTTTAGACGGACAAATAAATATACTAATAAACAATTATAAAAATTTATAAGCTAAGTCACTAAAAAACGTGTTTTATCAATACAGATATATAATTATTTGTTTGATATACTCAAGTGCCCCATTCGTCAGACGACTTTAATGCACTGTCAGTTCTAAATAAAGGAACATTTTAGACGAACCTTCAACTGTTGTATCTGGCATATAAACAGCTTAGTTTTACTTGTTACTCGTTCTGAACCAACGTAAACAATTTAGTTTTTTTTCTTGCTGACTCTAATACGACTGTGATCATTTACTGAAATACAATCCACGCGTATATAAAATAATTTTTTGTTAATTTTGGCTTTCTGTTTCTTCTTGCTAAAGTTTGATGAGGATATGATTACTCTCTTATCGATCAACCGGTGAAACAAAAATATCAAACAAAGGAAGTGGATTAGTTATAGGAAAATTAATATTTGTTAAATCTTTGGAATGATGCTACAAGAGTCGTTCCAAAAATAAATCCTTCTATTTTTGTAACTCAAAAAGTTGAAGAGCTATGAAGACGCGAATGGTACTATTGAAACGAGTGGCCTTTTGTGTTTCAGAATGTATTTTTCTCCATAGTTACCACCATTATCAATATACTTTTGGCAGCGATGAACGATGGCTATGTATAGGCGTCCGGAGAGAGCTTTGTCATACGAACGTAATTTCTAAAATTAAAGCCTCATTTTAAAGATGGAGTCATGAAAACGAGAGTGGGACCATTAAAACGAGGACTTTTTTGTGCTACAGAATTTATTTATCTACATAGTCACCGCCATTTTCAATACACTTTTGTCAGGAATGTTATGTGTGACCTCATGTTTTTTGTGTGCCAAACCAGTGTAGCACTTTTAAAAAGTTGTACTTTTTATTATGTTTGCATTTATTTGATAGATATTTGTATTATTTGCATTATTCAGACTAGTGATTTCATCTTGAAGTTTATTCTCACCATGTTTCGACTGGTATTACCTTCGACGTCCTTCAAGCGCATTTTGTCGAACTCAGGAGTCTGTACAGAATCCTGTATGGAACTCTTTATTTAATCAACGGGGGTTAATTATTGCTATTCCTTCAGACGTAAGCAGAAATTCTTGATTATATTCTCAGTATCCCCATCCAGAATACTGACACTTAGAACTCGTTATAACTTAGCATTTTATCCATCATACTACAGGGCGATATGGAATAGTCAACTGAATTATCCAAATAATACACGTTATTAATACTTATCTAAAATATTCTGAAACATAAGATACGTTTATCAGTTCACAGTAGTTTCCATTACTAACCATTGTTTAATAAAAAGGTTTTATTTTATTCAGATTTATTGTTACGATTATAGAATCGCCATAAAATTCCATTAATTTTGAATGAAACAGTAATCTCCAGAATCAAAGACAAGCATCCAAATTCTTTGGATACGGATTCACCATTTCCTCTCTTATCCAATTCGACTCCTTTAATTGATTTATTACAATTGATTTTTTCCCCTTTTTGTTCAATAATTAACTGCTTTGTTGAAAGCAGATCAACAGAAGAAAAGCAACAAAGGTTAATTAGTTGAAACTCGCAGTGGCAAATCAGATCAAATATTTTATACAGTTAAAATTTTATGAAAGCGATTTGTCTTGTCATCTTGAAAACGAACAGGTCACACATGTAATTAAATCTCAAATGTTATTCCAAACACAAACATTATCCTTCCAACGGGCAGAAGTTCCAAGGATTAAAAACAATGGATATGCATTCATTCTCCTCGCATTATTTTTAATCCTCTAATTATACAGCAACATTATGCATTCATGAATTTCAAATGTTTACAAAATTTGAGGCAAACTGCAATTAATGGTTTAATTAGGTGTTTGAGTCTTTTTATAAATTGGAGGCTTTTTTATATGTGGAGGAGAAGATGGATAATTAATTTTATTTGGCAATTCTGTGAACTCTGGCATGTCTATATGCTTGATTAAAAAATATATCACATAACAAGAGCTCATCACAAAAGTGACACAAGATACAGCTAAACAAATGCTACTTAGTGATGCTTTAGCGCTTTTGTATCTAAGATTAGAAGTGAAACTTAGAGAGACTGAGCATTGTGGGATGATTGCATTTGCAACTTTTTCATATTAACAAGGCGTACACCTATACATTGTTCACAATTTCCCTTTCTAAACGTTTCATCCATCTCTGGTAGATTTTGAAGCCATGAAGATTTAGGATATGATTTCCTTGGGTATAATGTATTAGTGCAATATCTCGTAGATGTCACTGATAAAGTTCTGCTATTCACTCGTGCTAAAACCTGAAGGTCGCATTATCTGCTTTTCGGCTTTTGCAGCTAAGCAGAAAGTATTAGGAAAATCAAACTTACTTGCTAACATATGTCTTACTTAGTGTATTGAAAACATGCATACATTATTTGCGATTTTGTCAGGTTAGACACAAGGATAAATGCACTCTAGCATAAGAAAATGTCTTAGCAGCCCTTTTTGCATTTCCGGGGAAGTGGAGATTTAGGCAGTTCGTGATATGGTTACCTCTTCTAAGAGAATCCAAATCTGAGAATATGGGCCTCTTAAGACTGTAAAAACTGTGCAGCAACAACACAGCCACTGTCTAATTTGTGTTATAAAGTTAAATCATTATGCAAAAGTGTAAATGAGTTGTTGCAATTATTGTAAACACGTGATAGTAGCACAACTTACTGCAAATGAAATTATGAATAGAACAAATCATTCAACTATTGAGGAAATATTTGTCATCATTTCTGAAATTGTAAACTACAAATGACACCTCTATATATGAAAAACTGTGGCTCTTTATTCTATTTTGATTTCAAAAATTGGTAAACTGTGTGACACATCTATCGAGAAATTTTCCTTTCAGGCAGATGGATAGAGAGAGGGGAAGAGGAGGATCAGAAAGTAAAGACAGCGAAACAGAAAGAGAGAGAAGGGGAGCAGTTACCTTTTTTCTCTAACAGTGTTTTGTCCTACTCTTATACCTCATTTATATACCTGTCTTTCTAGCTACTAAGTCTATATTAGTTTTCATTTAAATTGTCCCCTAAAAATTATTTAACATAATATAAAAAAAGCGTTTGATAATTTACCCATTTTTAATAAATCATGTTAATTAAAGATACGGCACCTTTATTAATGTTTCAACCATAGTCATTTGTTTTCTTAGTTTTACATATGAATTATGAAATATCTGGTATTTCCCAAAACCCTGGCCTTCGTGGAGGGGAGACAAAAACTTGCTGTTATAGGTCAAATGATCTGAAATAACAGTAAAAGGAGACTTGATTCCAAATATTTGTCATATGTTCTATCGGCCCTCCTTTATTTTCATACATAAGTAAATTTCACATTGTATAAAGATTATTTGATACTGGAGATATTCCTAATTGTACTCTATTTCCAAAAGAGGGGAAATATATGAGAAATATTTGAAATCAAGTATCCCCCTGCTGTTATTTCAGATCATTTGAAATCATAGCAGCAAGTTTTAGTTGTCTCCATCAAGGCCAGAGGTTTGGGGGATATATATATATATATATATATATATATATATATATATATATATATATATATATATATATATATAGTTTAAATCAGTTCTAAATCACTAAAACTGCCAGTTAACCATATATTCAAACACTACCGTGTTTGAATTATATATATATATATATATATGATTTAGAACTGCTTTAAACCTTCACCGCTCACTCATTTTTAGGCCCAAATTCAAACAATTCTTACAGTATATAGATCATCTTCTCAGCTATATTGTTAAAAATATTTCAATTTTCGTTCAGTAAAACAAAAGTTATGAAGAATTTTCTGGTGTTCAAAATCGTAAAAATGTGTAAGGAGGTCAGCGACGCTTTTATGACTGGTTTCCATAGCAACCACGTAGCTCCAGCGACTACTGTTGCTACTAATTCACTGCTGTCGCGGAAAGAGAAATAACAAGTGAACCAGAGAGTATGAAAGCATGAAAGGAAGATAATCGGGGGATTTTTTTAGAGCAGACCAGTGCCGTCCATTGTTATTAACTATGTGTTTATGAGGGCAAAGTATAAGACTGAAATTAAACAAAGAAAAAGTGAATTTATTGGAAGCCTGGAAAAATCATGGATTACAATAGAAAATGCGAGCATGAAAAGTAATATGGTTAAGCTTAAACATGAAAAAGTAAAGGACTAGGTGTTAAAACTAGAAAAGAAAAGCACAAGACATTCTAGTAAAAAATATAATAAATTTATAACTTGAAATATTGCAGCATTAAAAATTTATTTTTTAAATTCAATTTATAACATTATATAATCAATTCCTAATGCTGCAATATTTTAAGTTATAAATCTATTATATTTTTTACTATAATATCTTATCCTTTTCTTTTCCAGTTTTAACAAATAGTCCTTTACTTTTAAATGTTAAAGCTTAATACACAGACAAACAGATTGACCGATCGACAGACAGACACATCGACAGAGCGATAGAGAAACATATAGCCGTTATATATATATATATATATATATATATATATATATATATATATATATTGTTTTGAGGCTTCTTTGTTTTAATGTATAATGCTTCGAGTATTCTTAGCCTATTTACATTTCTCTCACTCTGCAACACTATTGTATTTTCTGTCATAATTCTTCGAAATTCCGAATAGGAGAGTGTATCTCCAATATTAGTAGCTACATTGGTTCAACAACTAACACATTGTCGCGAAGATTGACTCTCCACCTCTCTGACTCTAGCTCCATATCACACCATTTGAAGGGACATGGCTGCCAACATTCGGAATTTCGAAGAATTATGGTAGAAAATACAAGAGTATTGCAGAGTGAGAGAAATGTAAATAGGCCAAGAATACTCGAAGCATTTTACATTAAAACAAAGAAGCCTAAAATAAATAATATTAATTATGAGTGCAGCCGGAACGTTTTGAAATGTTTGGGATAAATGTTTGAAACTGTATATATGTGTTTGTATGTATAAATTTGTTAAATATATGTTAAAAAAAAAAAAGAAAGTCTGCCCACCTAACTTGTAACAAGTTACCAGGTGACTAGCAAAAAATATATATATATAAATTAAAAAAACAATTTCTACATTTATTTCTACAATATGCCTGGGGATGATAGAAGTACTTCTGTCGAAAGCGCTAGCGCGGAGATTGGAGAAGATAAAAAGGAAAATTGTAAAACAGAATAAATCCGTGCTATTCAATAATATTTTTCTAAATGAGAAAATGTTGCCTAAATATACACAATATATATATATATATATATATATATATATATATATATACAGAATACATTTCCTAGTCGAATTTCGTTACAGTTTACTTGATGTGTGTTAGTTAATACACTTTCTTGTGTTTAGCACGGTTGCTATCCTTGTGTTTAGCACGGTTGCATACAAGAGATCCCTGTTTCGAATCCCGAATTCGTATGAGTTAAACTGATGAGGCTAAATGAGAGCAAAACTTGAGTCTTGAACTTGCACTTTGTTGGCTTTGATGGCTTTTGTAAGCTGCAACTTCACTTACTGTGGAAATAATTATATATATATATATATATATATATATATATATATATATATATATATATATATCAGAAAATTAAAACTGTAAGTTGAACTTTACAATCAAAATTCATTGTTCGACTGAATACTCCAAAAAACAATTTAAAAGTCCTTATTCCGCGGTGTTTCAAAGAATACTATTCTTATTATTCTTCTCGTCAGAGGACATAAAGAAATCAGCAAATTATATTTGTAGCAATGCTAGAATTTGCTAGTTAACGCATTAAGTGAAACTGCAGTTTATTGTAGTTATAAATAGCCACATAAAAAAGTGAAAAATGTTGGATATGTAATATATATATATATATATATATATATATATATATATATATATATATATATATATATATAAACAAACTGTGCATAATATTTCAGCTTGCATGAAAATCATCTGACTTTTTCTAATTAAGCCGATGATGAAGGTTCTCATACTGGATTTCTCTCTTTTTAATATTAGGTCCCATTTGACTGGAGACAGACTTCTCTTTGGGCTACTACATTGCCCGAAAAAAAAACAATTTTCACTATTTCAGCAGTTCTGAAAACTTTCCAATCGGATTATATGCATCGTCACGCTTATTTTGGAATACATTCTCTCTAAAGAACTATTTTGCATTTCGGATTAACTTGAGAGGATTTTTATGCAAGCTGAAATATTATGCGCGGTTTGTTTTTATATATATTTTTTTACATATCCAACATTTTTTCACTTTTTTATTTGGCAATTTATATCTAGACACCGCCCCTTCTGATTGGCTGAGCTATGAAAAGTCTCATATTCCGATTAAAATTCTCCCCTTTATAAACGAGCGGTTGAAATATGACATCACTACGAAACATACCATTTGGCCCGACGATGCATCTGACACAGAAAAAACACATTTTCTGTTCTTAAATAAACTGCCATAAACATTATTAACTGTAACTATACAATACTGTAATCCTATTTTCCCCGTCCAAAACAATACATACGTTTATTTTTACTTCTTTCCATCACGATTACTATGACGACGCTTTCTATGTCAAAAACATAAACAAAGTTATAGAACTGTCAACCACATTTGAAGCGTTGCCTATATTTTGAAATTTAAGAATTACGTATATAAATACGCTTAGCAGGCTACAAACAACGCATTTTTGTTATTATTAAAAGATTTATTCATAAAAAATGTGTTTTATTTTTATTACGACGACTATGACAACGATTTCTACGGCAAAAAATAAACACACTTATAGAAATGTTAACCGCATTTGAAGCGTTGCCTATTTTTTGAAGTTTTAGAATTACGTATATAAATACGCTTAGCAGGGTAGAAATAACGCATTTTTTTTATTATTATTAACAGATTTGTTTATAAAAAAATTATGCTTTGTTTTTTCCATCACGATAACTACTACGGCGATTTTTCTTTTTATACAAGGGAATCACCACTTATCAAGTCCCAGAGTCCACTCGAGGATAAGGGTTACAGAGTGTACACTGGCGAAAAGGACAATATCATAGTAATCGTTAGAAGTGTACATTTGGTAAAATTGGATTACTTAAGGGGAAAGGCTCATCAAGAACTTGTTCACATTGGACTTGAAGACGGCCATATTGTAGTCAGCTGGAAAGCAGGTAAACCGAAAAGAGTTCCACGGTGTACATTTCTAAGAAAGAAGTTTTGTTCACAGAATCTACGTTTAGGTTTAGGCACAGATAAAGAGTGGGGGAAATTATTGATAGTTTTCAGCCAAACGAGTGTATCTCGTGAATGTTTGGCAAGGGGCGACAACTTCAAATACATAAACAAACTTATAGCAATGTTACCAACATTCGAAGCGATTCATATATTTTAAAATTTCAGAATTATGTATATAAATACGTTTAGGAGGCTAGAAACAACGCACTTTTTTATTAACATATTTGTTTAAAGAAAAATTATGTATTGTTTATAGCTTTCTAATTGTGTTATAGACGTAATCCTTAATTTATAAACAAACTTAGTTTCTCGGGGTTTCTTGCCATTAAACACACTACGTGTACATTGGTGATGTTCCTTTTTACTTGCCTCTCCACGAGGACAGAGTTAGACACAAGATCGGTTTTTAATGTAGGGAACAAAAACAAGTTAAACACACTACGTTTACATTAGTGATTTGTCAAACAGTCGCATTGCATATATAATAAAATATTGACCATTTTCACTCCCAAATATTTCCGTCTTTTATATTAGGATTTATTATCACACAAAAAACAAAACAAAATACAAAAACAAAAACTTTTTTTTTTGTAAAACTTGTTGAAAGCATTATGTTTTGGAGTAATTTTCAAAATGGAACAGAAATTTAAATTTCATTCCGTGTTAATCTTTTTTATTTAATTGCGCATGCGCCAATTCAATAAAATACAACAATCGTAATTTTTTATATTTATATATAAAGTACGATTTATATATTTATACATAAAGTATAGGTGTATGTAGGTTTATAGATGGGTGCTGACAATGAAGAACAGCATTCGGAATTGACACCCCAATGTCCCCATGTTAAGAATGGCTTTTGAAATATACACTCTCAACCTCCCCATGTTAAGAATGCTTTTCAGAATAAACACCATCAACCTCCCCATGTTAAGAACGGCTTTTGGAATAAACACCCTCAATCTTGTTAGCATACCCGAAAAACTATAAAAGTTAGCATTTCGAATGAGAACGATGAGTTTTCGATTTTGTTGTCGCATGCGGAATTAAAAAAAAGATTAAAAAAAAGAAATTTAAATTTCCGTTCCATTTTCAAAACAGAGCTCTCTCGACAAGTTTTACCCTCCCCCCTTTTTTTGAAAGAATTATATTAAAAAAGACGCTATTATTTAGAAAAAATATAAATATATATATGAAATTCGTCCGTACATCGCCACGGTACATTTATTTTCGCCACGGGCGCTAAGTGCCTGCAATAATAATGGGCGAACAGAAGCTCCAACTAACAACTGTACTTAAATTGTTTTTTTTTTTTTTTACAGGTGTGGTTGGGGGGCATACTTCCACCGAACAACGCCGGTACATGGGTCCTGCTAGTTTTTATCAATAATAATTGATAAAATACTGCCTGCAACATTTATTTTTTCTTTCTTTTATTCATTAATGTTTTCCGATGTATTTTATTGTTTGTAAACATAGGGTTTTAAAGTAATATTCTGGTGTTTGCATGAAATAAAACAATACAGCCGCGTGGGAAACGTTTGTCTGGTTTAACTACAATCTATCTATCTTTATTCTCTCTCTCTCTCTCTCTCTCTCTCTCTCTCTCTCTCTCTCAAAAGAGAGACAGAGACAGACAGACAGACAGAAAGATTTGGAGGTAAAACATTTTAACCTACGATCGAACAATATTCTACCATTGCCATTATCATTAATAGTGAAGTTAATATTTTTTTAAATAATATTCTTCAAGAGGAATAAGAATTATAAGAAAGATGTGATTTAAAGATCAATCACTTCAGAAACGAGGAATGGCAGAACATTATTAGATATTGCATTGTAAGATGAGGAATAATATAATAATTATACTAAAATGAAAAATAATATGAACTGATTACTACTTATGGGATGTTTATGACAAGAAATTGTTGAAATTAGATTTGACGCTGGCCAGGTTGCAATCAGCAAGAAAGCAGTGCTGCAGTCATGTGTTCCACAAACAAGAAGCCTCTACAAAAAAGGCCTGTTCATAAAAATTCTTCTCGGTACTATTCATGATGTGAGAAAATTTTTTTTTTTTATTAATGTAATAGAAGAACGAGTCATTGCTGTGAATGTTTTGCGAGGAGGAATCAAAGATTAGATCTCACTCGAGTACTTTTCATGGAAATAAGGATAGAATAGAGATGGACCAGCAAAGAATCTTCTGTGAAAAAAGGGTTGTAGGAAAAATTACCTGTCGCAGTTGAGTTTATGTCTCTTTCACGATACTGCGGTTAGAAATTGGTATTCAGGCTCTTGCCCCATAACTGGTATCTGGCAACTAGAGAAAGTTAAACAACTAGTTACTTGAAAGGTACATGCACAACAGGATCTGCCCCACGAAAGCTTATTGTTCGCTGCCTTGAGTGCTTGAATTTCGCTCTGTTTAACAATGGTTCGAAAACAGACAAGGCCAAACTATTTGCAAAGAACTTTGCAGCTAATTCTACCCTATGCGACGAAGGCCATCAACTCCCCATATTTCCTCCTATAACACAGAACAAGCTGGGTAACATACAAATATCCGTGCATGAGGTCGCCAAGATAATAAAGAACCTAGATTCCAGTAAAGCAACTGGCCCTGATGGCATCCCAATTATAGTGTTAAAAAAGCTTCAACCAGAACTTGCTCCCATACTTACGAAACTATTTAAGCGCTGCCTTAAGGAGAAGTGCTTTCCAACTCCCTGGAAGACCTCTTCAGTTTGCCCTATATTTAAGAATTCAGGTGATAAGTCATCTCCCTCTCAATACAGACCTATAAGTCTCCTGTGTGTTATGAGTAAGTTTCTGGAATCCATATTAAATAGAGAAATAGTTAACCATCTCAGCAGGAATAACCTTCTTAGTGACACACAATATGGTTTCCGCTCTGCAAGATCTACCGCAGATGTGCTGACGGTTATATCCCACAGGATAAGTGAATCTCTTGACAAAGGCTTTCTTTCTAGGGCAATTGCTCTTGACATATCAAAGGCCTTTGACAAGGTATGGCATAAGGGTCTACTTCACAAGATTTCCAGCTACGGTATAACAGGAAATGTTTTCTCAATCATTAAATCATTTCTCTCCGATAGGCTCATAAGAGTAGTGGTCGATGGACAAAAATCGGAGGCCTGCAATATAAATGCTGGAGTCCCCCAGGGGTCAATCCTGGGCCCAACTCTCTTCCTGATCTACATCAATGACCTCCCTAAACACATACTTAAATCATTTGTTGACATCTATGCTGATGACACAACCATCTACGGCAACACATCAAAGGCTGTAAATGACAAAGTTCTCTCTGATTCTCTCTCCTCTGATCTCGAGCGCATGGTTCAGTGGGGGAAGATGTGGCTGGTTACCTTTAATGCATCCAAAACCAAACTCCTATCCTTACATCATCAACGCTCTGATCCCCAGCTGGCATCAATTGTGATGGATAGCTCTCGTCTGGGTGAGGCTCCGTGTTTTGACAAGCTTCTGGGTTTGACCTTTACTCCTGATCTGAAATGGAACAAGTACATCAAGTCTGTTGCCAAGGTCGCTGGAAAGATGGTGGGATCCTTCTACCGCTCCAGAAGATATCTCACTACTGATGCAATTCTCTATCTATATAAAAGCCAAGTACGTCCAAGAATGGAATACTGTTGCCATATCTGGGCAGGAGCTGCTAAAAACAGCCTATCCTGCCTTGACAGAGTACAAAATAGACTTCGTGGCTTAGTGGGGGATGCCCTTTTCTCTACCCTGCAACCTCTCTCCCACAGAAGAGACGTTGCGAGTCTGTCCTTGTTTTATCGTTATTTCCATGGCAGATGCTCGTATGAACTCCAATCTCTGGTCCCCCCTCGCCAATCTTTCACGAAAAACACCCGTCTAGCTGAATCCACTGTGAAAAATTTCCCCCACTCTATATCTGTGCCTAAATCAAAACGCGGATTCCATGAACAAAGCTTCTTTCTTAGAACTGCACGCCTGTGGAACTCTGTTCCGTCTGCCTGCTTCCCTCCGGACTACAACTTGGATGTCTTCAAGTCCAATGTTAACAAATTCCTAATGAACCGCCCCCTTAAGTAAACACTTCAGCAAATCACCTCACTAACTTAATGTACTTGCAATAACCCTTATCCCTGAGTGGCTTTCTAAGTGATGATCACTGTGTAAAAAAAACAAAACAAAAAAAAAAAAACATGTTTTGTGTAAGCAAAGTGAATGCTTTATTAGAATACTAGCTGAAGTATTCAGTGTTGCCAGGTTGTATTTGATATATTTGAATATTCTGTCTTCATACATAATTATCTTATTTATTAAACAAAATATTAATTCATAATGGCTTCTTTTTCCACATCCCAAATAAGGTAGTAGGTGCATTTTATTTTATAGAGGTCTTGCTGGTAGCCCTAATTCTTTTTTCTAGTTTTATCTTTGATCTTTTAATCATACTTCTTTTAATATATAATATAATAATTACAATTATTATTTTATATCTTAGCGCATATATGCAAACTGTTAAATCTCCTTTTGTTTTGACATTAGTTATCTATTCTGTTAATGAGAAAAGCAAAGTGTCTTAAGATTAGGCTTAAAACTTTGAAGCTTTATTTATAGACATGGCAAAACTAATTTTTATTGGGAATTTGGAACGCTTGAACTGAAATGGCATATAAGAAGGAATAAGGGGAATCCTAGGAATTAACACAGTTT
This sequence comes from Euprymna scolopes, assembly GCF_053919585.1. Classification (NCBI taxonomy): domain Eukaryota; kingdom Metazoa; phylum Mollusca; class Cephalopoda; order Sepiida; family Sepiolidae; genus Euprymna; species Euprymna scolopes. The sequence goes on along the minus strand of NC_136497.1, from coordinate 103,061,818 downwards.
CACCTTTAAAATTTCCAGTTATTATAACTTCCAGAACATTAGTTTTCAAAAATGTTATTCCTAACCATGTGCCATTACACAGTTTAGGTGGATCAAGATTTCTTAATAATATAACTTAAACTCCTTCCATCAATAATAGGTTAAGATGTGGCATTCCAGGCGGTTGTAGTGAATTCTAGAGGAAGTTCTACTCCCTGATCTTCATTAATAACACAATCAATGGATTGATAACTCTTGCAAAAAATATAATTGATTATATTAATAGCATCGTTTGTAGGGGCCAATTGCTCTTTCACAAAGACATCCAACATTGCGGAGATTTTGAGAAATATCTCGGAAAAATTTATTTATTAGGTCACTAATTGGATTTACCATCTAGCCACATGGTAACCTGTGCAATTGAAGATTTCTATCTAACGTCATTGAACTCGTGCCAATGAAAAGGAAGTGATTTGAGAAAAGTGCTGCATATTGATCATCAAATATTGTGTCCTCATAATATCATTCTCCAAACTGAAAACCAAAAACGTAATTACCACGCAGTATTGCAGAAGTGCCAGATTTTCATATCACATTTTAAAGGCAAAGAAGGAATTCGGGACCGAATCAAATGTTCATTCCCAAGGGCAACAGCATTTTGTTTGATAGATAAATCACTTATTGAAGTGAATAACATTTTGTTAGACCTATCTCTCTTTTTTTATAATTCTGGGATGGTGCATTGTTATCTCATTCAACACATTGCATCGGACCTCCCTAGGTCTTAGTTTTTCCTGGTGCCCTTATTCTTTCTGGATTTGGTGTTGGAGTTGTTCAAAAAATGAAACCAAGGTTCTTGGATTCTTTTCCATCTCCGTGGCTAAATCTGTGATGGACATTCCTTCTGCGAACCCAGCAACATTCCTTTGCTTTTCGATAATCTTCAGTCGCACTTTTCTTACAATAAAGTGATGGGCATTATAAATTCCTTGATAATAAATAAAATGCTAAAAATTCGTGAATATCGCATGGATTTGAATAAAATTTTGGGAAATAACTAACTTTAAAGCAGTTGTTTTATGATATAATTTTAATTTTTTATGACGTATATTCTGTAAAATATTGATATTTTAGTAATCTGCAATAAAGCGATTGATACAGTATATATATATATATATATATATATATATATATATATATATATATATATATATACTAGCTGTACCCTGCCACGCGTTGCTCTTGCTCAATTTGGTGTAATGGAAAATTCTAATAAAAAGAGAAAATGCATATTTCTTATATTCTTAGTACAGCAATCCACTCTAAAGAAAAAAAAAAAAAAAAAAAAAAAAAGAATGAAAAAAATGATACTCTTGCAGAATTGGATCCTGATCCTCAGGATTACCGTCAATCATGGTTTGGGCTCGACCAACAATCAGTGGATAAAGCTAACGTTGAAACGCTAAATGTTTTTTTTTCTTTTCTTTTCTTTTCTGTATACAAAAATTTGAGTTAGTAATTAATATTTGAGTGATTGGGGGGGGGGGGCGTACTATACACAGATTCGAAAAAGTTGTCCAAAAACAAATGAAAGCAAAGGTAAGGTAAGTTACATTTCTACCTAACTGGATAATTGTTTAGTGTTTTTATGTAAGGTAAAATGTTTAATCGGCTGGAAAAACAGAAATGGTTGCAGACTGTTGAATACGTTAAGTTTGGGAAATTAAGTTGAAAACTAAAAACTATACAATACAGTGTCAAAAACCCACCGAATATGTGACCATGACATAGGCTGACATAATCGGTGGGTTTGTGACATTATTTTTTATAGTTTTTTAGTTTTAACTCACTTTCTCAAACTTAACATAATCAACAGTGTCCGCCACCATTTGTATCTTTCAAATACACCGATAAACACTGTTTTTCGAGCTGACTAAACGTTACATTAAATGGAAAGGGTTAGTATTAACAGATACAAAGAAGTTGTCAAAAAATGAATATATAACAAATAAATGTTATCAAAAGCAAGAAAAGTAAATGTTCTACCTAACTGGATAAGACTTTTGTGTTTTTATGTAATGTATAATGTTTAATCAGTTCAAAAACATGCAGTGTTTATCAGTATATTTGAAAAATACAAATGGCGGCAGACTATCGAACATGTTAAGTTTGAGGAAATTTTTGGGAAAATGAGTTTAAACTAAAAAACTATACAAAATACTGTTAGGAACTCACTCAATATGTGTTACTGTGATGTAGGCTGACATATAATCAGTGGTTTTAAATTTTGATCGATACAGGTAACGACTTTTAAGAGTCCCTTTTAGTGATTACCTGGTTTGAGGATATTATACAATTAAATGGCAAATCTGCCCCCAAAATCTGGTATTATTTTACTTTAAGGCCCGTCTCATGTTCGTATATAACGAAATATTTTATTGTAGATTTCAGTGTACTAAAAACGAATATGCAAACCGTTTCCGTCGCAAAAAGAAAGTTTTCATGGTATGAAGAAATTACTTTTTCGAAAAGTGGGTGATCACTTTTCAATTTAAATTTAACTTAGAATGAGCACCCACTTTCTGGCCACCTGAGAGAGGGCCATTTTCTGTGTGTGTGTGGGGGAGGGGTGTTTGGCGGCCGACCCCCCGCCCCTCCAACCAATTTAAGCAGGTAATTTTAAAGGATTTTCCAAGGGTAGCAAGAAAGCCCCCACCCCAAAAATCGTGGCCACAAAGTGGGTGATCATTTTACGTTAAATTATTATGGAAAAGTGATCCACTTTTTTAAACTAACATTTCTTCATATCTTGGAAACTACTCGTTTGCTTTAATTATAAAGGTTATTTTCGTTTTCAGCGACCCCGAAAACCTATTGGAGTGGTAATTTTAAAGGAATTTTCGAGGGTGGAGTAATTCCTCATATTTACCCTTTTTTTTTTTTTTTTTTTTTTTTCAATAACATAAGAAAATAAGAATTAGACAAATTTATGGTGCTAATGCACTTACCGATCCTTACTATTTATTAAATCGTATTTCCAAGTTTAATTAATTTTTTTTTTTATTATTATTCAATTGTATTCTAAATAATGTTAATACTGTTCCTTGTCTGCTTAAGTTTAATTTTTGTTTATTAAATTGTTAGGTGAAAGTCCAGAATAGTTACAAAACACCCTCTTCTCCCCATGTTAAGAATGGCTTTTTAAATAATAACGTTATTATTTCAGCACGGATCAATACGTGCACGAGTACCCAATTTCTTTAATAAAGAAAAAGCATTCATATTTTAGAATAGATGCAAAACTCCCTCCCCATGTTAAGAATAGCTTTCTAAATAACGGTATTATTTCAGCACAGTACCTTCTCTGCATAAGTGCTATCTTTTGTTTATTTAATTGTTAAATGAAAATATAAAATAGTTACAGAACACTCTCCCTTTCCCATGTTAAGAATGGCTTTCTTAATAGCGTTATTTCAGCACGGTACCTTCTCTGCATAAGTACCATTTTTTGTTTATTAAATTGTTAGGTGAAAGTATAGAATAGTAAAAAAAAAATTGTTTGCATACCTTATTTTGACGTCTGAATATCAGAACTTCGATTGTGTTCAATTATCCCGCTTTTGAAGTGTGAAATTCGGTGAATATGTTAAGTAAAATAATTAATTTAAGTTAAGCAAAACAAAAAAAAAATTTTTTTTTATATTTATACGAAAAAAGCCATTTTAAAATCTTTGATAAATAAATTAACATTTTTTTTTAGCGAGCCGAATAATGCATGACCATTATTAAACAGGGCATGCTTTGAAGAATCGATACAAAAAAAAATTGATAAATATTGTGCCCTTTGTGTTAAAAATAGCATCATTTTTTCGATCCCGTTTGAAAACGTTTGCCGCCTTTCGACTACGGTGGACCAAACGCGCTGAAATAATTTTTTTTATTCTGCTTTAAATTGCCCCCTTCCCCATTTCGGGGAGCCTGGCCCCCACACACATACACATTAAAATCCATACAAATGGTCACCCATCTGGTACTGGCCAGCCTCAGCGTTAATAATACATTGAAATTTTCGTCACTGAAAAATAAGTTTTTTTTGGCCTTTTTGGTCTTCCATAGTTTGTAAACACAAACGTAAACATTATTGATCTAGACTCTAGATCGACGCGAAGTAACTGGTTGCCTATATGAAGAAGTGGAATTATTTGAAATCCAGGTACTTATATTATAATATTTTTGCATATTCTCATAGAAAATCATCCTAAACCTTAGTTAGACAACAAATAAATTAATTAGTTCAAAAACCTTCTTTTTTTTTTAATATTTATGTACGTTTTTTGTGCAAGACAAAAAATGTCAATTGTTAACTTTTTGGGAAAATTTAACATCTAAAATTTAATTAAAAATAGTAGAAATAGTTTTACATTATTCTGTTTTCTATATGATAACATTCAGGGTTTTATCTTTCTGGAAAAAAAAGTTACTCAGAAATAATGGATTTTAATAAATGTAATTTCGTTTTAAAAAACAGCAACAACTTGATTTTTCGGCCATTACCAACCAATCTTATATCGAAAAACAAAAAAAACAAAAAACTCAGAAAGCAAGCGACAAACTTTTTTTTGGCCTTATATAATAAAAAAATGTGTAAAATAAAAAAAATTTGGAAGATAAACAAATGAATTAAGTTTTTTTTTTTTTTTTACTTACTAAACAGAAAATGAAATTTTTCTTCAATTCGTGGCTGTGAAATGAATTGAACCGGAAGTTCAGTTTTATTAACAGAACAGATTCGCACTAACGGTTAAAAAATATACTTATTTTATTTAATATTTTAATAATTCGCGAGGTAAATTTATTTTAATAACATAAAAACATACCTCGACTCTAAAGATGGGTTGTCTGAAAATTTCGAATAAATTGGTAGCGTAGAAATATGGTTTTATTCATTTGTAACGAACCAAATTTACATTTATATATATATATATATATATATATATATATATATATATATATATATATATATATATATATATATAGCGTGGGACAAAACATGTAATAAAATTTAATATCAGGCAACAACTTTTCAAAAATTTATTACCCTGATAACATATTTTCATTATTCAAAATGTAAAAAAATCAATTTCCTTTAAGTTTTTACAAAGGGGTAAAAAAAAAAAGGGTTGGAAGCTCTCATGAAATTTCGGGTAATTCTGATTTTCGTGAAATTTTGACAATATTTATTAAACGATGTCTAATAATTTTAATACCGATTAATAAATATTCTGCAAATTTCAATTGCTTTGAAAGCATTTTAAAGTGTTTCACGGGAGATGATGTCGATATGGTTACAACTTTACATTTCCAAATCAAAAATATATCAAAATCAAAAATATATGAAATTTGGACTTGATTTATAGTAATAACACATCAAATAACATCTCTGAATTTGGATTTCTTCTCAAGACCTCTCAAACTTTCGGTTATGTCTTTTTAATTTTTACAATCAAAACCATGCAAATGGATTGTTTATCAAAATTAGAATAAGAATTCTAGACATGAGGCTTAGTCTCATTATATCTATATTTTAATCTTTGTAAAAGGATATAAAAGTGACTCAATGTTGTTCTGCTTGGAGAATAAGTTTTACCCATACTTGGACGTGTATTTTCCAAGTGTGTATATATATATATATATATATATATATATAGTCATCGACATGGAGTACTGTTTCGTTGTATCACAACTCATCAGTGTGGCTGGACTAGCATTTTCCCTATTCGGAGATTGAACTTACAACCATTGCGTTGATAGTCGGTAGTTCTACTCACCGGCCCATGGGATCGGTGCTCGCAAATGATCTCAACAAATGTCCACTACAATAAACACTCGCCCACCCTTTTTACAGTGCTCCAGCAACTTGTTTATTTACAAACAAACAAACAGCGAGCCTCACTTTATAACAATTTAAGTAGTAGGTGAGATACATTGCTCTGCCCAAAGAGAATGGTTTAAAATATACATACATAGAGATAGTCATCCACATACAGTACATTTTGTTGTATCACAACTCATCAGTGCGGCCAGACTAGCACCTATATATATATATATATATATATATATATATATACATATATATATATATATATATATATATATATATATATATATACAAAGCTGAATGTCTGTGTGTATGTCTGGTCACGAATAGGCTCCTATATGGTTGACTATTATAGAAAACTGATCACATACAATGATAGAAGATGTATCAAGATACAGGAATGGGTATGTTTGATCTGGCATAATGATGATTCATTAAAATTGTGGGGTCTGCGCACGCGCCTGATCCACAAAGTATGGAAATAAAAAAAATTTTAAATAAAAAAAAAAACGTTTACAAGTGTTTTTGATATAGATGTACATAATAATACTTTGATAAGTATGTTTTAACTTAAATAGGGATGGTATAATAAAATTGTGGGGTCTGAGTTCGCGCCTGGCCTCCATAAATGGAAATAGGCACAAACTTTAATAAAGACTTTTCATATCTATCTGCGTAAGCATACTTTGATAATTATGTTTCAGTTTGAAGAAATATGGTATAATAAAATTATGGTGTGTTTGTTCGCGCCTGACCTCCATAGAATGGAAATATGTCACAAAGTTTAAAAAGGTTTTTTTAATATAGATCCACAGAATATTGTAATAAGTGTTTCAGTGTGAATAGGTATGGTATAATAAATTATGGGGTTTATCTATTTTATTTTTACTTTCATCATATTTTGCTTTGGTTTTGATACCCCCAAATTCGAATCTATCTTTTGACAACCCTTCCTTTTCATAACCTATCATAAATCAGAGTCCATTTTCTGTAGCTGTTTTTGAACCCAGTGAACGACGGGTACTTTTGCTAGTATATATATATATATATATATATATATATATATATCCACAACCTTTCATATATAACTGAGGTTCAATCATTGAAAAGATTATTTCAACATAAAATAAATTTCCTCTGAAGTGGAAGATAATGAATTCGTGTTGTTTAGGCCGATTAATAACAACGCCTTCTCTTTTTTTCAAACAACCTAACTAAAGATTCTGTTGCACTAAGTGGGTTAGGGGCGACTTAGGAGAAAATATCAGTCATTCAACCGAAAGTTTAAAACATTATGAGAAATAGATGGAAAAATGTATTCTCATCATGTCTTGTGTCTACTGCTGCATCCGTTATATCTACATAATAATATACATATATAATATCTATATAATAATACATATAATATCTATATAATAATACATATAATATCTATATAATAATACATATAATACCTACATAATAATATATAGAATATCTATATAATAATACATATAATATCTATATAATAATATATAGAATATCTATATCATAATATATATAATATCTATATAATAATATATATAATATCTATATAATAATATATACAATATCTATATAATAATATATATAATATCTATATAATAATATATATAATATCTATATAATATATATATATATAATATCTATATAATAATATATATATATAATATCTATATTATTATATAGATATTATATATATATTATTATATAGATATTATATATATATATTATATATGTAATATCTATATAATATATATATAATATCTATATAATAATATATATAATATCTATATAATAATATATATAATATCTATATAATAATATATATAATATCTATATAATAATATATATAATATCTATATAATAATATATGTAATATCTATATAATAATATATATATATATATATATAATATCTATATAATAATATATATATATAATATCTATATACTAATATATGTAATATCTATATAATAATATATATAATATCTATATCATAATATAAATAATATCTATATCATAATGCACGAAACATTGTTATTGCTTTTTCCGTTTCTCTTTGCACATCTCAATCATGTTCTGTAAAGTCCTAAGCAAAAACAAGAATTTTCTTGAACAAAACAACCAAACCAAACACCACAAATAAATATTTGAAGATATAAACAACTTAAAGCATTAAAACATTTTCCAAATTGCTGGATTCGGCATTAAATAACTAAATAAAAGGGTTGATATGTCATAAAACAGAACAGCTCTCGTTTAGCATTAGTGCAGTACATTCACTAAATAAAGCACATGTAATCATTTAAAAGCAATATAAAGTGTGTGTATATAAATTAAAAGCAGATGACAACTGATTTTTTCGAATTTCATTTAATTAATATTTGCTTAATTTAAATTTGGAAAAAATGTCTAAAATATATTTTTACTTTTTCTTATGCGATTAAATGGAATTAAAAATGAGAGTTTTTCTCAAATTTCCGATCCCTAAAAGAATTCTTATAAGAACATATTTTTTCATGTCTTGTACTAAGAGTAAAATGATAAATATTTATTGATTGTAAACTACAAGTAACATTAAAAACATCATAAAAACCTAAAAATATGTAAATTTATTTTACTTGTACAAAAAATTAAATATGGGCTCTTCTTCAGTGTGTTTGTTGTACAGTCATTCAGCATTTGCCAACTTGACAGTAGCTAACCAAAATGGGAAGAAAGAACTTAAAGATTTTTCAGAGGTTTGAATTTAATAATTTTCTCAGTTCTACGCGAGACTCAGTTGGACGTCATTTTTTTATTTTGAGTTCGAGTGTCTGTTAACTCCATTGTTGTAAAGGATCATTTCTAAATAAAATTAAAAAAAAAAAAACTGGACGAGAGGAGGGAGAGAGAAGGCAACAAAATCGAAGACTAATAATAAAAATGATTCTTCGTTATTAATATTATTAACATCGTTCAGTTCATTTTCCTTCCACTAACAAGAAGACTACGAGAAAGACAGAGAAAATTTGACTGTCAACATAAAAATGTAAGGGCATATTTTATTTTAAAACTATTTGAAAGCCTTGTTTTCAATTTCAAACGTATGTATTTAAAAACAATGTAAATAGTTCAGATCAGAGTATAATTGAAACGATAAGGAAAAAGTGAAAGTAAAAATAATAGTCAATAATAAAAAAAAATGTGAATGCCAACAAACTTTGATGACGGCCACCATTCTCTCTCTCTCTCTCTCTCTCTCTCTCTCTCTCTCTCTCTCTCTCTCTCTCTCTCGCTGGTTTACGTTAAAAAAATCGAGTTCCTTTTTGTTTCTGTAACTTAATTTCCTTTGGAGGTCCGGGGTTCTGCTCAAGCGTTATATTAATTTAACTAAGCTGGACAACAAAGATTGTTTAGCGTTCGCATCAGTCGTAAACTAACACTTTAATGACTTCAGATTAAAGGAATTGTCGGTAGATGATTTTAAATGCCTTATTTTCGCTCAGGCACTATTGTCACCAAAGAATATCTGAATTAAACGAAGAGTATTAAGGAAACTCGAGAGCAAATCCAATATCACTAAGAAGAAAATTATGGAGAGTTGTAAGCGTGAGAAGCGATTCTAAAATCATAGAGGAATAGGACGTAACACGTGTCAGAAAGTTAAATAATCCAAAACTACTCTGGAAAAGAAAAAAAAAAGAATATGTCCACCACATATTCAGTATGAATAAAAAAAACTGTTTCTCTGGAAAGGAGAGAAAAGAAAATGGCTACCTGCATTTTCAAAACGAACGAACCATAAAAAAACAAAAGAAATTACCCCCATAATATATAACCGATGTTACATATGAGGAATTACATTGAGGAATTTGTCCTGTGCGAAATAAAACTTCTTAAAATTGAGGCAAGCTTTATCATAAAAGTACGCATTGGACAATCATAAGTGAAACCAAAAAAATCGAATCAGACATACAAGATCCAAAGAAATGTTCGATGAAGGTTTATGCTTATATCTAATAGTCATACTATTAAAATGAAACAGTTAAATTACAGTTGGACTAAATAATAAATTTACATACATGGAAGAGACTTAACAAACTGATTTTGCAGAAAACACAAAAGTTAACTTGCACTGGGACTAGCAATAAAAATATGTTTTTTGCAAAGTAATTTTACCAGTAAAGTTAATTGGTACAATTTAAAATTTAAAAGTTTTCGCACTAAAATATCCGGGAATTTAATTGGGACCGACTGGATAAACAGTTTTAACTTTTGGGATTTATCAGAGAACACTTTTAACCAGAAAATATGTAAGTTGAAGAAAGTCTATAAACGAAAATGTACCATACTTACGAAATCGCTTCGAAATCAAATTGCTTATGGAAATTAAAGACTTATCAAATAGAATGCTTACAACAAACAAGAAAAACATTGAAATGAAAAACGTATTAAATTGGAAATAACCTCGACAGTTACAATGAGAACAACTAAAAAACTAAAAGCGTTATAAACAAGGAAGCACCAAAGGAAAGTTACTCGGTACGTAAATAAAAAAAATGGTTAAAAGTTGAAGAAAAAGGCAAAAACCATTACCCACCTGAGTTGCAAGTAATTTAAATATTCAAATGGGCGTCTGTGCTCACACCATACTCCCTAAACATCCTTTAAAATACGAAAGCAAACCCCGAAAAATGGGAAATTGGAAAATATTTCTTGCCATATAATATTAAGCGTTAAAATTTCACAAAAATCTTAGATATTATCCTGAGAGTTTTAATCCTTTATTACCATCTTTACATAAAACAAAATTAAATATAGTCCACATTTGAACCCCCTTACAGTTGTGTCACAACATTGATTGGTTAATTTATTTACCTTTGTTTTTTTAGTTCATATTAGTGGTCTGACAAATTTAAAATGCACTAAGGAATCTTACATTCTAAAACATCTGCAGAAATTACATGAAACTTATTAGCGAAAGTGTACCTTCCAGTGTGGATAAGCGTAGTTTATCAGGCAACAATATTTGCGAAAGAAAACCCGAATAACAAAAAATATTACGTAGGCATGACTTCCTTAGATTTCAAAACCCGATACTATGGCCACAAAAGTACATTCAACAATAAAAAAACACCGTATAAAAACAACACTAGCGAATAAATACTGGGAACTCAAAGAAAGCGGACATTCGCCGGTAGTCGAATGGAAAATAATAAGACAAGCTACCACGTGTAGGCATTTAGACGACCCATGTAGATTATGCCTTCATGAAAAATTTGCTATCTTGTACTTTAAAGAACCCCAAAATCTATTAAACTGTAGAAGAGAAATAGCAAATAACACAAAATAAAATTTACTCTAGGATAGCGATACAAAATAGTTTTAAAACTAACAAAAACAATAGAAAATACACAAATAAATAAATTAAATAAACATGAATATACATAAACGATCACACATATATGTATTTATATATATATATGTATATATATGTGCATGTATGTATGTACACATATGTATATTTATATATACACTAACAAAAAAATGTCTGCCTTAAACCACTAACCTAGTTTTAAAACAGATCCTTTGTTCGATAAAATGCATGCCCATTGGCTGATAGGAAAGGACGCGGTGGATACTAGAAAGCTGATTGACTAACTAAATCCTCAATAGAAGAGGACCATATAAAAACGATAAACAACAACAGAATTCGCGCATAAGCCTGAGGAATCATAGAGTGGATGAAACGCCGAATATTCAGTGTAGCTTAATCGCCATATATATTTTATAAATTACTAACTAGCTCTACCTACGTATTGAGCACTTTTGAAGTAAATACTGAAAGCTTACGCATAAATCTATACTTTCGTATATTAATTTTATGTGAGTAAATGAAGTATATATATATATATATATATATATATATATATATATATATATATATATATATATATATATATATATATATACTGTGCCCGGTCGTACAATAAGCTTAAACATGATATTTTAATTTATGCAGATTGCGTATAGATTGCGTATTTATTATTATAGAATCAATCCTCTGTTGAATATTATATATAAATATTATATATTACGAGGAGTAATTTGCCCGATTGACTAATTCACAAAATAAATTGCAAAGAAATAAAATAATAATAATGATAATGTCATTTATCAAATTCCATCTGTGTTTGTTTACAATATCACTTCAGCTGATATTTGGGCTTGACGATGAATGCCCTGGAAAAGTCACTTCTAATTAATGTTTAGTTTAATAATATCCAAACAAAGAAATGATTTGCGGCGATTTTAAATGGAACCTCTTCTTTTATCGTAAATTAAACTCATTAATTAGAAAATGCTAAAATAAATTAGTGAGGTACACCCAGGTTGAACAGCGGATCATCCAATCTGCAGTCGAATGCTCTACCACTGAGCTATATCTCCAAATGTCAATAATTCTGTTTTTTTTTTTGTTTTATTAAGAAGAAATGATTTGCTTAGATTTTATTATCTTTCTAGCCGGTGTAAAGTAAAATATTCCCCAGTATTTTTTTTTCATATAAGGAAGAAAGGCTGTTTTAGGGCCGAATTTTTTAGATTTTTCGCTTCTAATCGGATAACTTTCTGTATAAAAAAATCTCAGAACACTGACAGACAGATAAAGTAACTTTTTTTTACAAAGGCGTCATCACTTATCAAGGCCTGGAGGGCACTCGAGGATAAGGATTAATGAGTGTACAGTAGTCAATGGGAAAAGGTAGTAATCGTTAGTAGTAGACATTTGGCAAATTGAATTACTTAAGGGAAGGCTCATCAAGAACTTGTTATGGTTGGACTTGAAGACCGCCATGTTGTAGTCATTTGGAAAGCAGGAAAACGAAAGAAAGTTTCACAGGCGTGCAGTTCTAAAAAAGAAGCTTTGTTCATGAAATCTACGTTTAGGTTTAGATTTAGGCACAGATAAAGAGTGGGGGAAACTATTGATAGTAGTTTCAACTAGACGAGTGGATATGACGTCACATAGCACACAGAAAGAGTGTGAGAGAGAGGAGAACAGTCCGTTTGAGAACACGCAGCACATGGGCGTTTAAAACGATACAGGCTGACAAAATGATTAATTAATGATTTAGATTGCACTCTCTCTCTCCCTATCTCTCTCTCTTTCCGTCTTCGTCTCCGTCCCTCTCAACTGTTCAGTGATGTGGAACAAAGATCAAATTGAATAAATCTCCGCTGTCTTCCATAAGTTCTTGTCGCAAGTTCTTTCAAGATATGAAACAACCTATTTGCAAGTAGCGTTTATTCAGTTGGAAATGATTAGGCAGAACGGCATACAAAGAAAATATGAAACAATCAACACAAAAATACAATTTATGGCAACTTGGTTGATGCAAATAGTAAACACAGCATTTATGTAATACAAGAAGCCAAAATACTTTTGTTGATTCTTTAAGGAAACCTAGATGTGTTAGAGATTACCAGAATTTTTCCCGGATAGAATTTTCATTAGCAGTTTACCATTGGATAATGTATGTCTTACTGTAAAGGCAATGGATAATTAAAGTGTTGACCAGTGGTTACTTTTAGAATATATAGTTATTTAATTATCAACGCTCATAGCAATGATTAAAGCTTTAACTTCTCGGAACTACATTAAAACAGATTGTAATTAAGCTTTATCCGTTGCGCCACAGATTATCAATCCTCATCAGAAAAACTCTGAATATCTTTTTTTCTTGATGTTTCCTACTGTTTTTCCTTAATCTTAACTTACAGAAAGTTAAGCATGTTTATATGATTATATATTCGTTTGTACAGGATATACTCCCAAAACTAATTAACCTATCATTATGCATTTTGGGACGCATCTGTGAAGTGTGAGAGGTTCAAATGTGGGCTATATTTAGGTTTATGAAAATAGGAAAAAGTTCGGAACCTCTTCGTAAAATTAAAATATATCAGATTTTTGTGATATCAAAAATCCCAACATTTCAGTTTCTTTGCGGTTTTATAAACGGTGTTTAGGCGACATAATAAAGGATGTTTAGGCGACATAATAAAGGATGTTTAGGCGACCTAATAAAGGATTTTAGGCGACATAATAAAGGGTGTTTAGGCGACATAATAAAGGGTGTTTAGACGAAATGATAAAGGGTGTTTAGGCGACATAATAAAGGGTGTTTAGGCGACATAATAAAGGATGTTTAGGCGACATAATAAAGGATGTTTAGGCGACCTAATAAAGGATGTTTAGGCGACATAATAAAGGGTGTTTAGGCGACATAATAAAGGGTGTTTAGACGAAATGATAAAGGGTGTTTAGGCGACATAATAAAGGGTGTTTAGGCGACATAATAAAGGGAGTTTAGGCGAAATAATATCGGGTGTTTAGGCGACATAATAAAGGGTGTTTAGGCAACATAATAAAGGGTGTTTAGGCGACATAATAAAGGGTGTTTAGGCGACATAATAAAGGGTGTTTAGACGAAATAATATCGGGTGTTTAGGCGACATAATAAAGGGTGTTTAGGCGACATAATAAAGGGTGTTTAGGCGACATAATAAAGGGTGTTTAGGCGACATAATATCGGGCCAAACTCTCAAATTTAAATATATCAGATTTGATTCACAGATACCAGTCCAACAAGATTCCTTAAATTTCAATTTCTTCTTAAGACCCCTTAAGGCTTAAATTTTGGACATTTTCTAAAATCAAAGTCATGTAATGGATTTTCATCAAAATTCGAAAATGATACTAGACATGAGGTTTAGTCTCATTACATCGTGATTAAAATCTTTATAAATGAAAAGAAAGTGATATAAAACTACTTCATTCATTGGAATTCATTTTACCCGCTCTGGTATTTTGTTATGAAGTAATATTTTAATAGATACAAATAGAACAATCAGTTTGGAATATTGCTATTTTGGAAATGGATCAAATTTGGTTTAAATGATGTATGCTGTTGTTTTGTTTTTTAAATTAAAAGATTATAAATTCTACAAAAGTTTTCTCCTATTTGAGCGAGAGTAATGTCTGGAAATTTTTTTATCCCCAAACGGAACTTTAAACCCCCAAAAAAGAGTCTGCGCGTGTTGATAAATGAATGGTGTTGAAGTAAGAAAAATAACAAGTATATATCAATTGAACTCTTTTATTCATTCAAGTAACAAAAAATGATAAACAAAATAGTGGGGACGAATATTAAAAGGTTAATATACAGGAAAGGGCTTTGTGAACTTGTGTCTATAGTAAATTTTAGACTATCATTAGAACTGATTGTTAACTTGAATCGTTACTTGTTGTGCCACAGATTATCCATCTCATCTCAAAAACTCTGAATATTTAATGTATAGCAGGTGTTTACTACTGTTAATTGCTATCTATAGAACATTAGGTATTTTATATATGTGTGTGCAGGAGTCACTCTAAAAACTAATTATGAATATTTTAACACAGCTGCTAGGCGTAAGTGGTCCAATATGTGGTCTATGTTCAGTTGAATCTACTTTTATGAAAAGAGGGTAAAAAGGAGTTAGAATCCTTCCGAAAATTTCAGATATTTCTGATTTTTCTCCAATTTTAACAATAAGTATTAGAGATCAAAATTAATAAACATTCTCCAAATGAAAGTTTATTTGGAGTATTTTATAGAGTTTTGGGAGGTCATAAATAAACACAACTTCACGTTTGAAAATTCAAATAAATTAGATGTGCATTGGATTTTAGGTATAGACCTTAGACACAAATAAAGCAATATTTTTTGAATTTCAATTTCTTCATAAGACCTCTTCAGCTTAGGTTGAAATTTTAGATATTTACTCAAATCAAAATCCTATAATCAATTTAGATCAATCATTCATCAAAAAGGATGATTCTCGACATAAGATTAATATGATTATTAGGACAACAGCACATTCTTTTCATTGTTTTCACTCTCGAGTTGATATGCTTTTATGTAGAGTGATGTGGTTCTCGGTTGATTAACTCTGTCTGTGCCACATATATATTAGAGAGTCAAAACAAGGAAACGAATATGCTGTTTTCATAGCCCTAATCATTATATTTTCATTAAAATTTTCATAAGTAAATATGAAGCTGGTTCAAAATGTTATTGTTAAGCGGAATTAATTTTATCCGTTCTAGTGTTTTTTATAAATAAATCTTAATACTTTCAAATTTAATTTTATTTACTAAATGAAAATTGGAACAATTCGTTCTGGATTTTTATATATTTTTTTTCAATATTAATTATAACGGTTTTGGTTAAAATGCTGCATTATGTTGAAATTAAAAATAATGATAAATTCTACAAAAAGTATCTTTAAGTTGATCAAGAGAATAAAAGACTAGCGACTGAAATACGGGATGTCATCAGATTTTAATTGCCAAGATGAAACTAGTTCAAACGCAAACAAGAAATAATCTGTGCATGTAGAATGATGTTGAAAAAAGCAAATGAACTATTTTATTTACACAAGAAGAAAAAAAAACTATAAATGATAACATGTATGATAAACTAAAAATGAAAATGAATTAGTGTAAATATTTAAAGGTTTTATAAATTTGTGCACTTGTGATAAAGAAGAAATGTTTTTGCAACGTGTGTTTTACGTGTACAGTTGTTGTTGGTTTCACAAATAGCTCTGGTGAGTTATTTCGGTTTTGGTGTTCTAAGGCAGTTACCTGTTACCCAATGTTAACTATAGTAGTAGAAAATGGAAAAGGAGAACGAGCAATAAGCGTGTGAGTTTATATAAGCTTGTTCACGTGACCTAAGGGAATTGTGATTGGGTTTGCGTATGTAAATTTGATCATGTGAACCTTAATTGAACAAGTAATCACAGTGACATTGACCAATCTGCACGCGTCTTATAAATTTTAATAAACGCAGCAGGAAAAATTAACAGGACGATGATTTAGTTTTGCATCTAGATTTTCTCAATATTAAAGTCAAATGAATTGCATAGGAAGGAAACGTTATAGAAATATATCAATATATGAGAAGATTCTCTTATAAAACTTTTTCTAGAAGTAGCGAGCTACCACAAATCATCATCATCATCATCATCATCATCATCATCATCATCATCATTTTTTTTTTCATCATAATTTTTTCTTTTTTTTAACATGCTGGCATGAAACTAATCTACTTTATGCTCTAAAAAATAGTCGCAAAGTGTAGTATCTGTTCTGATACTAAACTTTGCTCATATTCAAAAGGCAAATTATGCGTCATTTTAAATTAGTTGTCTGTGTATTGGTTTTAGAAGCTCTATTTTACACGACACATGGGCACATTATTTAATCTCACCTGTCAAAGTTCTAATGTTATTAGAAATTTATACCACTTTAACATGATATTCAATTACCGAAACTTTCACATTACAATTGACACACAATATAAACAAGTTTTTAAAAAAAAACATATAACTTTTCTGACACATAAAAAGATGAAATTTGGGCATTGAATATTTCTGACAATTCTTCGCAATTCGAGTCTGCAGCAATCTTCTAAAATCATATTTATTCTAATCTAATAGTTTTTATGTATCTTTTTGAAGAGGTTTGATTCACCTTTTTATATTATCATTTCATGATAAAAATGTAGTTTTTTTTCTCTGTGCCGTTTCATTTAAGATAAAAACTGCCAAAGGGCGAACAGAAATGTCTTTATATTTTATTAGCAATTCATAAGTTAATATCCTTTTTGGATATAAACGGCAGACATTTCAAATACCAAACTTATAGGCGATTGGGAGTAATGAAAAAAAATGCTGAGGTCTGCTGTAAGGAAATACTTCATAAAATTAAAATATAAAACTCTGCTTTCTAATAAGATAAAATTATAGCACATTAAAAAACGGTATTTTGTCTTTATATATATATATATATATATATATATATATATATATATATATATATATATATATATATATATATATACTAGCAGGACCCGTTAACTGGTGTTGTCCGGTAATAGCATGCCTGCCTGCATAAAAAATTAAAATACGGCTGTTGTTGCTGTAGCCCAACCCCTAACCTCTTCATATTAAGAACGACTTTCAGAATAGACACCCCAACCTCCTCGTTAAGAACGGCTTTCGAAATGGACAGCCACAACCTCCCTATATCTAGAACGGCTTTCGGAATAGACACCGACTTTTGTGAGTGGAGGTGGGGTTGTCACAAAATTTGCCCAAAATGTAACGTTGATAATCGCTGTCAAGATTCACACAAAAGAATTTGGTGGTTGCAGTGTCGGTCGGCTTGTGCGTACTAATCTGGTAGGCAGAGTATGGTTCAGGGTATGGTGGTTTTGTTGAAAAAACTAGATTTTAGATGGCAAAATAATCTTGAACCCTCTATCACTTAAGAGGAACAAAATTCCTGTAGTCACCTGTATGTTACTATGTAAACATATTTCAGAAAGTGACAGTTTTATATAAGTAGAAAAAAGAAATAATATAAACAGAACGTTTTGTTTAAAATAATAAAGAATTAATATTTATTTTAAACAATATATACAGAATATTGTTTATATTATAAACAATATAAACAGAACACTTTATAATCTGAAACAATGTAAAACTTTATAAATTTTAATGTTAGACGACAGAAACTAAATATTTTTATACTTTTTAAAGAAATATTGTTCACAGAAATTTTTCATTATATATACCTAAAAGAAAAGAAAATTGTGGTAAATTAGGCAAAAACAATTAATTTTTATGATTTATTTTCATATGAAAATAAAAACATTTAATAATAGTTATAAGTGTTTAAAGTACGCACAAACATTTTTCAATATTTCAAAAGAAAATACAATTGGAGGAAATTAGGAAAAAACAATTTATTTTGCTTTATGACCTATTTGCGTTTACAAAATAAAAACAAAACATGTAATAATAGTTATTACCTGTGCGAAAAGAAAAAAAATAAGCTACCCCTTTTAAAAAATGTAAAAGCAGTGAGTCTCTGTGCGAACGCGAAAAAAATTAGCCGCAGTAAGCAGGCTCGAATGTGTAACGCTAAGAGGAAAACGAGGTTAAAAAGGAAACACTTTAGGCCACTGGCTTAGTGAACTATTGACTGGTCGACTGAACTATGAGCCTTCAAAATAGCAGCTTTAAAACTTATGTATCGCAAGGCGTGAATTAATATGCAAAAATGTTAGCGCATAAACTGGTCTGTCCCCTTGCAAAGAGCGGCTGAGTTGACGGGATAAGAAAACGAATTTTAGTCAGTTGCACTTTAAGAAAAACAAGAAAGGTTTATCTAGATGGTAGAAAAAGGAGAATTCAAATGTTTTAGACAGTTTAAATCATGAAACCCGGGTCTCGACTGTAATAATCGCATAATCGGTTGTTTTAATTTTTTATTTAGCGTATGAAAAATGAATGTTAGTCAAGTGTATTTCGAAAAAAGAAACGTTTATATAGCTTTTAGAAAAGGAACAAGAAGTAATGGCTCTCAGCATGTGACGGTGTGCGTAAACCCCCAAAAAAGTTGCACGGTAGCGTATCAGGTATGAGAAAGGTTTACAGGTACGGTATATTTAATGTACAAATAAAAGCAGTCTTGGCTTATGAACATGTTTCGATGTGTTAATATGTTTGTATTTGTGTATTTTATTTAAAACGATTGGTTCTTGTATAGAGGGAAGCCATGTGCGTAAATCTCTGGAAAGTTCGTTTTTTTATAGAAAGATTTACATTCTGGAATGAATGAATACTCGAATACTCAGTTGTCAGCTAATGGGAATTGGTGGTATGTGAGAAGAGAGAAATCATTATTTTGGGAATCGGGAAATGAAAAGATTATGTTATGTATGAAATTATATGAGCCAGATAATAAGAGTGCAGCCCCATATAGGTCCAAAATGCAGAATACCTCCCGGTGTTGACTGGGAGCGGTAGGGGTACTTTTTATATAGAGGGAAATAGCAACTACTTCCACTATAGATGGTTACGACTGTGATGATGTTGCTCCGAGGATGTAATGAAGGATTTTACTATAACGAATAAATGTGTGTAAAATGGTGTTCAAAAGTTAAATAATATAGTGGCTAATAGCCTAGACATAATAAATTTGTATGTGGCATCTGATGGAACAAACCTAGTGTACTTTGATCCAGAGGGGAATTTCTGCAATCAAAATAGTATAGATGTATATATATATATATATATATATATATATATATATATATATATATATATATATATATATATAGAGAGAGAGAGAGAGAGAGAGAGAGGGGGGGGAGAGAGAGAGATGTTGTCTATGATTTTTTTGCTCCTAAAGAATATTTTCTTAATAATTTTATTTAAATGCGCGTCGAAGTAAATAAAAAAACAAAAAATTATAAAAGTTAATGAGTGTCTTTATGTTATGTCCTCATATATTTCTGCTTTTTTTTTTTAATTTCGTTAAAAGATTTTTTCGAAATTTTAACGAAATATAAAAGCATTTGAAAACTGTTGAATCGAAAATCAATTCTGGCCTTAAAATTCTGGGCAAATTCCTATGTATTTTAAGATTGTACCTGTTGACATTCATCACATAAATGAGCATTTTTAAATAAACATGTGTTAAGAATTCAACCTTCTTAACTTATTTTAGTTTAAGTTTAAATTTTAAATTTCAAATCTATTATGAAGATTTTTCTATATTTATATTTATTGAAATAGACATTTTTATATTATTCTGTAATTTAGGGTAAAGTAAGATACGAGAATAATTTGAAGCAGAAAAATGAAGATCTGAAACTGCACTTGTCGTTGGATATTTGTATAAAATGGCTACTGCATTGTTTACATCAAAGAACTTTTAAAGGAACTATGTGAGCTTTTGCGAGTGTGAGTCAGCTTTTTAGTTAGCTTTACTCCCAGATGCATATTTTTAAATGATGTATAGTCTATCATTTATTTGTAAAGTTGGATTGATGGGAACAATGGTTTTCTACTAATGATAATGATCGCGAACCACGCCGATCGAAGACGTTTGTCTGAATTTTCACCAATAAAATCACAAATTGGGGGAACGAATCTGAAACATAACTAATCTTTTTTTTTTTCTTTAGTTTTTTTTTTTTACTTTTCTTCATCTCAAACAGGGCATATTGTCGCTGAAGTGTAAGAGGCTACTTTGATATGAATTGTATTTTGTGAGAATAGAACCTAGGTGGTGAACTGGGCAGTAAGATGTCCGTTCACATTATATTTAAATTCTGTATTCTTGTACGTTTGTGGAAACAGAGGGAAGAGAGGGGATTCTAAAAGCAAGCAGATTGAGGAAATAAGCTGTCGGAATAGAAAATCCTCCTGTTCTATTAGAAAGGGTGAAAATTTGTTTCTAGTTAAGTGAGTCGGGGTATTTAAATTTTGCATTGAGCTTGGCAGACAGTACGGCGACGTATTAGATTAGAAATCTGTATTTTAAACTTCAACTGACAATATTCACAATTTATTATTAATCTAGATGATCTCTAAACAATTAAAGAAGCATTGTTATATTGTGGATTAGTGTATACATTTGACAAAGAGGAAAATAAATTCGGTAAATAGATGCAAAATTTGTATATTTTTAATTATTAAACATAAATTATTGTTTTGACAATTTTTTGTATGAATCTGGATGAACTATTTAAAAATAAACGTTTAAATACATTGAAATGCATTCAGAAAATGAGAATATTTTATTTTTTGTAAGATAATGGTTTCGGGACCAAGAAGGAGGGTGGGATAATTTAACAACATTTTTTAAAGTTAATTTTCAATGTAAATTATTTGGAAGGTATTAGGCATATTTTGGACCCTGATTGCCTGGCTAGAATTTTGTATGGATTTTTGGAAAGATAAAGTGTAGCGAGCTAAGTGTTATGGTATTTGTTCAATGCACAGTTTGGAATTATAGAAATTAGCATTTCCAGAGAAACTACTGCGCCGATCTGGCTTAAAATGTGTATGGACTTTTGTAATAAAATGGTGCAGCGGACTAATTATTATGGCATGCACAATAAAAGATTAATAGAGATTAAAATTTAATGAGAACAAATTTTACCATCATCAAGTTGGCATAAAGGAATCATTTTAAGTCGGGGGGCTATAACATTTGCATGTTTTAATGGGCTAAAATTGTTTAGTTGTAAGATATTGTTATTAAAACATAAACATATCTAACATTTTATGAAAGGAATAAGCCCTATTTGCTTTGTGTGTAACTGTCTACAAGCAATTACATTGAGACTGTATAGTGATAGTGTACAAGTCACTTTCACTTAAATTAAACAATAACTTCATGAAAATGGCTTCATTCAATATCTGTTGAATGAATCACATCTACATTGATATATATATGTATATATATATATATATATATATATATATATATATATATATATATATATATATTACATCTGTTGCAATACTTAATAACAACTCTTTAATAAGTAAAAACATTAATTGTAACCTGCGAATGCAAGGACATTTCTAAAGAGCTAAATAATTGATTTGCAATCTTGGTGTTTTTGGCTACTTTTGATACAAAGAGAAAATTTTTTTAAATGAGATAAAAGCAAAGATCGAAAAAGAGAGAAGGTCGAAACAGAAGAAACGAAAAGTAATTAAAAGAAAAAGAAAGGATATAGGGAAAGAAAGAAAAGAAAATGACAAAAAGAAGAAAAAGAAAGGATATAGGGAAAGAAAGAAAAGAAGATGACAAAAAGAAGAAAAAGAACGGATAAAAAAGCAAAAGAAAAATAAAGATGAAAGTATGAAAAAAAAGGATAAACATAAAAAGGGCGACATAAAGGATTGTAATGTAGGAAAAAAAGTAAAGGAGATGTAAAAAGAAGCGGATGAAGACAGAAAACTTTCAAAGATGAAAGAAAAAAATACAGGGAAACAGAATCCAAAAAAGTAAAGTTAAAAAAGAAAAAAAGAGAAATATAAGAAAAACACAAAACAAAGAAAAAAGAAAGTAAAAAGAAAAAAACAAAAGAAGTAGAAAAATAAAAGGAAAAAGAGAAGAAAGTAAAAAAGAAAGAAACGAAGAAAAAATACAAATAAAAACGCTCTTCCTATAAAGACATATTTCCATCTGTCACATGCAATGCAATGTGCAGATGCACTCCTTTGCAACGGATGAATTGAAAGCCCGAAACTGTTATTTACCTTTCTTGATAAGATAATTGTAAGTAAGCATCGATTGAAATAAGTATTTTATTTGCACGCGAACAGCCACAGCGCAGCGTTCATACTTAAATGCATTCATTGTCCTCGTTCCGCATTTTGCAAGTTGCAATGTGTGATTTAATTGAGTTACCCATGCAAAAATTGGTTCCACAGCACAAGTAAATATCTATGCACAACACTCGAACGATAAACATACCTTATTCTGAAAGATGAGACAATGCTTTTTGTATGCGTACTATTAATGAAGTTTACATCTAATGCTATCGATTGAGCACTTGTTCAAATCCAGTTATTTCTTTGCATTGTCAAAGAAAATGCAATATATATATATATATATATATATATATATATATATATATATATATATATATATATATGTATATATATTGCATCTTTCTTTGACAATATATATATATATATATATGTATTGCATCTTTCTTTGACAATGCAAAGAAATAATTTGATTTGAACAAGTGCTCAATCGATAGCATTATATATATATATATATATATATATATATATATATATATATATATATATATATAGGGAAAATAGTTTAGGGAATAATGGATAAGCAAATGACATGTTCATAGAAATAAAAAAACAGAAACATCATTAAAGCTGGATTTGTACATTTCATCAAATTAATTATTAAGCAGGATAGAATTCTTAATTTTATATAGTCATCAATAGTGTAGTAGTATAACATGAGTATAAACCAAAACACATTGCAAAAACAATAAACCAAAACACATTGAAAAAACAATAAACCAAAACACATTGAAAAAACAATAAACCAAAACACATTGCAAAAACAATAAACCAAAACACATTGCAAAAACAATAAACCAAAACACATTGAAAAAACAATAAACCAAAACACATTGCAAAAACAATAAACCAAAAAATATTACAAAAACAATAAACGAAAACACATTGCAAAAACAATAAACCAAAAAACATTACAAAAACAATAAACCAAAAAACATTACAAAAACAATAAACCAAAACACATTACAAGAATAATAAACACATTGCAAAAAAATAAACCAAAACACATTGGAAAAACGATAAACTAAAACACATTGCAAAAACAATAAACCAAAACACGTTGCAAAAACAATAAATCAAAACACGTTGCAAAAACAATAAACCAAACCACGTTGCAAAAACAATAAACCAAAACTCCTGGCAAAAAAAATAAACAAAACACATTTCAAAAACAATAAACCAAAGCACATTGCAAAAAATAAACCAAAACACATTGCAAAAACAATAAAATAAAACAAATTGCTAAAAAAATAAAACAAAACACATTGCAAAAAAAATAAACCAAAACACATTACAAAAACAATAAACCAAAACACATTGCAAAAACAATAAGAAAATGTAGAAAGGTTAGGAAAATATGAGTTTGAACTGCCAAGTCTTGACCTTAATATAAAATCCATGGAATGAATTTAAAATTAGAATTCATGAGAGGAATCCCAAAATCTGTATTTGTCAAGATGCGCGGAATAAAACAGCAGTTATTTCGTGTAAGAGATTTACTTTAATTTATTCTAGATATCTGACGGCCATCATAGCAATCAAAAAGGCACAGTATTAAATATTCATTTGTGTCTAAAAATTTTACAGTTACATTTTTTTTTAATTTTTCCACATTAGTTTATTTACATTTACACATAACACATTTTCAATATTTATTATTCACACAAACATACATACACGTATATTTTTTATGTTTGTTTTAGCTGGAGATGAGGCATTCTACCGGATGCCAAACATTCAATGCTATTTCAGACATCTCAAGCGAGAAATCTAAGAATCCATCTTTGTCAAGTAGCTTTTGCAATTTTTTATGAGTCTAGTTGCTTACAGGGATAATTGGAATCTTCTTAAGATCCCTTTTTATTTCCATGTCTTACATAAGACGGCATTTCGTAATCTTCTTCATCATCTGAAACACTAACTTCTTCTTCATCATCTAAAACACTAACTTCTTCTTCATCATCTGAAACACTAACTTCTTCGTCATCATCTGAAACACTAACTTCTTCGTCATCATCTGAAACACTAACTTCTCCATCATCTGAAACACTAATTTCTTCTTCATCATCTGAAACACTAATTTCTTCTTCATCATCTGAAACACTAATTTCTTCTTCATCATCTGAAACACTAACTTCTTCTTCATCATCTGAAACACTAACTTCTTCTTCATCATCTGAAACACTAACTTCTTCTTCATCATCTGAAACACTAACTTCTTCGTCATCATCTGAAACACTAACTTCTACTCCATCATCTGAAACACTAACTTCTACTTCATCATCTGAAACACTAACTTCTTCTTCATCATCTGAAACACTAATTTCTTTCTTCATCATCTGAAACACTAATTTCTTCTTCATCATCTGAAACACTAATTTCTTCTTCATCATCTGAAACACTAATTTCTTCTTCATCATCTGAAACACTAACTTCTTCTTCATCATCTGAAACACTAATTTCTTCTTCATCATCTGAAACACTAATTTCTTCTTCATCATCTGAAACACTAATTTCTTCTTCATCATCTGAAACACTAATTTCTTCTTCATCATCTGAAACACTAATTTCTTCTTCATCATCTGAAACACTAATTTCTTCTTCATCATCTGAAACACTAATTTCTTCTTCATCATCTGAAACACTAATTTCTTCTTCATCATCTGAAACACTAATTTCTTCTTCATCATCTGAAACACTAATTTCTTCTTCATCATCTGAAACACTAACTTCTTCTTCATCATCTGAAACACTAATTTCTTCTCCATCATCTGAAACACTAATTTCTTCTTCATCATCTGAAACACTAACTTCTTCTTCATCATCTGAAACACTAATTTCTTCTTCATCATCTGAAACACTAATTTCTTCTTCATCATCTGAAACACTAATTTCCTCTTCATCATCTGAAACACTAATTTCTTCTTCATCATCTGAAACACTAGTTTCTTCTTCATCATCTGAAACACTAATTTCTTCTTCATCATCTGAAACACTAATTTCTTCTTCATCATCTGAAACACTAATTTCTTCTTCATCATCTGAAACACTAACTTCTTCTTCATCATCTGAAACACTAATTTCTTCTTCATCATCTGAAACACTAACTTCTTCTTCATCATCTGAAACACTAATTTCTTCTTCATCATCTGAAACACTAATTTCTTCTTCATCATCTGAAACACTAACTTCTTCTTCATCATCTGAAACACTAACTTCTTCTTCATCATCTGAAACACTAACTTCTTCTTCATCATCTGAAACACTAATTTCTTCTTCATCATCTGAAACACTAATTTTTTCTTCATCATCTGAAACACTAATTTCTTCTTCATCATCTGAAACACTAACTTCTTCTTCATCATCTGAAACACTAATTTCTTCTTCATCATCTGAAACACTAATTTCTTCTTCATCATCTGAAACACTAATTTCTTCTTCATCATCTGAAACACTAATTTCTTCTTCATCATCTGAAACACTAACTTCTTCTTCATCATCTGAAACACTAACTTCTTCTTCATCATCTGAAACACTAATTTCTTCTTCATCATCTGAAACACTAAGTTCTTCGTCATCATCTGAAACACTAACTTCTACTCCATCATCTGAAACACTAACTTCTACTTCATCATCTGAAACACTAACTTCTTCTTCATCATCGTAAACACTAATTTCTTCTTCATCATCTGAAACACTAATTTCTTCTTCATCATCTGAAACACTAATTTCTTCTTCATCATCTGAAACACTAACTTCTTCTTCATCATCTGAAACACTAATTTCTTCTTCATCATCTGAAACACTAACTTCTTCTTCATCATCGTAAACACTAATTTCTTCTTCATCATCTGAAACACTAATTTCTTCTTCATCATCTGAAACACTAATTTCTTCTTCATCATCTGAAACACTGATTTCTTCTTCATCATCTGAAACACTAATTTCTTCTTCATCATCTGAAACACTAATTTCTTCTTCATCATCTGAAACACTAATTTCTTCTTCATCATCTGAAACACTAATTTCTACCAAGGTTGTGTCTTGCTCCTACTTGTTTCACATCAAGTTTAACAGCTCAGTTTTCTTGGTGTGTAGCTGTAGAAATTGCATAGTCTTTATGAATGGTGTATGACTTATTTCCATCTGTTCTTTATGGCATTCCCCAATGTGTGTGTATTAGAAGGAGCATACTACATATGTTTTATTCATACAATGTGTATCTACCTCGCATAGTTCGTGAAGCAGTATTTTTTAAAATTTATTTGGTTACAAATTTTAAGTGTAAAGAAATAATATTTCAATTGTAAAGAAAGACAAATCTTATGGTCTTCAATAAAAAGTAAGAGTTTTTCTCCTTGCTAAATCATATTTTCATGTTTTTAGTTAAAAATGTTTCATATTATAAAATTGTCCGCCCTGGAAAAAGTAAGTTTTTAAAATAAATTGTAAAAAAAATATGTTATTATATTGCCAATAGCATTGTGCAACAATGACAAATGAAAATTTGCTTGTCAAAAGCAAAGTTTGATTTGTCAGACAATGTGGATGTGAATTTGAAAATCTCACAAGATAACTTGATATGTTAATTATTTTACAATTATGTGTTAATTAGCCATCTATACCAGCAATTTCTTTCACAATGTGGAAATCAAACTCCCTGGTTTGAGTACTATATTTGCCCTCTTCCCCCTCCAAAATTCCAAAAGCAGTCTGAATAATTATCGCTTTTAAGTTTAAGGGATTGGGATGTTTCTCTCTCTCTCTCTCTCTCTCCCTCTTCTCTCTCTCTCTCTCTCTTTCTTTATATGTATATATATATATATATATATATATATATATATATATATATATATATATATATATATATATTTATATTACATATTTTAATTGACTGATATTAAGTCCAAGCTATTGTAATACAGTATAAAAAAACTAGATATTTATTTTAAATTACCAATATTATTTCTCGAAAGAACTACTTTGTACTTTTGTAAATAACCAATTATTCTTTTTCTTGTCATGTTCATTATTACTGTGATGTTTTTAGATTGCGATTGATATAACTTTTTTCCTTTTTCCTAATTTTATATTTGGAATCATATCCAATATATTATTATTATTATTATTATTATTATTATTATTATTATTATTATTATTATTATTATTATTATTATTATCTGGAATATTGATGAAACTAATATACTGTTATATATATGTATTTTTCCTGCAAAACTATATGTCTGTGAAATAAGGAGAATATGATTATTATTTCCATAAACTGTTTTGTAAAGGGCATCGAAGAAGGAACACATTTGAAGTTATGTTAAAAATAAGTAAATAAAAGCAATTTATAAACGTCTTGGAAATATTTGTATGCCTAACCGTTGCTGATCTTGAATTCTTAATACTAAAAAATATAATTTTGTAAATATATTTACTGCTATTCATTCTCTCTCTCTCTCTCTCTCTCTCTCTCTCTCTCTCTCTATATATATATATATATATATATATATATATATATATATATATACATATATATAGTGTAGACAAAGAAATATATATGTATGTGTATAAATGTCTAAAGAAACTTTTTATGGTGGATTTTGCTTCATACAATGCGGACTAATTCTTTAGCTTTGTGGTCAATAATCAATTTGGACTAAGTGAATAGAGAAATGATAAATGACTGTAAGGCAGTGAAAAGTCAAGGTTTATAAGAATGGAAAAGGTTGGTTAATGATGCAGATGGTAAACCCAACCCCAAAAGTGACTGTGGAATGAGGGGGGGTATTTATCTTTTACTAAAAATAACGTGATGCCCACGTCGGATGTTTCCTTCTTTTTTATAGTAGACTCTTCATCTTTGAATATTATGTCTAAAATATCATGAAATCTTTTCTTGATCTTATTTTCTTTTATTATCTATATCTATATAAAGTTGGTCATGTATAAATGTTTATATACTTGTAAGTATAAGTTTAATGGTTAAAGTTTAATTCTGTAAATCAAAATATAAACACATATATTTAAGTTAAGAATTTATTGTTTGTTTGTAGACACAAGATCCAATCTTTACTCTTTAAAATACATGCTTATTTATATATTTATATTTTATGTGTTGCAATTATTTCATAATTTCGCATTGTTATTTTTTGTTTTCTTTTAATTAAGCATCATTATACAATTCATGGTATGTAGCACTTAAGTTTGAATGAATCTTTTCTTTGATCCGACGTCCTTTATGAAATATGATCTAATGATGATTTTGCAATATAGGAAACAGCCGAGAAATCGAAAAAGAAAAAACAAACAAAAAACGAAGATATACAACAATTAACCTTTACCATTAAAATTTAATTTTCTAATGACCGATATACTTTAAACATTCCAAAACTGTTTTTAGGTTTTTATTTTAATTTCAAAAATAATTTTTTTTTTCTTCATAATACACGCTTCGAAATGACTGATTTGCGATCCATTCTTTAAAATATAGCAAAAATACTTACCATACACGAATCTTAAGTCCTACTGGCACTAAGTCCTCACCTTAGTGTCAATAGTAGGGTGAGTATTTTTAATCTTTTCAAACTGACCATTTAGAGTTTTTTTTTTTGTTTAGATAAGTAAAATTAAGGATAACAACTGTAAAGATAATAAATCTTACAATAATTTCCCACATTCACGAGTCAGTAGGAAATGAAACTGTAATGCGTTTGATTAAAGATATTTGCTGTATTTATTTTTGCTTTTTCGACCGTTAACTATAGATGATTACGGAAATCACATCTTCATGGTTAAATGCCTAGATTGAAGGGACGCATCTTAAGAATGGAATCGTTTTTGTTTTTTTCGTTTTCCTTTTTTATAAAAATTAGTGAAACAAATATTTTCTGAGTCGTTCTGATAATCTCTGGTTCTGTTAATCAACGGAACACACAAAAAGACGATAGCATCCAAATCACACACTATCTTCTTTCATAGTTAAGAACTATGAAAGAACATAGTGTGCAATTTGGATTCTTTTTTCCTTTTGTGCTCGACTGTTTATAAGTATCTTCCTAGCATTCGATATTCTATATTACGAGCGTCCATACATTGACAGCTCCTGATTACAAGCTGAATTGAATCTGCAAGAAAGTAATATTTTACAAAGCGTATCATCTTGTGTCTATAACTGTCAACCGATTCTTTGCAGAGATTTTCTTTTGCCGATTCTTCAAACTTATCTCATTTTCCATTCCTGCCATTCTTCGCCATTTCCGCCTCCACCTTTGAAAAGATTATTAGCTACAAATCCCACACATTGCTGGGCTTCCTTTCTCAAGTGTCATCTACCATTCATAAGACTTCGACAAAAGAGACATGGTCATGTACATTCTGTTTATTAAGATTGCACTTCATTATAAAATTCGAAAAACGAAAAATAAAAAAGCTTTTTCTTCTGTACAATTTAATAATTCTTTCGTAACATCTTAGATATATAAAAATATTCTTACTAAGAGCATTTGTAAGGCGAATAATTAAATAATTTCCAATCATGTCATTCTTAATAAATGAGATAAATTCGAATATATTTACCATGGGAGAAATTTTGCATTGGATTGATAAAGTAAGATTAATTATGGGGAGTGAGGTGGTCATACTTCTATAACAATTTTAATTAAAAGGTGGAGAGGTAAAACCATGATCAACATCCCCTTAATATCTCTGAATAGTCAAATTACTTCAAAAAATCATGCATTGTAAAGCTGTTTTAGGTAAATTCGTAGCTAATAACCGATTGGATTTTTCCATAAAGATAAATTGATATTCAATAGGGGTTAGGCATATTATATATCCTTTATCCAGGGGGGGGGTCATGTAAAAGGTAATTTATGTGTGAGATTAGTAAGCTCGGCGAAGTGCTTACTTGGACATTTTACATTTTAATAAAGTTAATGATTTTTTTGTGACATGGATGGTTTTTATGAGAATAATAGTCTACTTCTTCCGAATAAATATATAATGTTGCAATATAGATAAAAACGATTAATTCTTCAAACGAGATCAATAAGTTTGGTGTTCTATCTTCTTTATATATATATATATATATATATATATATATATATATATATATATATATATATATATATATATATATATATATATATATATATATATATATATATATATATATAAGAGAGAGAGAGGGATACATAGAGACAGACACACAAAACAAAAAATGTATTATTTGAACAAAGACTATAATTCAAAGTAATTTTCTTAATCCATGGTTTTTTTTTCCTCAGGGGCGAGTCGTTATTAAAATATTAAATTTGGTTCGATATAATTTTGCTATTCAGCACATACATAAAAATATATTAAAGATTAAATCTTTTTAAGGGACACAGAGAGAAAATAAAGGTTGGAGCAAAAAACGGATATGTGATTTTGGTATTCGAATGGAATAGTAATCCTGGAATAAAGTGGCATGATGTTACTAAGATTCTGAATTGGTTGATGAAATCCGCATTGAAGGAAAATTCTAATTATTTTCGATATAAAATCCAGAGCATTGGTAATGATCCTTTGGGAATTGAGAATCATACATTTATTCTGCCTAATTATTTAGTGGTTCAAGAACCGTAAAAATATCCTTAGAAAACTTCTCTATTTACAAAATAAAATCCAATCGTTTAAAATGAATATTCCAATCCACGAAATATTCTTCATAAATAAATATGGAATATAAAAATTTCAAATTCGATATTTTAAGGATGGATTTAGAATAAAGATACAAATAAAAGTAAAAAGATACACAAATAAAATAAAAATAAAATAAAATAAATATAAACAATTTAGAGACTTAGAAAATGGTATGTTTTTTAAAAACCGTTTAGGTATATTTTTCTGTATTTCTGATTAATTAGAGACACAGAAAATTTTTTTGAAAACACATACTCTTTATTTTTATAATATTACTTCAGATCAAAGCGAAAACTTAGGCCAATAAGCAATATCACCCGTTTTTTTTGGTTTGATGTAGTAGTCTCTTTGAATAGGGATTCCACTGAAACACGTATGCACATATGTAACCAAAAATGTCTGTATCATAAACAGACTATATACCAACTCTGTCCTACATTGAGTGATCTTTAATAATCACGCAGGTTTCCTTGGATTTACATCTAAGAAACCAATCTATACAACCATGTGACATATGGCCGAGTGGCCCTAGACGTTATATCAAAGTTTACAGTTACCCAAAGGTGCTGAGTTCAATCCTGAACGAAGGCAGTGAAAAGTAACATTCAAAACAGAGAATCAGCAACTATGTCACAGAGCCTAGCTGGAGTCCGAACACGGTACCCCCATAATAATAATAAAGGGTTGGGTTCTAGACTCCTAACAAACGGTTCCCCAGTTCGATACAAAACTCCTGATGAAGGCCGGAGGGCAAAACTATAACAACTAAGATTAGGAAGTCAGTCCGACAATCTCAATAAATGGAAACACCTCATCTCAAAAATACAGACAATTACCATTATATATATATATATATATATATATATATATATATATATATATATATATACTTTTGGGAAAAAGTGGGGAGAAATCTAACAGAGTACTCAATTATTTTACAATAACGACACAACATTTATTAATGGTATTAGAGAAGATGAGATCAAATCACACGTACGATTTCACGCTAGATGTCGTCTAAAAAGCAAATGCTTCACTGAAACCACATCAAAAGTATCAAGTGAGTTTATATGGTCTTCTGCAGTGACTTCATTTATAAAAAAATTCATGTATTTTTTGTTTAAATTAAGCCATACACATAATCTATTGAGTTACAACCACTACCAATATTAGCTCCATTTTTATTTCATTCAAAAATGCATAGCATATCTATTAAGAAAATCTCCTTGCATAACTAGAACCAATGCATTCTTATATCCGCATTTCCATATTAACCTCATCGATTATAAAGAAGTATAGTTACTTATTTTACTATTTAATTTGCATATATCCTTGCGGTATCTACTCACACATTATATAAATTGGTAGAAAGAAAAGAGTAACTCGTTTGTTAAATGATCATAGACATTACCAATTAGACTGATTGAATCAGTAAACGCCAAGTAAGCAAGATTCCCTGGATGCCAACCTTTTCTTGAAACTGTTTATGCTTACGCCTTCAATTTTGGACAAAATTTGTAGAATCTAAATCATGACATTTATTTTTATTCAAATTCGATTAATGATCGACCAAAAGTGACGAATTTTGTCACATTATCCAAATAATAACATCATTTAAATTATGTCTTTCATAAGATTTTAATATTTCGGAGAGTCTTCTGCCTTCTAACAATAAATGTTTTACTTGACAAAAGCAAGTCTACAACGGTTTTACATATCAGATTTTTATGGGTCTTTTTTTTTATTTAATTTGTCATTTCAACACTTATTTTGAACGGATTTTTTATACAGGGGGACCAAAACGTCACTGAAGGGTTAAAATTCCTTGTCATTTTACCATTAATTATTATTTTTTCTCTATTTCAGATATTTTACTGATAATATTTTGGAAATTTATTATGGATAAATATTGCATTGAACAAAGTACGCAAGTTGTCACATTGTTTTACCAAAATCAGAGGTCAGTGAGTGACAACATTATCTGTCGTTATGGCAATGTCAAATGGCCACGACGTTCCCCATACTTGACTAACCCTGGATTTTTTAAAGAAATAGTCTATGTTAACAAACCTCAAATCCTGCAAGAATTGAATGAAAACACTAGGAATGCAATAAGGAAGTTAAATTGTAATCCACAGATTTTGCAATCTGCCATGAATAATGTTTTGGAAAGAGCACAAATATTTTAAGCTGAAAATGGGCAATATTTTAAAGAACATTATTTTTCATAATTGTTTGAATTTTGCATTGCTTTATTTAAATTACCGAATGTCTTATTGTGTTAAAATTACAGAAAGGTATCATCAAAAATAAAAAAAAAATTATTTAAGTTCAAAATTCTTCAGTGACTATTTGGACACCCTGTATAATGTTCATTTGTTTTCACATGCTCAATTTAATGTAGAAATAACACTGCTTTATGGAGCTTCGTATTTTAGAGAAACACTTTGTTTAGAACAAAGATAATAATTTTGTAATGAGAATAAAATATACGCAGAGTTCTGTAAATTGCTCGATTATTTTGAAGAAGAATTTGAAGTTTTATTCTTTGATTATTTTCTCTGGCTAAATACAGTTTTAGTCTGCATAGTTTATGAACACATTTTTGAAGAATTATTCAAAGTTTGATTCATTATTTATTTCTATTTAGTTAAATAGTTCTAGTCTGAATACGTTTGGATAGCACATCGTACTTCTTACATTTGACAGACAACACAACTTTTACAATGTTTTGCAGAATTTTTCATAAAATATATTTTATTTTCCTATACATAATTATATTAATTCTTGGAAAAGTAATTTTTCCAAAAGCTGAAAATAAAGTTTAAAACATCTGCATTTGGTACATAAAACATTTTGCAAAATAATATTTTTAATGTAATATGCAAAACTTCTTTCGTGTCCATAAAAATTGAAATATGACTAAAAGAAAATCAATATATTTTTACGGAAATTTGTAAAAAGATTCAAAAGTGTTTTGTTTTGCTTTTTTCTTAAAATTGTTTTCTTTTGCAGGATTTCCTTTTGAATTTGTTGGTTCTTTGTTATTTCTCATTTATTGAATTGAGACAAATTGAATTATAATAACAGAAAACATAACTGAAGGGTGTTAAAATATTGCTGCTGGCTCATAAAACTGTGGACAGCTGAACGGCAAGGTATTTGAAAGACTTGTGAATCATGAAATGGTCGTTTCTATAAAGTAAAGAAAAAT
This sequence comes from Euprymna scolopes, assembly GCF_053919585.1. Lineage (NCBI taxonomy): Eukaryota > Metazoa > Mollusca > Cephalopoda > Sepiida > Sepiolidae > Euprymna > Euprymna scolopes. Next base: position 103,026,805 of record NC_136497.1, on the reverse strand, counting down.
CAAACATTGTTTAGGCGAGAAAACAAAAACCAGATGGAAAGCAAAAAAACAATATAGAATGTGAGAAATTATTATAAAACTTCATTAGATAAATAAAATGAAGTAAAATAATAAAAAAAATTATCTGCTGTCGTTCGCCAATCAGAGAATTCCAGTGTCTACTATAAAAAGAAAAACGATTATTTTCTTTCTGTTTATTCCGATATTTTCATTGATACTCGATATACTTATAGGTACATCGTTAAAAGTTATTTCTGGGCTCTTGTCAAAGACACAGAAAGATAAACGAGAAACTTTCACAGATTACTAAACACAGCAAATATATATATATATATATATATATATATATATATATATATATATATATATATATATATATATATATATATATATATATATATATATATATATATACAGTGTATCACAAAAGTGAGCACACCCCTCACATTTCTTCAAATATTAAAGTATATCTCTTCATGGGACAACACTGAAAAAATGATTTTTTTGACACAATGAAAAGTAGTCTGTCTGCAGCATATATAACAGGGTTAATTTATTTTCCCTTCAAAATAACTCAAAATATAGCCAGTAAAATTTAAATCTCTGGCAACAAAAGTGAGTACACCTCTAGGAAACTACACCCCTAAAAAGTGAGTACAATCCTAAAAAACTACACCCTAAATATCTCAATTGAGTACTGCTTTTTTTCCATTGAAAATGTCATGTGACTAATTCGTGTAACTATGCTATGTGTTCATAGGAAATAGGCGTATTCAAATTTGTAGTGCAGCTCTCAAACTCTCTCTCTCTTACTAGTCACTGAAAGTTCCAACATGGCACCACATGGTAAAAAAAACTCTCTGAGAATTTTAAAAAACGTATTGTTGCTCTACATAAAGATGGGCACAGCTACAAGAAGATTGCTAACACCTTGAAACTAAGCTGCAGCACAGTGGCTAAGATCATCCAGCATTTTAAAAGAGCAGGATCCACTCAGAACAGGCCTCACAAGAAGTGTGAGGGGTGTACTCACTTTTGTGATACACTGTATAGACACACTGCAAAATCAACGTATATATAGTTCATACACACTCGTAATTATTACGGCGCCATAAGAAATGAGAACACACTCTTTCACTAGCAAAATGCTAATGGTATGCTAATGTATAACCAAATATCTTCATACTCATCTTATTTGTACACACATAAACGTACATGTTTATGCATTTTCTTATTACAGATAAAACAACTCTTCTTTCACCAGAACGCCCTTGGAAAATGTATCTTTTAATTCTCATTCTTTATGGACACCTCACATTGTCTTGCTGATAAAAACTAATTATTTTTTATGGTCAGACTTTGTTATTCTTTATTTTATAATGTCTTATCTGTTACATTGTAATTAGAAAATGGTAATTGTCCATAGATAAAGGCATCGTACAACACTATGAATAAGAAATACAATCATGAGTGAGAAACAGATACTCCACTGAGACAATGGCCAAGATATTTCTGATTCTCTGTTTTCTGATCTTGAGCACATAGTACAATGGGGAAAATGGTGGCTGGTTAATTTTAATGCATCTTAAACTAAGCTTCTCTCGTTTCATCATAATCGCTCTGACTGCCATCTGGCCCCAATTGAAATGAATGGCTCTTGTCTTGGGAAACAGCATGTCTTGACAAGGTTCTGGGACTGACCTTTACATTTAAAATGAAACATATGCATCAAATCTGTTTCCAAGATGGTTGGAAAATGGTTGGTTATTCTACCGCTCCATAGATATCTCACTGCTGATGCGATCTTCTATCTATATAAGAGCCAAATACGTCCTAAAATAAAGTATTATTGCCACATCTGAGCAGGAGCTGGTCGGTGTCTCCTATCCTGCCAGAGTTCAGAACCGGCTTCGATGTCTAATGATGTCTTTTTCTTCCCCATAACCTCTTTCCCACAGAAGAGTCATTGCAAGCTTGTCTCTGCTCTATCGTTATTTTCATGTTCTCGTCTGAGCTCCAGTCTTTAGTCCCCCTTGTCAAACTTTCACAAAAACACGATTAGCTACAACTGCTATCAACAATTCCCTACATTCTCTATCTGTGCCTTAATCTAAATGCAGATTCCATGAAGAAAGCTTCTTTCCTAGAAATGCCCGACTCTGGAACACTGTTCCACCAGTCTGCTTCCTAACTAATTAGAAGTCCAATATAAACACGTTTTGTTGAGTTGCCACCTTAACTAATCCAAATCCTACCCAATCAACACCATTAACGATTACTAATCTACCACCTTACATTCATTAACTCTTATCCTCGAGTGGCTTTCGGGTATTTACTCTGAATACTTTGAATAAGTAATGCTTTCATGTTTAGTGTTGAGAGAACTCAATTCACCAATCCTTGTTGATGTGCACTTCAGTGAAACACATTTGTTCGAGATTCACTAAATGCCACAAAATATTCAAAATTAAAAATCAAAGGTGTAAGATTTTGAGAAGAATATTACGAATAAACATTTATATTTATTTATGTAAATCCGGTATTTACATGTGAAACAAGAAAAAAAAAAAGATTTTTATGAAGAGCAAATCACATTTTTAATCTTGCACGTTGATTTATATTTGCATATTTGAAATCCTGCAAAGTTTATTGATTTGATTATTTGAATGGATTTTTGTTTTTTGCTAAATTCTGATGTTGCCATTTTGTAAAGCTGTAAGCACGCTTATTTTTGCCAAAACTTGATGGCTCTGATCCGGTGCGGGGAGGATTTATGCATATTTCATGGAATTATAAGTCGATTTGATTTACTGTTCATAATCTTACAAAAAAGTATGGATAAACACCCCCTCTCTCAATCTATACTCCTCTCACTTTCCCCCTCACGCACACACTTTTATGCACAATCTGGACTGGAATTTACTGATAACACTCTTATACCTAATATTTTTATGCGTTACAATGTTTGTTTTTTTATTTTTCCGTATATATCAACTGTTTTCAGGTTATTTAATGCCCAGTCCGATAATTCTTATAAAAGGTTTTGTTCCAAGTTGAACATATGTTCAAATATAAGATATAAATGTAGGTATTTGCCACATTATACGCTTTCATGTCATGTCCAGAAAATATTATATTTAACCCTCAGAAGATTTGATGACAGATATTCACACTCCAAGCTACAGTAAACTTGTGAGTAATGGTAACAAAGAAATAACCCCACATACTTCATAATCGCTAACATGGGCATCTCACTACCAGATACCGGATGCACAGGATACAAAAAATAAAAATCAGACTTGCATAATAACAGATGGCGCATCATCATCATCATCATCATCATCATCATCATCATCATCATCATCATCACCACCACCACCATCATCGGTTTAACATCTGTTTTATTTTGGGATGTGTTAGGCGACTTTAAGAAATTGACTTCCAAACTAACATATCTTTATTTATCTCTCTTTTTCTTAAGCCCATCCTTATCATTTCAATCCATGTTTTCCTTGAACTTCTCCTGAGAACTATTCTGTTACTGAAATTGTTCCATATGTACCAACCCAATAACTCTCGTCCATTTCTTCAATGTGGCCATACTATCAAAATCTCCTGTTGTGTCCAAATGTAATCTTTCTCAGATCAGCTCTAAACTTATCTTTAATATTAGATATTGTGACATATGGGCGACGCCTAATTGCCCGGAAGTGGGGCAGAGATGAACTGAGATATATCTGATTTTATTGAGATGTGAAACATTTCAATAGCAGAAGAATGTATTAGGAGATAAATATTTAAAACAATAAAATATTTACAGGATATTGATAATAATAAACAATTTGGAATTTAGATATTTATATAAAAGATTTAGAATTTTAGTTCAGAAACAAAACAATATTTACCAAAACAATAAGATTGACCTGGTTGTGTGATTTAAGATAACTACCATAGAAACAAGGTTACCATTTATTCACAAAACACAGACCAGTAAGTCGTAATTTTCTTTCCAGTCAGTCAGGTAGCAGATGGGGATTGAGTCGAGACTGAAATTCTCAGCTCAAAAGAGATTTGGTCTTCTGCACTTCATGGAAGCATCCTGTGCAAACAGCAAGAGAAGATGTAGAAATTAAGATAAACGTCAGCAAACTCCAAGGAAAGCGTGAATAAAGCTATCTGTGAACTTATTGTTATGGTGTTTCTTATTGTGTTATGGTGTTTCTTTCAGAGGAAAAGTATCTCAATTACTCATGTCAAAGACTACCACCAAGAAGAAAAGAACAATTTCAGAAGGTATGTCGTCTTTTGTCCAGTGCAAAGTAGACAAAGATGATTATTCGTCTCGGCTACAAGAAGATGTGTAAATGTATTTGCCATGTTTGTGAACTGTCTTATTGAATCTGTATACACTTGCACACATAGAAGAGACGCAGACGGTGTTTTTTCATACATACACTCAAGAGACATAGTTAGGTCAGTTTATATAATTACATGAACACTAGATGATCCGCATTGTAGGCACGTTTTTTATATGAACACTTATGTACACACATACGTCACAGACACGTATATATATGAAGTTACAAGTATACAACAAATACAGTGTATCACAAAATGAGTACAGCTTTCATATTTCTGCAGATATTTAAATATATCTCTTCATGGGACAACATAGACAAAATGACACTTCAATACAATTAAAAGTAGTCTGTGTATAGCTTATATAACAGAGCTAATTTATTTCCCCCTCAAAATATTTCAAAATATGACCCTTAAAAACTAAACCCCTGCTTACAAAAGTTAGTACACCCCTAAGTAACTACACCCCTAAATGTCTAAATTGAGTACTGCTTATCATTTTTCCTCCCAAATGTTATGTGACTCATTAGTGTTACTAGGCCCATGTGTGCACAGGTAGCAGGTTTGTTCAAATTTGTAGTGTAGTACTCACACTCTCTCATATTGGTCATTGAAAGTTATAACATCGCACCACATGGCAGAGAAATCTCTGAGGATCTTAAAAAAACGTATTGTTACGCTACATGAAGATGGCCAAGGCTACAAGACGATTGTCAACACCCTGAAACTGAGCTGCAGCACAATGGTTAAGATCAAAAAGCAGGGTCCACTACTCAGAACATGTTTCTGGTATGGTGTCCAAAGAAGCTGAGTGCACATACTGAGCATCACATCCAAATGCTTTCTTTGAAAGATCAGTGTAGGAATGCTGTGGGTATTGCTGCAGAGATTGAAGAGGTGGAGTGTCAGACTGTTAGTGCTCAGACCATACTCTGCACTCTGCATCAAATTGATGTGCATAGCTGTCACTTCTGAAAATGATACACTAGAAAACGCATAAACAGGTTGCTGAAGACATGTCAACAAAGCACATGGATTACTGAAACTATGTCCTATGGTCTAATGAGATAAAAATCAATTTGCTTGGTTCTCATGGAATCAAGTATGTGTGGCAGTGACTAATGAGGAGTGCAAAATACGTGTGTTATACCTATAGTCAAGCATATTAGAGGAAATGCCATGGTTTTGTGCTACAGGTATTGGGGAGTTTCATTGAGGGAAACATGAACTCCTACATGTGTTATATATTTAAGTGTCTTATTAAAAGAGTTTTATTAAGAGAGAGTTTGTTGTTGTTTCTTAGAGAGAGATGTTCGTGTTATAAGATATTCATATATATTAAAATGTTCATACTTAGAAGTGTAGATATGAGATGTAGAGTTCACATTGTAGATATGAAATGTCGAGACGTGTATGTAAAGACATTTTAAACCACATGATATACAAGACATATAATAACAATTTTCACTTTACCTTTTGGTAGAATTACAACACAAAGACGACGTTTATAAAAACACATGATGGGTTTATTTCTTCTCACAACCGGCCGTGGTTTTCTGAGTCAAGAATTCAAAGCTTCATTTTCTAAGTTTCAAAAGTGACCGTCTCGCTTCTAGAGGTTCGAATGTCCATAACTGGACTGTCGTCTGGCGTCCTCGGACTCTCTCTCCATCTCTCCCTAGTTTCTCCTTCAAGTTTCTAACTATATCTAGAACTTCCCATTTTCCATGACGTCATACACATGTTAAAACATGTATCTTCTTTCAAGTGTTCTGGACATGCGTATCCAAAACTTTTTCCTTTGTTTACAAAATGAATTTTATTCCCAGTAACCTATATTTCCAATATGTTAAAAACATGTTTATTAAATTATCTTGTAGTTGTATTCTTTCAATTGAATTTTTCATAACAGAATTGACAATGCACATTCTTTTCTTAAAACTATTTTATCTCTAAGCTTAACAATGGTTTGTTTTACATTCCATTTTCTAATTCTCTCTCGTAATCTATTTCTAAACCTAATTTACGAGGTTCGAATTTCGTCTATTCTATTTCATTTTCATTTTAACTAAATCTCTCTATTTTTATACTTACATGAAAAGGGGACAGCCCTTATCATGTAGCACATGTATTGTGAAATATTGCAGCAAAACATGATCCCTTCCCATCCAAAAACTGAGTGGCAGGGTTGTGCTCCAGCATGACAATGGCCCCAAACACCTCCAAGACGACCACTACTTTACTGGAGAGGATGACAGTAAAGGTGATGGACTGGCAAAGCATGTCTCCAGACTTAAATCCAATATAACATCTTTGAGGTATTCTCAAGTGGATGGTGGAGGTGTGCAAAGTCTCAAATATCCACCAGCTCTGCGACGTCGTCACTGAAAAGTGAAAGAGTATGCCAGTGGCTACTTGTGAAGCTCTGCTAAACCCCATAATAAAGGCAGTTCTGTATAATGATTATGGCCACACAAAATATGGCCCCTATAATCATGATGGCCACAAAAAATATTGACAGTTGACATAGGGTATGCAATCACACTAGCAACTTCTCCTTTCTATGCTCCAATGCTGTCACCAAAATAAAAAAAAAACTTTGGAACAACCTCAATAGCCTCGCCAAACAAATATACTTTGTCCATGTCTGAATTCTTATACATCTCATAGTGTTTGACTTCTTGCACACAAATGTGTTATCATCTCTCAACTTACCGGTAATTGCATAGTACTTTTTGTGGACCCAACGCTTATAAATACCATAAAAACTGATGTTGTATTCAACTTCTTTTTCACTTACTGAGCAAGAGAATTTTCCACTTTTCTGAGGGATTTCCAATACTATAACTGATAATCACTTTTGGTAAAATTCACTTTCAGACCTTTTCTTTCCCTAGCATTCCTCCAAATTTTTAACTAAACAAACAGATTTATCATTGTAAATGAAAAGCCTATAATCTTTCTCCATCTTGCTTGAATACGAGCTCAATCTAATAATGCTTATTTTTACAGGGAAGTCACAGCTTATTAAGGTCTGAAGGCCAATAAAAGATAAGGGCTAATGCATGTATGGTAATGGAAACTGGGTAGCAATTGACTATTTAATGTGGGCATCTCAACAAGAATTTGTTTACATTAGACTCGAAGACAAATAGGTCGCTGGAAAAGTGGTTGCATCATGCAAATGGAAAGAAGGCTAGCAGAACAGAGTTCCACACTCGGGCAGTTCTAGGAAAGAAGCTTTGTTCATGGAATCTGCATTTAGATCTATATCTATTAGATATATGTCACAGATAGAGAGTGGAGGGAATTGTTGATAGCTGTTATAGCTATTCTAGTGTTTTTGTGAAAGTTTGGCAAGGGGGAACCATAGATTGGAACTCAGATGAGCACTTGCCATAAAAATAGAGCAGACACTAGACATCAAAGAAGGTTCTGAACTCTGTCAAGGCAGGGTAGGAGGTGCTGAGCAGCTCTTGCCCGGATGTGGCAACAGTACTCCATTTTATGACGTATTTGGCTCTTTTACAAGTAGAATTATGTCAGGAGTGAGATATCTTCTGGAGTGATAATATGACGCAACCAATTTTCCAGTGACTTTGGCATCTGATTTGATGTAAGATGTGAAGGTCAGTCAAAGGAGCTTGTGAAAGCAGGGGGCTTCTTGGAGACTAGAGCCATTCATATCAACTGGGAAAGATGGAAATCAGTGCATTATTGGTGAAAAAATAGAAGCTTGATTTTGGACGCATTAAAATTAACCAGCCACTGAATTATGTGCTCAAGGTCAGAGGTGAGAGACTCAGAGAGATTTTGGTCATTGTTAATCTTTGAAATGTAAGTGTCGTTGGCATATATGCCGACGAATTAATTCAGAATGTGATTTGGGAGATTATTGATGAAATAAGGAAGAGAGTGGGGTCCAGGATGGATTTCTGAAGAATGCCTGCATTGATACTTCGAGCTTCCAATTCCAAGCAGTTTCTTGTGTGATTTCTGCCCAATACTGACGAATACTGGTATAAACCTATCGGAGATAAAAAATATTCAATAATAGAGAAGACATTTCAAGATATTCCATAGCTGGAAATCTTGTGAAGTAAACCTTTATGCCAAATCCTATCAAATTACAAGAGTTATTGGTCTAGTGAGGAAACAGTTAAATTCACTGATCCTATGTGAGACTACAGTCAACACATCAGGTGTAGATGCAGGACGAAAGCTATATTGCTTATCACTGAGTAGGTAATTTTTCCTGAGGTGGTTGACAATTTCTCTATTTATCACAGATTCCAATAATTTACTCACAACTCACAGGTGTTTGGAAACATTTCTGTTTTAGGTTACAATTGGACAGCTTTGCAAAAATATGTGCTACATCCGATTGCAGCTTCTTAAGTACTATGACTGAAATATTGTAAGGATGAGTTGCTTTGCTGGCATCAAGGTGTTTAATGAGTGTGACAGCATCACAAACAGATATGTGGATGTCACTCAGATTTTTATTGGTCTTGAGAGGAAATGTTGGTGGTAGGTGGCCCTGATTGTATAGGGTTGAGTTTGATGCAAAAATGTTGGTAAAGTGCTTGGCTTTGTCAAATGCTGATGAAATCATTTCAGGCCCGTTGATGATGGTCAAGACAGAGGACACACATATGTTCAAGACCTTTCTTATTATTCGCCAAAACTCATGGGTGCAAAACTTCTACTTTGAACTTGACGGAGTGAGTATATCTTTTCCGTTATTCATAATCCTTTTGCAGTGATTGCTGGCAATCTTAAAGGTGACTTTAGTTTCAGAACATCATTTACATTTAAAACAGTTGAAGTAGTGGTTTTTAAACCAGCAGTCGCAATTGGAATTTAAAATATATATTTAAATAAATTACGCTGACAGTCGTCTCTAAAACCATAAACAAGAAGGAATTAATTGAAGAATAGAAGTCAGCTAAAAAGGGAACAAGAGAAAAACTGTGCAGATAACTGGCAATACCTAAAAGCTCTTAGTTCAAACTCGTCAGCTTAACGTTTACAGCAAACATGATTGTGTTGTGCTGTGATGATGTTTATATACAACTGTGTATATACAGTACTACATTAAAACGTACATATATGTATATAGCCGAATCATGGTGTGTTGAATGTTTATACATGACACTACTAATGCTTTTTGTGTTCTTATCATAACGGACCCTATGTATGTCTCTACATACGTTGTGTAATGGACGGTTGTCCTTGTTCCTTGTCTATTTTTCAGCCCATGATTCCTCTATCATCTAGTGCATGCATTTCAGAACATATAGCACATGACGACATACCTGTTCCAGCTGCCTCTGTCTTTTGGCCCTGCCTGGGGGAGATGGAACCTGTTGTAACAAAGATGCTTCAAACGGACAAAAAAGAAATATTGTTTTTATATATTTATTTCACTCTCCGGGCATTTTGTCGTGGCATAAGAGTAAACGACGATCTTGGCTTGTGGTGGTTCTTCTACGTCTCGATTCTGAGACTTCTCTGCTTTCATGGGGAGGCTCATTTTAGCCAATCTTGTTCATTCGATGTCTACAATCCAAGTCAACGATGCTTGAGCAAATTGGAACACGTGGCATGCAACACATCATGTCTGGTCACTTGTCCAGAAACTTTCCAGTGGATATTTGACCAGGTCACAGTTTTACATGTTTGACAACCTGTCAAAATGTTTGACAACCTGTCAAAATGTTTGACAACCTGTCAAAATGTTTGACAACCTGTCAAAATATGGCGATTCCAATCTCTGTTGTCCACTCATCACTAGATAGATAGATATTTATATAGAAAGATAGCTAGCTAGATAGATAAATATATAGATTGATCGATCGATAGATAGATAAACAGATACATAGATACCTCAGCAGATTCAACCTTCTTAGTGACATGCAATATGGTTTCCACTCCGCAAGATCTACAGCAGATGTGCTAACGGTTATATCTCATAGGATTAGTGAATCTCTTGACAAAGGCTTCCTTTCCAGGGCAATTGCTCTTGACATATTGAAGGCCTTCCATAAGGTATGGCATAAAACCCACTTCACAAGATTTCCAGCTATGGTATCACTGGAAATGTTTTCTCAATCATTAAATCATTTCTCTCTATGTTCATAAGAGTAGTGGTGGATGGACAGAAATCAGAGGCCTACAGTATTAATGCTGGAGGCCCTCAGGGGTCCATCCTGGGCCCAACTCTCTTCCTGATCTACATCAATGATCTCCCAAAACACATACTTAAATCATTCGTTGACATTTATGCTGATGACACGACCATCTATGGCAACACATCAAAGGCTGTAAATGACAAAGTTCTCTCCTCTGATTTTGAGCGCGTGGTACAGTGAGGGAAAAGGTGGCTGGTCAAAAAGTGACCAGCCACCTCTTCCCTCACTGTACCATGCATCCAAAACCAAGCTTCTATCTTTACATCATCAACGCTCTGATCCCCATCAATTGAAATGGATGGCTCTCGTCTTGGGGAGGCTCCATGTTTTGACAAGCTTCTGGGTTTGACCTTTACTCCTGATCTGAAATGGAACATGTACATCAGGTCTGTTGCCAATGACGCTGGGAAAATGGAGGGATCCTTCTACCGCTCCGGAAGATATCTCACTACTGATACAATTCTCTATCTGTATAAAAGCCAAGTACGTCCAAGGATGGAGTACTGCTGCCACATCTGGGCAGGAACTTCTAAAATCCGCCTATCCTGCCTTGACAGAGTACAAAATAGACTTCGTAGATTAGTGGGGGGGTGCCCTTTTTTCTTCCCGGCAACCTCTCTCCCACAGAAGAGACGTTGCGAGCCTGTCTTTGTTTTATCGTTATTTCCATGGCAAGTGCTCGTCTGAGCTCCAATCTCTCGTCCTCCCTCGCCAATCTTTCACGAGAAACACCCGTTAGGCTGAAACTACTGTCAATAATTTTCCATACTCTTTATCTGTGCTTAAATCCAAACGTAGATTCCATGAGCAAAGCTTCTTTCTCAGAAGTGCACGACTGTGGAACTCACTTCCGTTTGCCTGTTTCCCATCTGACTACAACTTGGATGTCTTCAAGTCCAACATAAAGAAATTCCTGAGAAACTGCCCCCTTAAGTAAGACACTCTATCAAATCTCCAAAACTAATGATTACTACAATACTATCTCATTGATTACTGTACACGCAATAACCCTTATCCCTGAGTGGCCTCCGGGCCTTGATAAGTGGCGACCTCCATGTAAAAAAAAAAAATACATAGATAATTTACTGTTTCTGCTCGGCCATTGTATAACAATTATAACAGATATCTTGAAGGCATTCTCGAAGCTGTTGCGAAAAAGCTGGGCTCTCTCTAATGCTAGAGGGTTACTTACGCCTGAGAATATCTTGTACCTCTACAAGGCCACAATCTGATCATGCATGCATGCATTATTGCCACATTTGGGCTGGTGCATCTGCTACTAGCCTTTCTCTCCTAGACAAGGTTCAGCACCTGAACTATTTTGATTTAGCGTGGGTTAATTTGGACAATTAGATTTTTAATATATATATATTCCTTTTTCTTTCTAATCATATATTATTTACTAAGATATTAAATATATTAAAATATATTTCTATGAAAATTAAAAATAGCATTGTCTTAATATCACATTATAACAATTATGTTTATCAGTAGTTCATAAATTATGGATTTGAGAACTGACGATTGGTTAATATATCTATTTAAACTTTAGTCCCACACATTTTTGTTATAAATATTTAAGAAATAATATCTCATAGTGTTTTTTTTTATAATTGTATTTTTTCAATTTTTACTTTTAATTAGAATTTAAAGAAAATAGCTAACCCTTTCTCAATATCAAACATGGAGACAGATATCTAAAGAAGGTCGGAGGTTAAATCGACCGAAACGTTGTGCAAATAATAATATTCAAGATGAGACGGTAGTCTGAGTAATCCAAAAAATATGAACAATCATTTCTTATTTAAAAATACAGAATTGATGTAATCTATTTAGTTGATTAAATCTTTCAATGTATTCAAAAATTATTTAATTCAATAATTTCAATGTATTAAATACTCGATGTAAAGTATTGATTTAATTTAGTTAAAATCGATGTATTAATTTAATTCAATTATTACAATTTATTGAATTCTCATTTTAAATACTTTGCTTTACGCTCGTCAATATTCGATTGTAATGTTTTGATTGAATTTACGTTTTTGTAAATTTATCTCTTGACAAACATTTTTATACGCTATAGGAATATTTCATTTGAAGACTATAGCTTTTAAAATGTTTGAGGTTAATGTACGAAGCACGTTCCAAAAATAATGGCTCCTATTTTGTTATTCCGCTCAAATGGATCAGATGGGATTGCAAATTGCATCTTTATAATGACTGAACTTATGCATTCATGACCTGAACATTTCATCTCTCTATTGCAGACATTGACTGTGTAAGATTCTAAGATATAACTCCTGTCATTTACGTGCGTCAGAAGCAAACATATGTCATTGACTTCCTGGCAAAAGTGCATTGAGAATTATGGTGACTATATAGAAAATAAATTTTGGAGCACAAAATATCACTCGTTATAATGGTACCACTCCCATCTTCGTGGCTTTTCACTATTTTGAGTAAAAAATAGGTGGCTTTTATTTTGGAACTACCTTCATGCTTAGATAAATGGATTTTCTAGTATGTTAAGCATGAGAGGTTGATTGTTAGCTTGAGGTAAGCTGGATTTCTTCTTGTGTGACTTTATAGGAATCATTTTGTTTGTTTAATATTTTTTAAAAAGTTAGTGTTGAAGACGTCATTTATATAGAGCCTTGTTTTTATTACCTGTGAGATTACCTCATTATGTAAAAGATGAAACCTCTTTAAAATGGATAAATAAAAAGAAAACTATCAACAATTTTGTCAGTGTTCCACCCTGTCATCCTGACATTTGCTCTTGAAACACTGTTACTGATATACCACAATTCAAGAGCATAACTATGCAATAATCCGTAGTATGATATTTTACTCATTTGATAATGACTTAGAAATAAAAACAATCAAAATGTATCTATTGCAATCGGTTTCATAATAATATCCCCGACTTATATATAACGCATTCTGGGATTAAACTGTGCAAACTGGTTTATTAATCACAAATTGAGAAATGTAGATGGCAGAGGATGAAACTAATGTGTGTAAAAACATTAGAAACAATTATTCAACACCAAAGATAAAGATTTAAATTTGGTTCCAATGAAAGAATTGTGTCACGTGATGATGACAAATGATATTTCACGGTCAAACTAAGAACAGCGAGTGTGAAAATGTGCCCATTATTGCAACCGATGATTGCACTCCTCAAAACAATTGCAAACAAAACAAAAAGAAAAAAAGAAATAATTGCTTCAATAACAAATATGTTTCTTGAAATTGTTGTCTATTTAATACGTTAGCAATTTTTGCTTGTCCGTTGGTTATGTATGTTGGATAAAAATGTGACTATTGCTATTAGTAAAATCAATAAAACTGGAGGTTCAAAAACTCTTTGAGAAAATTGTATGAAATTTTGCATGATACACACTTGCGACGTCAATAGGTGTGTCAATATTCTAATAATACTACTGTTACTGATATCATTAATAAACACTTGGTAGCAAAAACTAGTTGGTTGTTTTTCTAATTTTGTCATGAAATACTCTTGGCATAAACTATTGTCTTTAATATAGTAAAACTTCTATTACTATTATTACTGCTGCTATTACTACTCATACTACTAAACACATTTGTTAATGAATATTAGTTATAGTTTAATGATTGAAAATCTTTTCTATTTCTTTTTTTTTCTGAAGAAGAAACATCACAGAAATTATGGTATCAACTTTACAATCTTTTAGAAGTAAAGTCCTCTGCGCCAGTAAGGATTTGTGACTTTCAGAATCATTTTTAATATACCTAATCCATTTAAACTTGAACCAAAACAGTGAAAGAATGGATGGTTACCCTTTCCTACAATACTTATATTCTTTTATCAATGTTATCGCAAGACTGAAAATTTTAACCCGGACTTATATTTCTTAAAACATTGCCTAATATCAATACTACGGTTCACTACAACTCCACATAGAGACAACAACAACAATCATAACAAAATTACAAAATATACAAACCATAAGTTCATAGCCATTAATTATCGTATGATGCATTAAACACAGCCTAAAACATCATGTTCTCTTTGGAAGCTAGAAATATTTCTTATCTCTATTTTCTGCTTGGCTTTTCATGTCAAAATCCATATTGAAATCCCCAGAAACCACTCCTTATAAATGGTTGAATCGCGTTGCATATTTTCCCTGGAAGATAAATGTTTGGGGGAGATCCATTTCAGACAAACGTTACTCATACAGAACACAATACAGAATAAAAATACAAAGGAAACAAAACGCAGTTAACTAAAATCATAACAAATCAAGTGTCTGAATGTGAAAGACAAAAATAATAATAATAAATCATGTTCTTAGTTGAATATCTTATTTCAAGAAACACCGTAAACTCTGTGTATCACTTTATTGCAGGTCAATACTTTTTGTTAAATTTTGAAATTGCTATGAAACACAGAGAAGTGATATTTCATACACTGGAATAGCATAACAACGTGCTTTATTTCCATGATTTTTGTTAAATTTTAACAAAGATTTTGAAAATTATGTCAATTTTTCTATTTTCTGCTACTTTTAATCGCTATAGCAAGTGTCTAAAAATGTATATTTTCGGTAATAAAACAACATTCTAACTTAATATTTCTATTCATATGAAATAAAGAGCATATCCAGTAAACAATATTAACCAAAAACAAGAACAAATTTCACATTATTTTGTTTAAGGAAATATTTATTTATCAACATAACTCCCATGCTTCAAAATCACTTTAAATATCCTCTTGTCAACTGATGATGTCAATCGGTGGATTTGAGATGATCTGATGCTATTGGAAACTCTCAAAATCTTCGTCCAAAGTTCATCCTT
Source organism: Euprymna scolopes (assembly GCF_053919585.1). NCBI lineage: Eukaryota > Metazoa > Mollusca > Cephalopoda > Sepiida > Sepiolidae > Euprymna > Euprymna scolopes. Next base: position 103,011,404 of record NC_136497.1, on the reverse strand, counting down.
TGACAAAAATTGAACACCTCCTTCATAAACTTTCATCTTTATTACTGATCGGAGCTGCTCAACTGGGTTTATATCTGGAGAACAAGGTGGCCATGTCCTCAAATTTTCTCCACTAATGCATAATGACTTTAGGTAGAATATCGAAGCCTAGGCTGAGTAGAATGGTGTATTGACGTGCATAAAAATCAATTTGCAGTGACGCGCCAATGGAACCTCAAGAAGCCATGATGACAAATGCTCATTTAAAAATAAAATATAAGACTAGCCTGTCAGTTTGACATCTTCTGGCACTCGAAAAGGTCCGATTAGTTCATTGCAAATTATTCCAGCCCCAAACATGATACCTCCACCTCTCTGTTGATGACAGAATCGATGAGGTGTAGGGAATTCAAGAGGACTTCAAACTTTCGCCCACCCATGAGGTCATCAAGGGTTGCTCTGACCTCATTAGTGAAAAGAAAATTTTCAAAGATGGTTTTCATGTATTTCTGAACCCAAGATAAACGTCATTCTTTATGAGTTTGGTTTAAAACAGGTCTTGCTATGGGCTTAATGCTTCTTGCAATTTCGTTTAAGACATTGCAACGTGTCTTTCTGGATAAAGAAGGTATTCCAGCCTTTTCTAAATATAGCAGAACTGTTGCTGCACGGCTACTTGATTAGTGTTGACGGTGAAATTTTCTAACATCACGAGCAGAAACTGACTTTATTGTGTTTTTGTTCTTCCTTGGTTTTATACTTGGATTTTCAAGAAATGAGGACAATTTTCTTCGATCTCTTCCAAGCTCCTTGGCTAGATCTATGAGAGATAAACCTTCTGCAAGGCCTACAACAACACGTTTTTTTTTTCACTAGTTGTCAATCGACCGTTTCTTGGCATTTTGGAAGACCTGCAATAAAATGATACACACTTAAAATTAACAGAAAATAGGAAAATTAGCATAATTTTCAAAATATTTGTTCAAATTCCACAAAAATCAGGAAAATAAGGCAACTTGTTATGCTCTTGCAGTGTATCAAATTTCACTTCTCTGTGTTTCATAGCAATTTCAAAATTTAAAAAATATTGACCTGCAATAAAGCGATACACAGATTTTATAATATGTGTATCTAATGTCTTTATGCTGTTTGATAAAATTATCAGTTTGTGAAAAAATCGTTCATTTTTCTCTTTAAATTGTCTTCAAATAGCAAAAAATAAAACAATCACAGAAAATTGAAAAATATATAAACTATGCACATCAATTTAAAACTAGTAATAATGTTCCTTTTAAGAAAGTAGCAACGAAGGGGTTCTCTCCTGAACTTTTGCTCACACATTTTTTCTTTGTATTTTTACTGGCCAAAGTCACTAAATCATGGCTTGAGTTTATTGCAAGAAAAAAAAAATTGTAACTTTTCAACTAATGTTTATATATTTAAAGTGTTTATTCTCAATACAAAATGAGTATTTCTCAATAGATTTTAACTCAAAATATTAACAAAAATAACAAAATATTTTTTTATGCCTACACAGAATTTTTTTCTCTCAATAAATTCATACCGTGATTTAGTCCCTTTGCATTTTATTGTACTAAATTAGAGGTTAAAAGAACATATTCTTAATGTAAATCGTTAGAGTTTTATTTGCTTCTGTTGATAATTTAATAATGATACAGTCATGTTAGTAAAAATCAAATAAACTGCATGTTTAAAATAGAAACAAAACTAAAGGTAAAATCACTCCTGGATAATACCAGTAAAGTATGGCCAATTTTATAGTTGCCTCAAATGATCATTAGTCACCCATGCATAAAAACAGCGCAAGCTTTGCAGATGCGCTGTGGAATCTTTATAGTGATTCCTAATGTTGACCGCATGTCCCACTAGTGTGACATAATGCTATTTTGGTGTGGCATCCACAGAATATGCTCCAATCGATCTACTATACCAATAAAATAAGGAGAAATTCTAGAATGACTTAAGTTTTTAATTTAAGACATTTTCTAAAATATAATGAAGTTTGATAAAATAATTAGAATAAGTTTTCTAGACATAAGTTTTTGTACCATTATATTAGGTTGGTGCAAAAACAATGTCGTTTTCTCACATACGTTTTTTTTTTTTTTTTTACACAGTGATCACCACTTATCAAGGCCCGGAAGCCACTCAGGGATAAGGGTTATTGCAAGTACATTACGTTAGTGTGGAGATTTGATGAAGTGTTTACTTAAGGGGGCGGTTCATTCGGAATTTGTTAACATTGGACTTGAAGACATCCAAGTTGTAGTCTGGTGGGAAGCAGGCAGACGGAACAAAATTCCACAGGCGTGCAGTTCTAAGAAAGAAGCTTTGTTCATGGAATCCGCGTTTTGATTTAGGCACAGATATAGAGTGGGGGAAATTTGTCACAGTGGATTCAGCTAGACGGGTGTTTTTCGTGAAAGATTGTTACTTTTATATATGACTAGCAAGCCGCCTGGCGTTGCCCGGTCGTAATATATGATATTTTAATTTATTAACATGATATTTTAATTTATGCAGAGTTCGTATTTATTATCATTATAAAGCCTGTTTTTATTTCTTATTTTATTTTTATTTATTATTATACTAGCTGAAGTAACCGGCATTGGCAGGTTGTATTTGATATAGTTGAATATTCTGTCCTCATACAATCTCATCAGATTGATGAAACGAAACATAAATTCATAATGGTTTTATTTTCCACATCCCCATGAGGTTAAGAGTAATAAGTGCGTTTGATTTCATGCCCAACAACTTCGAGGCTTTGTTCTTGAACTTTATACATATCGCAAAATCAATTTTTATTAGGAACTAGCTGTACCCGGCCACGCGTTGCTGTGGCTCAGTTTGTTAAAATGGAACACATGTGAAAGTAGAGAAAAGTTTGATTCTTTTTTTCAAGAGAATGTACAAATTATTTATTTTTTTTTAACAGATGTTAAGAAAATAAACAGAAAAATACTTCCATCATTAATTAGGCAAAAAAATAAATAAAATGTTGATTTAGTGTTTCAATATGCTTATAAATTACGATAAAACTTGCTGAGTATGCACTGTTTTACGGTTGTTGTAGAAATGGAACGGAAACTTAAATGTCGCTTCATTTTAATCTTTCTTAATTTTTTAATTGCCCCCCCCCAACGAATATAATCAAAACAGTAACATTCAACAATTGTACTTTATGTATATAAAACACAAAATGGGTGTTTGTATTACTGTACACATAGATTCGAAAAAGTTGTGAAAAAAAAAACAAATGTATAACAAATAAATGTTATCAAAGCCAAGATAAGTTAATTTTCTGCCAAACTGGATATATATATTTTTCGTGTTATTATTCAATGTAACATATTTATTCAGCTCGAAAACCATACGGTGTTTACCGATGTATTCGAAAATTCAAGATGGCGTCTCACACCCTCTTTAACACCGTGTGAGACGCCTTCTTGAATTTTCGAATACATCGGTAAACACTGTATGGTTTTCGAGCTGAATAAATATGTTACATTGAATAAAAACACGAAAAATATATCCAGTTTGGCAGAAAAGTAACTTATCTTGGCTTTGATAACATTTATTTGTTATATGTATTTTTTTTTTTTTTTTGACAACTTTTTCGAATATATGTGTACAGTAATACAAACCCCCTTCGGAGGTTGGAATGCCCCCCCCCCCCAACCTGAAATGTACTTGGAAAGTCGATTTTATAGTGAGATTTAAGAATGGTTAGTCGAAAAAAAGGGTGAAAAACAAAACAAATAAGCAATAAATAATTATTACCAAAGGCAGTAAATGCTACTTTTTTTTACTTACATGAATCAGTGTACTTTATGTTTGAAAGTAATTTCAATTGGTTTTTTTTTATTTTTTAATAAAAGTAAAAAAAAAAAAAAAAGAAGTCGTATTATCGTGACGTCTGACAGCGATGGCCCGATCCATGGCTAACCTGTAGTAACGTAAACCGGCCCCCAAGAAAAAGAACAGAAAGGGAAGTCCATGTACGTGAATGTCGGCTGTTAAGTGGTACGGTGAAAAAGTAAAGGAACGTGGCACAAATAGAGTTGGATACACAAGTAAATGTCAATTCAGGTTTTCATTAAACTCTAACCACGCGGGTTATAACGAAATCGTAGTAATGTAATTGTGAATTCAATTCCAGGTAACAGATTGTGTTCTGTTTGAATCTAATTTTATTATAATAAATGCTTTATAAATTGTGTTTATGTTTTATGCTAACCAATGGCAAAGTAAGCGTGGTTCGTTTCAGCGTAAGTCCAGTCCAGTCCAGTTTTTAGATAAATTCTAACCGGTGGTCGGTTTTAAATGTCTCCTGTGAACGGTCTGGAACGGTGTAAGTGAGTGGCGGTGGTAGGATGAATTTGTTAGAGAGAGTTTACTTTACTACTTCCATTAAATGTAACCGATTTTTACAGTGGACTCTCACCAGACAGAATATAGGAAACTCTGATCAGCGAGATCCTGGATATGTAATAACCCTATAACATACGGCAGATGTCGTGATTCAGTTTGTGAATGATACGGCTGCACCAAATGTATACAGGTGCAGTCCTATAAACGTCAAAGTCGGAGGGGAAAAAATGAGTTCATTTTATTTATATAGAAAGAATAGAATAGATAGAAGAAAGAAGATAGATAGAAGAAGATAGAAGAAGAAGATAGAAGATAGAAGAAGATAGATAGAAGAAGAATAGATAGAAGATAGATAGATAGAAGAAGAAGATAGAAGAAGAAGATAGATAGATAGATAGAAGATAGATAGAAGATAGATAGATAGAATATAGATAGATAGATAGAAGAAGATAGAAGATAGATAGATAGAAGATAGATAGATAGAGAAGAAGAGAAGACTAGCAGTTCAGCCCAGCTTTACTCGGGCCCTATGTACTGTTTATGTGCATATGTATATATTAAAAAGTTTGACTCATGTCCAAATAACCTACATCTAAAATTTCAAGTGTTTAGCCCCAAAATTGACGGAAGAGTTTAGTATAGTCGGCAAAGGTAAACTCTTTCAACTTTGACCTCTTGGCAGCCAAATTTTCGACAAATGTTCGCCCAAAACGGATTAAAAAACTTGCTGCATGTCTGAATACTTTTTATGTAAAATTTCAAATGTTTACACCCAAAATTGGCTGAATAGTTTGCTAGAGTAAAATCTTTTAAACTTTGACCCCTTGGAAGCAAAATTTTCGGCCGAAAACCGACTAAAATGCTTTTCCTATATCTTAATAAACTTCATGTAAAATTTCAAATGTTTAGACCAAAGATTGGCTGAGTAATTTGGTAGAGACCGCAGTGGTCAAATTTATTTAAACTTTGATCCCACTTTTAACCCCTTTACATTTATTGTTTTGGGATCCAAGCAAATTATAAAGTTTGATCCATGATCAAGTAACCTACATCTAAAATTTCAAGTGTTTTGACGGAGGAGTTTGGTAGAGTTTTCAAAGGTCAAATCGTTGAACTTTGTACCCTTGACAGCCAAATTTCTGGCCAAAAACCGATTAAAAAGATTTTCCAAATCTCAATACCCCGTATGTCAAATCTCGAGTCTGTAGACTGAAAATTGACAGAGTAGTTTGGTAGGGAAATATACACATACAGACACACATACATGCAGACAATTTCGCTTTAATAGATATATAGATTTCTGAATGAATTCATTGATATACATAGCCATGTTATATATCATTTTGAAGCATGTTTTTTCACTCTATCAAATTGTATTATTCGTTACCATTCCCAATCTCTTCATTCATTTCTATTGTAGGCTTTTTGACAGCATGGACAAAATTCAAATTTGCACGATTTTCTTGTTCCAGTTCAAACTAAGCCGAAAAGCTCCTGAGACAGCTTTTGATATCAATTACGCGTTTGGCCCAGAAACCACAAACAAACGTGTGGCACAATGATGGTGACAAGAGCCTCAAAGATGAAGATGGTCGCAGCTGGCTGACTGCGGTTGATAATGAACATTTGAAAGCCTTAATTGAAGCCGATCCTCGCAAAACCACATAAGAAGTTGCTGTTGAACTCGAGATCGACCACTTAACAGTCGTTTGCCTTTTAAAGCAAATATGGAAGTCAAAAAAGTTGGATAAATGTGTGCCGCATGAATTCAACAATAATAAAAAAAAAATCGTCGCTCCTTCTGCACAACAAAAGCGACCCATTTCTCGAGTAGATTGTGACGTGTGATGAAAAGTGGATCCCCTATGAAAACCAGCGACGTTCGGCAGAGTGGTTGGATGCCAGAGACACTCCACAATACTTCCCAAAGCCAAATTTGCACCAAAACAAAAGTTACGGTGACTGTTTGGTGGCCTGTGGCCGGTCTCATCCATCACAGCTTCTTGAATCCAAGCGAAACGATTACAACAGAGAAGTTGACGAAATACAAATTGCCGACAAATTGACGAAATACACCAGAAGCTCCAACGTACATGCCCGAGATTGGTCAATATTAAGGGACCAAATCTCCTCCATGACAACGCTCACCTGCGTGTTGCTCAACTGACCCTGCTAAACGAATTGGGTTACAAAACTCTGTCTCATCTGCCATATTCACCAGACCTCTCGCCCGCTGATTATCAATTTTTCCAAGCATCTCAACAATTTCCTGCATGAAAAATGCTTCAAAAACCGAGATGATGCCTGATCGGCTTTCAATGACTTCATCGCTTCCAGAACGGATTTTTATGCTAATGGAATAAACTTGTTTCTCGTTGGCAAAAATGTGTCGATTCTAATGGTTCTTATTTCGATTAATAAAGTTTATTATGAAAAGAGTTATGATCTTTTGAAGTTGAACATCTAAAATGACATTATGTTTGCAGCAACCTAATATCTTGATTTTAACCTTTTTTAAAGGGACATAACACTGGTGCGAAACTGTTCCATCCATGAAGTTACTTTTACCCGTCCTAGTTTTATATAATTTAAGATCTCGATTTAATTGAATTTTCATTTACCGTCCAATACCTTGAATATGGAAGTGATAATGCCCAGAAGACCACCTAGAATAGCATAAAAGGTAAAAACCAAAACATACCAGAATAATTGTTGATTCGATTATGGCCGACCTATCTGACATTTTATAGCAGAAGCAAATGTCTTGACAGATGGAAAAAATATTTTGAGGATGTTAAAATGTCCTATGATTGCTTTCAATATCCTATTTTATGACTGACCAATTTCCGTGTGGTCAGAGTGGGCTGGATGCTAATGTTGTCAAATGTTTTTTAAGTGGAGTGGTTGTTCTCTGCATTGCTTCTCAACATGACAATAGAAATAAACAGGCTATGATCAAATACTAATTGTCACAGCTTCTAGAGTCAGTTACATCTGAGAATGAAATATAGCTTTTTTATTTAATTTTGGATCTTAACACGATTATCGAACCCATCCAATTTCCGGTTCAGCGAATATCCTTCTCTCTAATTTCTTACTTTCGAGAACTCAACAATATTCTGTATTCTTTTCTTTTCAATCCTGACATTTGCAGTATTTATATCTTCTTTCTTTTTAAAACTCTAATTCTTCATCATGGTTGCGATGAGAAAATCATGCTTTTGGCTGAGAAGAAGCAATTGTTCAAATTGGTCTTTTATTCTTTACGTGACATTATCGATTGAGGTATATAAATCTGGTTGCATTTTCGATTCTAAGATCAATGGAACATTATTTGTTTTTCCTGGTTATTTCCTTCTTTTTTTCTAACTTGGATTTCTGTTCCAATTCCGAGGTCATCAAAACCATTCTTGCATACTTTATTGAATTTTCAACCAGCTGTTTTCTGTTATGAGCTAGGAATTCTTTGATAGCAATTATGTTCATTTCAATTTTGGTAAATATTCTGGTTTGAAGTTTGCATATATATTTGTGTGTAGTCGATTTCTGTGAGACTTGTCGCAGAGAAATTAAGAAAAGATAGAAAGAGAAATGATTGTACTGTAAATCTATTCTCATAATTTTATGACGTATTTAATCACAACATCTACTCTTGCTCTCCATCTTGTTTTAATAACTCTTTCTTTTGATGGACAGATTTTTCTTTTATCATTCCTTATTTTCTTCTAAATGCAACTGTGATTGCGAAACATTACAAGCATATCGTCAAATACTAATTAAAATCCCCTGCTCGATAACTTTAACATCATATTTGAAGCATACTTCACTGCCTTTTCTTTTATTCTCTAAAACCAATCAATGGTTTCATCACTTTCACACTTAATCGATCAATGAAAACATATCGAATTACTTGACTGGTTTGATCCGTGTGTGATCAATCTGGACAGCTATCAAAGATCGTTGCAGGACATTTTGCTTGTCTAACTGTTCAACTATTTTTTTTTCATGTGTTTTCACGATAATAAAATTATTTTGAATATGAGACGATAGACATACAGAAACGTTTGTGTACGTATCTTTGGAATACACGAATCAGAAATAAAATTAACAAAAGTATATTTACAGTTTATCAAGGACAAACATGAATAATGCCGATCAGACATAAAAAAGGAGATTAAGGGCATATAAATGTATGAAAGTATACAAAGAAACAACTAATAACTAAATTGTAAACATGACAATATACAGGTGCACTCGTTATGAGAGATGAAAAAAGGGTATAAAAGTACATGGAAATGTAAAGTTACTTACATAATCTCAACAGTGGCAACATCACGTTTAGAGAAAATGCGAAGTAAAGTTTGTGCGGTTATTTGACCATTGTCGGTCCACTCCCTCAAAAAGGTAAATAAAAAATAAATATATTAAGGGGTATTACTGATGCAAGGGAAGATTTTACATGACTCTGAAATGATGTGCAAATTATGAAAACAAGCCCTCACGTGCCATTCGACGATTTAATGTAAGTTATAACCAAATATGCTAAGTTGCCTCTGACAAAGCACTATCATCTATCACTTCGTCTGGGTTTAAGTATATGAAATTAGGGATAATTTATATCACAGTCAATTTGCAGGATTTTGTGAATTCAGAAATATAGCAATAAAATTCTTAAACTATAAATTTCATTATTTTAGATGTAGGACTCAAAATAAAGATAGCTGTCTTTTTTGTAAAGAGAGGTAGTTCTACAGTATTAGAAAAATAAAATCGATGACTATGATTAATTTATATAAAATAATGCTTGCGGTGTAGGATGTCATGGGATTAAGACTGCTAATATTGTTTAACTAAAGATTGTTTTTATTAAGGAAAAAAATGTTGGCTGTTAAAAACAGGACTGAGTTAAAAGATAATGAGTCCGACATTGTTTGGATTGAAAAATGTCTTCATAAAAAAATAATAATTTAATCGAAGTTGAAGAAAAATATATCCGCTTTTTTAAAAAAGTTTTTGTACGATAAAAAGTTTAACACTGAAAGATTATCACGTTCAATTTTTAATTTCAGTACATTTTGATGACAAACAAGTTTATTTTATTTAAATTTAAAATGTTTATATATTACGTGATAGCATTATGTGTTTTCAGCCATGTATACTTCGTCTGTACTTGACAGCAAAGCATCAAATAACAGCCACTATTTTAACATTTGGCTGATCGTTGTGAACTTCATGGACAACGGAATATAATAAGTTTAGTTGTGTCCTGATACCAACAGTGTATGTGAGCCTTGGAATTATTCTGGCAAAGTAGTTTGTTCTGAATTCTTAGTCATTACATCTCCTTTATAGAGTGGTCTCTGTTAGGGAATTGCAACGATTCTGTTTTCGGCTGTTTTTGTACTTTTTCAGATTTCCCCTTTAGGAAGTTTGTTTTCTCTTCATGTTAATCGTACTTCATATTTGATCTTGTTGCTGTGCGATGTGCTTAAATAACGAAATCATTTAGAAATCTGCTAGGGTGCCACAGTAAATATAAAGTTAGAAAATAGCAATAAAAGTTCAATGAATTGTGTCCAATTGGAATTGTGTTTTAACGGTTAATAACTTCAAAAAGGTTGACATGATGTAAGACAGATAAGCCAAAGCTTTAGGATGTTCAGTTATATCTACTCCACAGAGAAAATAATTAATATATTCAACATTCTTATGTTAAACTTAATTTGCAACACCAAATCATCGAAAACAAATTAATTTAACAGTCAAAGCACTGATGTATCTATCAAATGAATCTACTCGCAAAGAAACAAAAACACAACCAATAAGTTTTTACAGTATATAAAATCAGCATTCATAATAATACGTTAAGTTATGTGAACATATGTAAAAAAATGATATCTTCCAATCGTCAAAGATGAAATGCAACACAGAAACGTAATTGTAAATTAACTGGTGTGGCTAGTGGGGGAAGTATATTCTGTCGTGACACATTTTGAAATAGTTTCCAACTCGAATTCTTTTGTCCTTTTTAACATTTTTATAAACTGTTAGCACTTTGTTTCATTTTAAAACATGTCATCATTTTAAATACATTTTTAAAATGATGTTGGTTTTATTATATAACTACTGTTTAGCTGAGAATTCTTATTATGATAGAAACAAAAATATTATTTTTAAAAGATTTTATTTATTACAATAAATAAATTCAAGATTTTAAACTTTTGTTTTATTTATATAAAATATTTAGTTGGCCAGTATTTTTAAAGTAAAAAGAAAGACAATATGTATGTAATTCCTATGAACCAACATGGTATAACTTTTTTAATCAGTTTGATTTTTTGTTGGCAATGGTTTCCTCAACATCCATATATGTTGAACCGATTTGATCGGAATTTGCCACACTCACCTGAGTGTCCATTATCTTTACAACCCAAAATTGTAAAAACATGCACAGTCTTAATAAAAGTTAAACAGAATATGACTGGTTTGTTCAAGCGTCTGAGGAAAAATAAGATTTATATAAAATAAAATTTATTGTCAAATTGTTTGCTTTGCTTATCTGTTTTTTTTTTTTTACCTTATATCAAGTGGCTTCATGTTTTGTCAGGAACAATTTCAATAAAAATGTTTGTTAATTTTCTGAAATCACATTTTGGAGGGAATAAGGCGATATATATTTTAAAAAATGTTTTTGTTTTGGCAAAAGTTTTCTGAACGTTGGTGAGTTAAGTCTCAATAGGTATAATAGTGTTCATGGAAAAATGTACTACTCTATAGTGAAAGTGTACTAAATAGAAAGTGATCAATGATTAAAGACGGTAATAACATGTTATGAAGTGACTAAATAAAATTCTCCTGATTAGTGGAATAGACAGGTGCGGAGATTTAAGAAAAAGTTTTGAATTTGCTAAAATTAAAAACTTAAATACCTTTCAGATGACCAGGTGTTTTGAATTTCTACAGTTTCTCGTGGCATGTTACAAAAATGTTTCATGAGACTGTCTTTTAAATTGGCTGGAAAATATACCTAAGTCTTTCTTTTTCTTAAATAGAAAAACAAAGAATAAGTAAAATATGTCTTTTTTGGATTTTTTTTTTACTAAAAGGAAACTAAAATTTTTTGCTATTTTTTTTTTTTTTTGTTAACACAAACCTTAATAGGTTATAATTCTTGTGAAAATGTCATGTGTACCTTAAAAATTAAAAAAATTAACACTTAAAGATGTTTTTTCTTGTTTTTACTCTTTACAAGAATCATCATTTATGAAGTCCTTAAACCACTGACAAACATTTATATATAAAGTTGTAGTTACCCTTTGTTTGTGTGTTTGTTCAACTAGGGCTTTGGAGACAAAACCCCATGACATTATATACTCTGCAATTGCCTTTTATCATTGTAGGATAAGTATAATTCGTTTTGAGCAATGGAGGAGATCATATTATCGATGGATCTGTGTTCGTTTTTAACATTTATAGAAAAGAAATACCTTTTACTCCATTTTATTTATAACTTGAAAATTAATAAAAGCTGCAGAAGTAAACAATGGTCCACAATGATTCTCGGAAAATGTCATCGAGTTACAGAAATTTCTTTACACCTCTCCCAACTAATAAATGTTAAATAATACCTTTTGGTACCACCATCAAAATTAAATATTATAAAATATACAATATATAACTAAAAAGAGGTAATAGGACAGCGGGGTCTGGGTTCATTATTCAATTCCAACGAAAATTACTTTGATCGATTCGAACTCAAAACCTCTCTTCTTCCTTTCTATTTTTCTCGGTGAAAGCAAAGGGAACGCGTCCATGAATTTTTCCTGTCTTTTCATCTTCTTACGCCCCCCCCCCACCCAATACACCAGAACTATTCACACATAATGCATCCTCTCCCCCCTAGGTTTTTAATTCATACCACTCTTTTCTTTTCAGGATGTTAGACATCGTCTTACATTACTCAATTACAAATTCATTGGAAGAAACTCCATTATACTTTTCCTTTGGGGGATATTAATAAATAAAACAATGTTTATTTGTGGGGCGAAGAATAGACAATTTGACACCAACTTGCAGCACCAACTTTCGGTTGAATTAGAATTTGTGTTATAGACAAGTGTGATATACTTTATTTTTTAACGTCGCCATGAAATTCAAGTTCCGGTTTTGTGCAGTAGGTTGTGCATTATGATAATATAGTTAAATAACATACCATTTTTATATTACATTTTTAAAAAGAAAGAAAATATAATGTACTGCACATATAGCAGCACATTTTTGCTTTAGATAAGGTGCAGGAGTTATAGGCTCAGATCTCTTTTTGGTGCAAGGTACTTGTTATCATCGCATTTTAAAGATTTATACTTGCAAATAAAATAATATATAGTGTTCTATTGTATTGTGGTGTCATTTTCTACCACGGGTCAATTCTATGAGGATTCATATTTTAACAGATTTGCAGCACGTGTAAAACACTTAAAAATGGGATTTGCCCTTCATAACCGAACTGGGACCCTCAGCAGATATTTTGATTGTGTAATGTAAGCTGTTTATGGATCTTGTTGAATGGGCATGAAAATATGATTTGACCTTCATGACTGAAAAAAGAACCGTAAACAGATATTCCGTGTGTGTGTGTGTGTGTGTTAGGCATAACAATTCCTCTACAAGGATGCCACGTTTTGTGCCATCATGATTAAGCCGTGGAAGAGTTCTGCTAGTCGAAATCTGTGAATAATAGCTTTCATAATTGTGGTATCATGTCATTGTTGTGAACCATATTTGTTAATCTGCTGTTAAGATAATTTTTTTTAATGTGTAATAAAAAACGTTTCAAGTAAAGAGAAATTGTATTGATTAATGAGAAGCAGGTCGTTGTTTCTCCTCATCGTCTTTGTCTATTCGCGTTAACGGATGCCTGTAAGAAAGGCTACTTGGCGAGCCGCTTCTTGTCATTCTCTCTGTTAGCGACAATCGAGGTCTGTGTCGGAGTTACGCCTCAAGCAGAAAAGAGAGAAAGAAAAATTAGATAGCCCCTATCGCGCTCTGGGTGATTTTATTGTAGTTAGTCATGCTTTCAATGTTTCAGTGGTTTGTGATACTTTGATGATTCAGTAATCAAGGTTTACTTTATTCTTTCTCCAGAAACATGTAATAAGCGATGAGAAATAAATATGGTGTCGGACAAGCACATGGATGAAAACGAAGAAAATGCAAGAATAAGAGGAAAAGGTGATTTTCGAATATGAGTTATTGAACATCAGCAAAACTGGACTGTTTGGTTGAGGAACGAAGGAGCATATGTCACCGACCGGCGAGTCTGTGCATAATAGGAGTTGCAGTCACTTTGTGAGAAAAGAACAAATCAACATTCTGAGTCACATATTTATGTGGGTGACCTCACAGTTAAATCAACGAATGCATCGTCTTCATACGCTCTGACACTTCATGCATTAAAAACAATAGCTATCCCAGCATTTTTAAAAATGCTTTTAAAAAATGTTATATTTTTTACTTTTATTTTTAATTTAAATAAATATTCAATTAAGAAACAAAATAACACAACGCATGTTTATCAAAGCACGAATGAAAAGAACACCCTTATCTGATAGTTGATTAAACATAAAATATTAATTTGATGACGACATATATTTGGATGATTATGCAGATTTCGATTATACTACATGCCACTTTTATTCTCTCATTCCTGGTAATGTAGATAACGTTTTCTTCGAGACTACACAAAGCACTCTCTAAAATCGGTTTGTATTTTTTTATTCAGATTTTATCAAATAAAAATCTTGGAGGAAAAACTTGAGAGTCTAGAATAATCAGCGTCGCTTTCTGTTCTGAGATTTTCTCAATCTGTTGTCGTTTTGGCAAGTAGCCAGCAAAAACTCGATAAATTATACTCTTGTGATTAGTTTATCACAATATATAAAACAACCATGTTTGAAAAGATGTGAACATAATCTGATGCTATTGATGAATTGACAAAAATGACACGGAAAGCACTCAAAATCTGAAAGGATAACCACCTTGTTTTTTACCCATTGAAAGTAAGACGAAAGAAAAACATCTACAAGAGAGGAGAAACCACATCATATTGTGAATGGCATTATTTATTAATTTCGTCTTAAAAACTCGTCATGGCAGCAGGACAGTTTCTCATTAGTTGCTTCAACCATTGGCATATCTAACAATGTAATTAGGAAATATAAAATACGTGATATTAAAGACTACTTTTTTATCCCTTTTCCATCAGACTGTTAATGTGATAACATAAGTGTCAATGGTTAGTTCGTCCGACCAGGCCAAATTCTGTGGCATATCTTTGAGAATATTCTCATGCCAGTCCACTTTTCAGTATTCTTTACATGTAGAAAGTTACGTAGGCATTTTTAGTGTATTGTTATTTCGTGTAAATCCATTATATTAAGTTTTATGAATGATGTTTTTTAATTCTTTTTTGTCAGAACAAGACTTAGAACCCAGCTTCTTTCGACAGTTACTGTCATTTACAAATAATCCTTTGTTTATTCACTACTACACCCAAATTTGGTGGCCCCAGAAACTGTGGCCCATAAATATCAATTAAATTTTTAGTCGTGTGCAAGCAACTCTATAAGTCACTCCGTCGGTCGATCTGTCGGTCGGTCTGTCCGTAACACTTTCGTGCTTAGCCTTTTTGGTTAAGATCAAAGGTCTGTTATTAATAGATGCTGTTCTTAGCTTTTTAAGCTTTAAAAAAAATTTTAATTTTATAGTGAAATTTTTCTAATTGTAATTTTTTCTTTAAACAGAATAAATTGAATATGAAGATCAAAGTGTAGTATCTGTTCCGGCAGATACTGCACGCAAAAACCATATGTGGGGGCAACCCCACATATAAGACCTTGGTCAATGTAGGGGCAACCCTTAATACCAATTGTCACTATCCAGCTCCCCTACTCCCCGGAGAGTTGGTCCCCATTTCGCCTTCACTCCTCACATTAAAAATCGGTCTTGTGCCTAATTTACTCGGTGGGGGAGCAAATAAATACCCTTTTCTTGGCCTTTTGGCCAACATCAAAGTGTAGTATCTGTTCTTACTACATGCTGTACTTATGTTTGTAACTTTTCCTTGGCCACATGGCTAAGATCAAAGTGTAGTATATGTTCTTAACAGATGTTGCACTTACATTTGTAACTTTTCCTTGGCAATGGAAGGGGAAACCCTTCCATGCTAAGGCATTTTTAGTCGCATGCAAGTCACTCCATCGGTCGGTCTGTAACACATTTACATTTTTTTTTTTAAGCAAGGGGTATGGAGTAACATTTTTGTCCCCCGATTTATCAGAGAGGGACCTATGTTTTCAATGGGTCTGTCTGTCCGTTAGTCCGGATGATTGACGGATAACCATCCATTAGTTTTTCCTGAAATTTTGTCACAAATTATATTTTAATATATAAATGTGCATAGTAAATTTTTTTTTTAGTGCGAAAAATCCTGTTTTGCTCGCAGGGGCCCAAAAGGGGTAAAAAATGACAAAAAAATGACACTTTTTGTCCAGTAACATTTGATACATTAATGAGATTTTTCTGAAACTTGCCCAAAATGTGGAGACATTGTTCTTAATATTAATTCAGTATGGATGACCCAGGCAAAAGTCTGGTTTACGTCCCCTGGGGATTTTTGTGCTGAAAACGCCCTTTCTTTTGGAGCGTTTCTCATATTTCTCAACAAAAACTTGATATGTCAATATAGTGGTTTCCCATGTTGCTGAATGTAAATATACATGTGTTAAGGTATGAAACTGCACTGTTTGTCCATTGTTACTGGTATTCGGCATTCAAAGTGGCTCATCAGGGGTCAAAAATGTACCAAAATTGAAAAACATGACACTTTTTGCCCCATAAATTTTTACCTGTCCATTAGATTTTTCTGAAACTTGTCCAAAAGGTGGAGCTCATTATTCTTAATATAAATTCAGTATGGGTGACCCGGATAATATTCTGCTTTGCATCGCCCGGGTACTTTTAGTGCTAGAAAACACACCTTTTTGGGACTCCCATGAAGCACCAATTTTTAAAACTATATTTCGTACAGAGGGGAACCATACATGCGCAGCTCATTTTTTAAGCAAAGGGCATGGCGTAACATTTTGGTTCCCTGATTTATCAGAGAGGGATCTATGTTTTTGGTGGGTTTGTCTGTCCGTTAGTCCGGACGATTGGCGGATAACCGTTCATTAGTTTTTCCTGAAATTTTGTCACAAATTATATTTCAATATATAGATGTGCATAGTAAAAAATATTTTTTCTGCAGAAATTCACATTTTGACTACAGGGGCTCAAAAGAGGTCAAAAATGTTTCAAAATGGCCAAAAATGACACTTTTTGTCCCATAACATTTGATCCATCGATTAGATTTTTCTGAAACTTGCCCGAAATGTGGAGGGCATTGTTCTTAATATAAATTCAGTATGGGTGACCCAGGCAAAAGTCTGGTTGGCATCCCCCAGTGACTTTTAGTGCTGAAAACCTGTTTCTTCTGGCGCGTTTTTCATATTTCTCAACAAAAACTACATATGTATGTCTATATAGTGGTTTCCCATGTTGCTGAATGTAAAGCACTCTCTAAAATTAGTATAAATTCAGTATGGGTGACCCTGGTAATATTCTGTGAAACTGCACCGTTTGTCCATTGTCACTGGTATTCGGCATTCAAAGTGGCTCATAAGGGGTCAAAAATGTACCAAAATTGAAAAAAATGACACTTTTTGCCCCATAAATTTTGACCTATCCATTACATTTTTCTGAAACTTATCCAAAATGCGCAGGGAATTTTTCTTAATATAAATTCAGTATGGGTGACCCTAGCAAAATTCTGCTTTGCAACCCCCGGGAACTTTTAGTGCTAAAAATGCCCTTTTTTCATATTTCTCAATAAAAACTTGATATGTATATCTATATAGTGCTCTCCCATGTTGCTGAATTCAAATATACATGTGTTACGGTGTAAAACTGCATAGTTTGTCCATTTTTACTGGTATTCAGCATTCCAAGCATTCCAATTCCTATCCATTAGACTTTTCTGAAACTTGTCCAAAATGTAACTTTTCCTTGGCCACATGGCTAAGATCAAAGTGTAGTATCTGTTCTTAACCGATGCTGCACTTGTTTGTAACTATTAAGTAAATGTGTTACGGATGGACCGACCGACAAAGAATAGTTTTTTATTTAAATGCATACCACAGAATAGTTTTTTTAGTCGTGTGCAAGCAACTCTATAAGTCACTCAGTTGGTCGGTCCGTAACACATGTACTTTGTATTTCTTTTTATGTTTATTATACCACTATTTATTAGTTTTCGGGGTTCCTGAATACGAAAATAACGTTTCAAATTTCCTAAATCAAATAATTTTTGTGATATAAAGTTTGGGATCACTTTTCTGTATTAATTTAATGTAAAATGATCACCCACTTTACAACCAGTCAGTCTCAAAGCCATTCAAATCATTCTCCAGATAATTCAAGTTGTTTTTGAAGGATTCTAGTTATTTTTTAAGCATTCAAGTCATTCTTAAGGTCATTCAATTCATCCTTAAGTTCATTAAAGTCATTTTAAGTCATTTGCTTTTTATTTATTTAAGTCATTTCAGCCCATTTTTCGGTCATTTTAGTTCATCTTTAAGAATTTCATGTCAATCCTACATTCACGCATTCATTCATTACACGAGAGCATGCGACTAATGGCTATCGGCCTTGTTTATTTTTGTTTTGCCTATTTATGAACTGTAATACAAGCCAGTCATGTGTAATACAAGGTCACAGCGATTTTGACATTGAGTGTATTTTTACTTGTTTACGAAATAAGCAAGTAGAATGTAACACAAGTTCATATTAATGACATTTCCTCAGTCACGACTATTTACCAAATACAAAAACAACAAATAACCTCCTCCCAAAATAATAAAGCTTTATTTCTGTTAATAAAATTATCTAATCGAAACCATGTCTATAAACACGAGTAAGTGCGATTTGCAAAAGTTGAAAAAAGAAACGATTAATTAATCTATAAGATAAAAGGCAAAATGTGTGTATATGTGTGTGTATGTGTGCTTGTGTATGAGTGTGTGTTTGTATGCCTCGCAACACGTCAGAACATGGCAAAATTAGTATCGTTTTAAGCTCTCGGACGCCAAATATAAAAAAAATGGCCAAAAACATTAATTCTTTCACTCTCAATTAGTCCGTTTTTTACAAGGAGAGGGTCACTTTTTCGTCGATATTTTTGCAAGTCATTCAATCCTCACGTCAACGAGGTCGCATAAAAAACGTTATTTCGACGACCCGCGCATCAATAAGACTGGTTGCTTTTTTTCACCCCCTTTTCCTGCTGCGCATTATGGGTTCGGACCTGCTTACTACTACTCTTTTTTATACACTCACAATTTTGCTTTTTTTTTTTTTTGCTCCACCAACATCCTTACACTCACCTCCACACACGGGCAACGCCGGCCACTCAGGCTAGTCTATTATATAAAAGGCAAAATGTGTGCATGTGAGTGTATGTGTGTGTGTTTGTATGTCTGCCAAAATCTTTCGATGGACGCGTTGGGCTGTGACAAAATTGGTATCGTTTTAAAGCTCGATGTCTCGGACGACAAATATTGAATAAGTGATCAGAAACATTAATTATTTCACCCTCAACTGGGCTGCTTTTTACAAGGAGAGGTCATTCAAATTGCTCGTCAACAACGTTGCATAAAAACGTTATTTCGACCACTCTTGACGTCACAATCGAAGTGGGCGCATAGATAAGACCGTTTGCTTTTTTTCACCTCTTTTTTGCCCTGCGTGTTACGGGTTGGAGCCTGCCTACTACTCCTACATTTTTTTTTGCACTCGCAATTTGCCTTGTTTTTTTGCTCAACCAACACACTTATACACACCTCCACACACTCGAGCAACACCGGCCACCCAGGCTAGTCTATTATATTAAAGGCAAAATGTTTGTCTGTATGTGTGTGTATGTGTGTGCGTTTGTATGTCTGCCAAAATCTTTTGACAGACGCGTCGGACCGTGACAAAAATATGCCTTGTTTTAAAGCTTGGTGTCTCGGACGACAAATATAAAAAGTTGGCTCAAAGCAGTAATTATTTCACCCTCAACTGGGCCGTTTTCTACAAGAAGGGGTCCCTTTTTTCGTCAACATTTTTACAAGTTATTTAAACCTCGTGTCAATAACGTCGAATAAAACACGCAATTTCGACCACCCGTGATGTCACAATTGCGGTGGATGCATCGATAAGAGTGTTTGTTTTTTTTTTGTTTTTTTTACCTCCTTTTCCTCCTGCGTGTTCAGGGTTCGAACCTGCCTAATGCTCTTAGTTATTTATTTATTTATTATTTTGTGCTCGCAATTATGCTTATCCTTACAAACACCTCCACACACCCGGGCAACACCAACCACCCAGGCTAGTTAATAATAAATCAAGAATTAATCTATAATGAAATATTGTTTATTTTTTTAATTTGGTAAAAAAAAAAACTCATATGCTTAGCACCTCTAAGTTTTTAGCATCGTATCTAATATATTAACTTATATTGTTGGATTTTTAGAGTTTGTCCTTGATAGCAATTAATTTGATTAATAGTTGATTCTAACTAATTTATTTCCTTTGACCATAGTTTTTGATTTCATACAACAATGTATTTCACTTCAGCGTTTTTCAAACAACATTTATTCCGACTCAGAACTTTGTCAACATGACTTTTCACAATTCATCTTCTTATATTTAGTTGATTACGTTCTTTCTAAAAAAATCTATAATTTTTATCCATTACAGCTTTAAGAAGGCAAAAATCAAATTGTCGTTCATAAGCATAATTTTTGCATCCGAGCTTCAACTTTTGTATTTTACTAAATATTCATTTCATTCATTTTTTAAAAATTATTTGAATATCATAACATTAGGTAACAGTTTTCTGCTCAAATTGGCTATTTCATGTGTTGTTTTGCAGTGATTATGTAAGTGACAGTGATTGTAGATAGCTGATAACTGAATATTTCCTCTTTTATTTAATAACTTTAAAACATTTTATTTTTCGAAGCATTTCCATTTTCCAATTTCATAATTTATAATGTGTGATTCTGTTGTAAATGAGATATAAGGAATCTCTTAAATTGATATATTAAGGTCTCAAACTTTCTTGACAGGAGAAAAAAGCCATTACTTATAATTTGTTACTTCAAATTATATAAGGACATTCGCAAAATATACGTATATAAAGCAATACTATCGAATATTACATTTTTAAATATAAACAAAACTATTTTAAAGAATACATAAAACATAAAAAAATATTTTAAAAATACATAAAAAATATTGTAACATTTAATACTAAAAATTGGACGCCTTTTCCCAACATCACCATCGATACACAAACTATTTGTATTGAAATCGAATCCCAGTCTTAAACAACAATTTTCATTATTGCAATATTGCAATATCGAAAAAAGCATTCTGTTTGCATAACATTTAATTAATTTAATTATGTTGTTTAATTAATTTAATTTAATTACTTTAATAATGCTGATGTCAATGTATAACAGGAAGTCCCAACATTGCCATAAGGTTGAAAATTGAAGTCACATTCACTAATATCCTTGCAAATGTGTGAATCTTTTTCTTGGAGGAGAATGATAAAAGCAAAACTACGAGCAAAATAAAACTCCTACTTTATGATAATGTACATTTCTAGCCTTTGTACATTTGCAGTTAATGGTTTTCTATGTGATCTCTTTTTTCATTCATCGTTCAGATTAGTCATCCCTCCTAATTTGTGGAAACATTTCATGCTAATAACCTTTATTTTTCTTTAACACCATCAAAAACATTACGGTGTGTGCCATTCGTCAGCTGTGCTATTTTCTTAATATTTTTGTCACCAGATACATCAACGTTCTCGCTATAAACACGTCTTCATCTCATTTTCTTTCTATCAATTATCCCCTAATTAGGAGGAAGCAGAAGATACGAGGACAAATATAACATTTATAGAACGAATATAACATTTTTTTGCTTATTGTTGCTATCTACTTTGTAGCAGAATCATACACTGACGACTTCAGTGCTATACTTAACCAATTGTTCTTTTCGCTTGACTGTCTTGAAGGACTTGACTGTCTTAGATATTCATTTTCTTAGGCACGCAATACCTTTGAGACAGATACAAATATGTATTTTAAGAAAATTATAACAAAATGGCACCATTTTTTCATATCAATCGAAATACAAAGAGTCTAAAACAATAAGTATTATTTTTTTAAATAAAATAACATTCTACACCGACGCTTTCATTAAATCCTTGAAGTGAAGCAATTTTTACATTGGTTTATTAGTATTAGATGGCTAATAACATTTTAGACTATTGTTAGTATTAGATGGCTAATTACATTTTTAAATCACATTCTTTAATATTCTTGAAAAGTTGAAGATTCATGCCTTTCTTCTCCTTAGCAATGAGTGAGATAGTAAACTGTCAAGTTCAACAAAACATGTCATTTGAGTTTAGAAAAAATAAAACTCTGAAATAATCAATCTTTCTCCCCTTATTTCAATCTTGAATTTCCCCCACTAAATTTAAGAAATGCTTGATCAAAAGAAGTATGGTTATGGATTGTGTTATCCTTGCTTTATAATAAATTGCATGGGGAACATTTCCTTAACAGAGATCAAAAAATCTGTATAAAGTAAAACTTTCTGATTTTTTTTTATTTGTTGTCATACATTTTGTTGCTAGGAAATCCCAACATTGATCGCAATTTAATGACATCCCTTCTTCAAAAGAAAATGAAATTTCGAAAATCTTTCTGAATTTAGTGTCTTATACTTAAAGTTGACATTTCGTTAAAAGCGAATAGACGTATTTGAAGTTTTAAGGCGGTTCCACTCCCTTATTTCTCTTAAAAGAACGGCACATAGACGGGCATGTACAGTTTTGGGACCACGTCCACTATCCACTACTCAGGAGAGGTTTTTATACATGTGATTTAAATTTCAATGAAATAGGACATATTTGAAATTTTAATGAGGGTTTTACATCCATAAGTTCTATTATGAGGGAGAGGGACATTTGGAGATTTGTTAATGCTTTTCTTATTTTCTTCAAAAAATGTTGCATACAAATGTTGCAAAAAATGTTGCATACAAATGTTTAAAAAAATGTTGCATACAAATGTTTCAAAAAATGTTGCATACAAATACACCTTTAGTTTATTTTTGGAGAGGATGGAAATACTGAGGAAAAATAGAAAGCTACTTGGTTTGAATACGACCAATATTGTAATCTACCGAAAAATGTTGTAATCTATAGACAAATATTGCAATCTACCGAAAAATGTTGTAATCTATAGACAAATATTGCAATCTACCGAAAAATGTTGTAATCTACAGACAAATATTGTAATCTACAGGCAAATAATATGGTAGTATGATCCAACGATAGGCAATTCTTTAAAAAAAAAAGCGTTCATGGAAACTTTGTGTGATACCAGTCAGAAAAAACTGAAAGTTTTTAGCGGTTCGGGTTGGAAGACGAGTTCTACATAATTATCATTTTTACTCATTTGGAATATATCTCTTTATTTTATTAGGATATTTAGTAATATTTCTGAAAATAGTGAATAAAAATATTTTCGTTTTTTGGGCTGGCGGTATTATTTAATGTTCATCTGCCTACGACTTATATTTACACATTGGTATACATTCTTTTAGATTAATGTCACATACTTCAATTTATATTGATATTCTATGCCTATATTCCTATTGTCGCTGTTGATTTAGTATTATTAAATTAGAAATTGTTCAAACGGTGAGTTAATTGAGTGCATTTGTAATGTAGAGGTAGAAAGCTTTAAAATCTGCTTAGTGTGTAGCTTTTAAGCAAATTCACAATAAAAAAATAAGATTAACGATATACAACATGTTGTATACATATTTCTCTTAAACATATTTCATTAAATAAAATAGATGTTTATTGTCTTTAATTCTGGTTTTGATCCTTTGTAACTTTCAAATAACGGTCTTCACTTCTGGTAGGAACTGGCTGATGTAATACCCATATTTTTTTGTAAGTCCGGGAACTTTCCAACCCTTCTCGGTTCATCCTGAGCAAAGGATAAATCTAACTGGTTTTGAACAATTTATATATATATTTTAATAACGTGTATGTTTATTTCAACGGTTAATTATTTTAATAACTTTACAAACATTTCAGCATGTTACTACTATCGGTAAAGTTTATTTCATGGGTCGTGAGTATTTTTTAGTTTTTATTAGTAATGCTTTTAGTATTTCATGTTTTTGTTTATTATTGGTCTGTTCAAGTATAGATGTTTTGTCAACTAAAATCATGGGACATGGAACATGAATGTTGATTAGTCAGGTAGCTAAATATAGCTCTGTTTTATAAGCGATGAAGGGTTAATCACTTCGACAATGTGATAGTCAAACATATGTTTGGTGTAAAATAATG
This sequence comes from Euprymna scolopes, assembly GCF_053919585.1. Lineage (NCBI taxonomy): Eukaryota > Metazoa > Mollusca > Cephalopoda > Sepiida > Sepiolidae > Euprymna > Euprymna scolopes. Next base: position 102,987,505 of record NC_136497.1, on the reverse strand, counting down.
TTTTTTAACGTTCAACTTTTTTTTGCACCAACCTAATATGTTTTCACGTTTACTCTCGGAGACGCAGCCTCCTAAAGGGTTTCTGAACTCATAAATTAAGTTAGTTAAGCAACTCAGTTGAGGGAGAGGAGTTATTAGTGACAAAAGTGAAGATCGTTATTTGGAAGTTGGAAAGGAGAAAAAACAGAATTAATAGACAAAAACGTCTATTTTATTTAATGAAACATGTTATATATAAAGTTGCTTTTTTTTAATTGTTTGTGTAGATAATATTAATAAACGAGCAATTATTTAGTCCGTATGGCTGGAAATAATCAAATAATATAATAAAATGAAATAATTTGATTTTTCACTTGTATTCTTTACTTATTTACAACCCTACGGGCTGAATAATCGCCTTTTTTTTTAAATTTTATCTGTGCATCAAAAGTTTATCTGTGCATCTACTGTCAGGAATAGATTTTCAATATAAAACCCAATATAAGAATCAACAGTATAAAGCTTATCTTTATGTAATGGTCGTAAACTTAGGCTTCTAAACTGATTGATAATTAAAAGACAAAACCGTCTATAGCATCAACAGTGCAAACACACGTAGGAAACATTTTATTTATTGATAATTCTCAGCTTTTTTATTGTGAATAAACGTTGCATTTAATTGGTCACTTTCTTTGTGCTATTATTTGCCTCAAGGGACAAAGATGGGTGCAACAATTTCGATATTTACGCTTTTTATCTTCTAAATAAGTTGCTAAACTCCTGAAAAGATGGTCATTCCTTGAAGCCATGTCTGATGTCAATCGAGTAGACAGAGAGAAAGGATTGATTTCCAATTGAATTCCCTCGATGTTTTGATCTCTCATTGTCTCAATGAAATAAAACTAATTTTCTTATTTGGTAACAAGCCAAATAAACACCTGTGTATGACAGAGACAATTTACAAAAAAGATAAAAATCTTTTAAATAAAACAATTGAATCATTTCCAATGACTTTGAAAATGTTTTTTTTATTGCAATACATGGTAATATTTCTGAAAATACTGAATCAAATATGTTTTTTCTTTGAGACGAGGTAGTTATGTAGTACGTATTTAATTTTTACTCAGTCATATACAGTAGAACCCCGTGATGCGTTTTTGTTCAGGTTACAATGTATAATACGACGTTTTTAAGGCCCTTGGTTACTTGGTATTTGCCCCGCTTTCTTATTTATAATGCTAGTTGATTAAATACATACGTATTATATACTGTACTTTATTCTTAATGTGTAGTGTATAAAATTGTGTTTATGCCCCGCCATACGGCGATTTAACCAATCGGATTAATGCCGTATTCCGAGGTTCTACTATATTATTATTATTTTGAGTAAAGATTATCTTTCACTAACACAGACCACAGACCACTCCATTTTTTTTTGTCGGTTTTTGGGGTCGCTAACAACGAATCTGATATTTAAACCCGTCACAAATTTACTGTTTGCATGTTATTTAACCCTGGATCCTAGGAGTATTTTCCGTCATTTCATCGCATTCATTTATTCTACATACGCAAAGGTGCATTTTCTTACGTACAAATGTCTTTTCACCTGCCGCGCATTGCATATTAATATCTTAATCTTTGGTGGATATTTTGAAATAACTTTTCAATTTTTTTCTTTCCCCTAAACAAGAATTTATGTACGAATGCGAAGAATAACAAACGATTAAATTTTAAGAAAAACGCGCATCAAGTAATAACAAATTTGCGACATTAAAAAGAAAAACAGTTTATTCATAATATTTTTCAATTTGTACGATATTTATGTTTTTTCTTACAAGAAAAACACAAAAAAAACGTGCTGAAATATTAACGCTATTATTGAGAAACCCATTCTTAACATTGGAAGAGGAAAGTGTTTTGTAACTATTCTGTAATTTCACCAAACAATTTAATAAAAAAGGGATCAATTTTTAGTTTATTTTCAACTCAACTCTCACCTTTGAAATAACGACATTTTGAGGTTTTCGGGTCTGCTGAAAACGAATATGCAATTTAAAACTGGGGCAGACAATTAGTTTTCCTCATATTGAAAACTTTATTGTAGAATCCCTACTGTTTTCAATGTACTCCATACTGTTGTTGAGAGGCCGGTTGTCCGGGGGCAATCGACCCAACAACTAACAATGTAGACACGGGCAAAAAGGTAAACAGCAAAAAGAATGAGAGACACGTTGTTTTGTTAAAGACGAGGGTTCGCCTTTTATTTGCAAAAGTAGTGAAAAATCGTATGATCTGGATGCTGGTTGTCCGGAAGGTCAAACGTCACCAGAGGCTTAGGTCTGGAGATCTGGAACAGGTACTCTAGACGTAGCGTGGTTTAGGGTTGCTCGCTGAGTTTGGAACGATCGGCTGGACGTCAGGGCGATCCGGAATGGACGGTAACCACTGAGAATGAGGTGGTCAGTGTTTAGGAACGGACGACACTGAGAACGTAGGGTCAGTGTTAAGGAACGAATAACATTGAGAGCATAGGGTCAGTGTTAAGAAACGTTAAGGACGGTTGGTAGGGAGCCAGGTGCAGGCGAGCTCGCAGACCGGAGGAGCGAGCTTGTAGGCCGGAGGAGCAAGGTGTAAGCAAGGTTGCTGGAAAGCTGCAAGGACTGGAAGGCTACAGGAGAGAGAGAGAGAGAGAGAGAGAGAGAGAGAGAGAGAGCTGGGTGCGCTAGAGCGAGCTGGAAAGGCTGCGGGAATGAGCAGGAAGCCGCTGGAGTGAGCAAGAAGCTCTGGATACTGGGAGCAAAGTTCGCTGTTGGTGGGTCAGGAGGCAAGCAATAGTGAATCGCATCAGTAGAAAAAACTTATTACCCCTGATAAGGGCTGGTGGTTTATCTCTGATAAGGGCTGTTTGAACTGCTGCTGGGAATCCTTAGGCTGGTGGATTCTGTGGACGTGACTGGTAGCGTCAGTTGTCGCGCTTCGAGAGACTCCTCCTACTCCCCAGCCGGGTCTGGCGCCTGACCGAAACTGCCTGGTTGGGCCGAGGCTTACTGTATTCATTTGGCCAGCGTGATGTTAAAGGCGTCGCTCCCAATAAGACAAACAAACGACTCTAATTAGTTCCAGAACGAAATGTATGCAATCAAAAGTAGCTTGGAAGTTTGTTGATTCCATTTAAATTAATTTCGTCTAAAAAGTAAAAAAGTCAATTGCCTGAATTATTGGCGTTTTGTTTGATATATTTCAATTTTGACATGCGTAGAAAAGAAAGAAAGGAAAGGTGAATGTGTACGTTGAACCCGGATATGTTCATACGTTTAGCTGGCATTAGCCTATACTGTCCTTTGTTTAAGGTAAGAAACAACGGGGATGGAGAAAGAAGGAAAAATAGAGGTGGTGATTTTGAAACCGCGACACTGTATTCTCGCAAGCGTGCAATCATGCTCGAAGTCAACAACATGAGTAAAAATGGAATTAACAGCAAAACAAAAAATTCAACAATACGTGTAATAAACTTCGAAAATAACAAATTATTTCAAAAGAAATGGCTCTGTCTATCCCAACAATAGAGCACCTTAACTGGAATGATTCCAACCAGGAACAAGCATGGAGAGAATGGAATGAACATATCAAATATGCATTTACAAGGTTTCATATAACAGATAATAAACGGTAACTATCACTCTTCCGATTTTACGGGAATAGAAACTGAAAGAGTTTCACAAAACTTTAACACCGAAGATACCCACAATAGGGTCTACATACAAAACAACAAAATTAGCATAGAACGAATATTTCATCCAGAAAATAAAGTCTTTGAAATACATAAATTCTAGATCTTTAGTAAAGAAAACGATGAATCAACAGACGACGTTGTATTCGTCTACGCATACAGGAAGCAAAATGCAATTTTGGCAAATACAACCGTGATAAGACTATAGTGAACCAATTAATAAAAATACTCCTCAAGCAAATTACACCGTGTTTATTTGAAAGAAGCTGATTTTACAGTAGATGGATCACTTCAAAGAGCATTCATATTTGAATCCACTGAAAAACAAGCACAGCAAATGAAAACGTTCAAAGATCCACAAGCAACAACAACAACGACGAGGGTAAAGGAAACAATCCATTAAAAGCAGTTACAAAATGCTACGAGTGCAATGGCTCCGATCACATATATGGTCAAACAAAATGCCCAGTATTTTGGAAAAATAACTACTGTGGAGTAATAAATTATTTCAATTAAAAATGTTACAAAAGGGAACAGTAGTAAAGGAAAAACATAGAGGCCATACGTCCAACCATTATCGACGAATCCGAATAATTCAGTCAGCCATTCGTTTTTCAGGTGAACCTATTTATTCAGCAGATAGCGAAATTGTCCCTACTGACGACGTACCAGATTTTAGAGCAGATATTAACCTTATCAATGACAAAAACGTTAAGGAAATACTTAAAAGACGGCCGAACTTTATATTAAAAGAAACAAATTGTAAACCAAAAGCCTATGTGACTATTCCAATACCACCAAGAGGAGAATTTTTCACAATGCTGACGAATGGTCCCAAAAGAAAGCCCACAAAGTATTTGTTGCTAAAGCATATCAAGGTGGTACAGGGGCCCGACAATATTTTTGGGATACTTTGAAAAAAGTACTTCAAGGTGATTACTAGTGCCAAAAACGTTTGAGATTGTAAGTACGTAGTTGAGGTGTGAAAATCCACTACTAGTGTAATCATTTTTTAGTTTGGCTTTGATAATTTTATTTTTTTAAATTTTTTTTGTGATTTTTCGCGACACTATTTTTCACACATGACAAAAATACTATTTTATTAAGTTCATGTATATGTTGCTGTATGCAAATTTTCTGCTTGCACACTTAGCTGTCCTCATTAGAATCAATTATCTATCTGTTCTATTCTACTGGCAAAACAATTAAGTTTAATGAGGTAAAATGCATTCAAAAGAAGTCGTTTGTTTGGCACGAAAGAAGCGGGAAGATGGCCTCACCATCAGAAGGATTGTAATGGATTTGAAGCTGTGGAAATCAACGGTCGAATACATACTGAAGACAAAATCCTAGTGGAAAAAGAAGAGAGGGCGGAAAAGATCAATTGGCAAGATGATTGAAAGGAGAATGAAGAGGACTGTGACACGGCTTTTGACATCTGGAGAAAAAGTTACAGCAAGAACAGTGAAGGAGAAATGTGAATTAGATGCAAACGTCCGAACAGTACAAAGAACGCTGCATAGGATTAATTTGAAGTATGCAAAGGCTAAAAAAAATTACCCTAACAAAGAACCACAAAGGAGCAAGACTGGAGAGTGCTAAAAGGTGGTTAACAAAGCATGTTGACTTTAAGAAGGTCATATTTACTGAGGAGAAGCGTTTCAAGTTTGATGGGACCGATGGATGGTGTACTTGGTCAAGAAGGGGTGAGCCTGTTGTACTGAACAAACGACAGATGGGAGGAGGAGAAGTTATGGTTTGGGGTATGATCTTTGCTAATGAAAATATATGGTTGGAGTGGCTGAAAGGACGACAGAACAGCGAAAGCTACAAACAGTTACTGAACGAGAAAGCGCTACCAAGGATAAGAAGAGAGATGGGGAATAATTTCGTTCTACAGCAAGATAATTGCAGCATCCATGTGTCAAAACTCATGAAAGAATCGATGGCTAAAGTAAATATGACTATTTTGGAATGGCCTGAAAAAAGCCCAGATCTAAATTTAATGGAAAATGTTTTGGAAATGCTTGCTCAACTTGTCTATGATGGACCTGAAATAACGAAAGAGGCTCAACTATGGGAACGAATACTAGATGCCAAAAAACAACTAACAGAAACAGGTAGAGATGTTATTGTGCATATGTTTGCCCATTTTGAAGAGAGATTGATACAAGTTATTGAGAAGGAAGGTGATATTACAGACTATTAACTGTTTTTCAACGATGTCGGAAAAATAATTTGTTTTGTAAAAAATGATGAAAATTAAATAATTTTCCTTACTTATCGATTTTCTTCCATTTTTATTACAGGTATTGTCTTTATATGTTTATGCTATTCTATTGAGGGAGTTTTGCCACTCTATGGTACTCGGAAAGTCGAATACTAAAGTGTCCGAAAAATATTGTTGGGCCCTAGTAATATATTAAGTAAACAAACTAGGGTCTACCCCCATTTCACAAGTGAAATCGATTACAACAAAGAATATCGCGAAACCAACAAAAGAAATTATAGATAGACCTCTACCTTCGTTGGAAGGATTAGAAAGAATAAAAAATTTCCAACTTAAAATTAGACTAGATTGCAATGTTATATCTGTTACATAACTGCCAAGATGGACGCCATTTCATATCCAACAAGAGAGAAAAATTAAGGAAATGCTAGAAAATGATACCATCGAAAGAGTGGAAAGACCCACTCAATGAGTTTCGCTATTAGTAATACCGAAACCAAACAGAGAAATTAGAATATGTGGTGACTTATGCACCTTATTGGAAATATTGAGGAATCTCAGCGGGATTCAATCATCACAGCAGTGAAAAAGGCAATAAAACAGATCGACTGGAGCAATAAGTTAATCGAACCCTTTAAACATGTGAGGAATGAACTGGCAACAAAACGAGATACGTAGAGCAAGAATCATCAAACCCCAAAACCTACAGACACAAATCCTGAAATTGGCGCACGAGACACATATGGGGATAATGAAAACAAAAGGCTTGCTCAGAAGTAAAGTATGGTGGTCGAATATAGACAAAAACGTAGAGGCTGCCATAAGCTGATGTATCACATGCGCAACATTAAACCTGAAGAAAACCATCATCTAGTGCATATGACCGAAATGAAAGGCCCATGGGAAATGCTCCACGTAGACATATGTGAGCGGAGAGTATGTAATCGGAATAATCGATGCGAGATCAAGATGGTCTAAGGCACTTGTTACGCAATTCAGGATGGATGCAATCATATTAACAATCCAAAGGTGTTTCTATATACATGGTATTCCAGCGATTATCGTGTCAGATAAGGGACCCTAGTTCATATCCTCAAAGTTTAAGCACTTCTGTAAAAAATAAGGTATCCATCACTAAAAGGTAACCCCTTATCATTCCCAAGTTAATGAAGAGATCGAGGAGTTCTTTACAAGTTTGTTGAAAGCTATTCGGGTGATGAACACAGAAGGAAAGAACTGGAAAAAACATTTAGGAAATCTAATGTATTACTGAAATAGTTTACATGCCATGATGGGAGAAACTCCAAATAATCTACTCATGAGTAGTGAAAGAAACATAAAAATATCAGGATTACAAAAGAATTTTGGAGGACAGCATGGCAAAAAGGACAAAAAAGGAAAAGACAAATTGAAAAATCGCACAAATAAAAAAGACAAAAAAAAGATACAAGTTAAACAAACGAACATAGAACCTGAGGATGTCATACTGATTAAACAAAGTAAACACAAGCTAACGCCAGTTTACCACCGATGGGGAGTAAAAGAATGCAGAAACGAATCTGCAATTATAACGCGAGGTGACAAACTGATTTTCCGATACACATCACAAATGAAAAGAATTTCTGGCGATGAACCAAGGGAAGACAACTTTACTTTCAACAACAACCCTAAGGGTGGGGGCAGAAAGATATAGAACATGAGCGAAAGTAAAGAGGAGAAGAAGGAGAAGCAGAACTCCCTATAGCCCTAAGACTAAAAAACGCCACATACAAAGTCTCGTTTGTATGCAAGCAGCTGTCTAAAAGAAGAGAAAAACAATCTGTTTGTATTTTTGTTTATGTTTTTAAATTTGTGAGATGATTGTTGAGAATTTGTATTACTTTGACTGCTGTTTTCATGTTCAGTGTTATTCTCACAACTTTTTGACCGATGTAGCCTCCGATCTTCTTCGGGTGTATTTTGCCAAATTCCAGAATTTCTCTATCAATTTGCACGGAATGTCGACTTCTACTTGGTCATGGCTGACAGAACGAGATCATGCTATTTCCATTGATTAAATAAAAGCCCCCATTCGAACGTTGTGTGGCTAACAATAACAGATGAAAACAGTAATTCAAATAATACAAATTAATTTTGTTTAATATATTTTTATCTATTTTAAAATGTTTAAGTAAATGAAAATATTTTAGAATGTCTAATATGAAATATAATTGCCACACAATTTCGTTTATATTCAAAATAATACCGGTTTAGATATGTAATATATTTTAAATGCATTTAGAGTAAGAAATTATTTAAAAAACATAGTTTGTGATATGTTTAACACAGATTTGCATATACTTCCTCAACATTAATGTTTGTCGACCAGGAATTGATTATCAAAACGCTGGTATACAACTGACCTAACTATCTTCAGATGTGGAGCAGAGGGAGGGTCATGTGATCCAGCACTGCATTGTCTTCCGTCTTTTACCCAACCAGTACAGCTGAAAATATCGTGCATAGTTAGATGATGATGATGATGATGATGATGATGATGATGATGATGATGATGATGATGATGATGATGATGATGATGATATTAACGTCTATGTGAAGAAATGGGAAACCATCGTATAAAGACACGAAATGGGGGAATCATAAAATTCATGAAATAAGTTGTCTTTACCGGGTTTTGATATGTTATGTAAAAAAAAAAATGGACAAAATATGAATATCCAAATTCTGGTTTATCATTCAAGGTATTTGTGTTGCATAGTCTTTTTATGGATGTCTCTGAATTATGGTCACATGGAGGAAGTGGCCATAATTCTGATACCAATGCTTACATTGTGTTTTCGATAGCTTTCTTTTTTCTTTTTTCAATGACGACAATGTAATCTTAAATTCCTTTATTAGTTTATCTGATCCACTTCGCTCACTAAAAGTTGCTTTTGTCTAATGATTCAATGATAACCTTATTTCAGCCTTTATATAAAAAAATAACAATAAAAATCAAAAGACAATTTATATTATGCATTCTTTGGATTATTCGGACAACGATTCTCATCTTGTTCTTCCATCAACAATAACTGAGTAGAAGTGTTAATTACTTATTATTCTGAGTTATTACCGACTCTGATAATGATTGGACTAGAAGAGTTTTACTTGATAACAATTGTTACCCTGACTAATTAACGCCTTCATCCGTTGTACCATATGTCTATGTTACTAATTAAGACTTCTATCGTTTTATCTGATTGAACGAGAAAAATCTACCCTTGAAGTTCGAAATTCTGTATAGGTTCTCAATCAAGTGATAAAAATTTCTTAATAGTGAATAGACACCTTCAAGCAGGAGATCGGAGGTTGTATAGTTCAAATCATTGTGAGAATAATATCCATTCTTGTTTTTACATAACACGATATCAAAACCCAGTAAAGACAGCTTATTTCATGTATTTTATGGTTCCGTGTCTTTATACGATGGTTTCCTATTTCTTTACATAGACGTTAACTAAATAATCCAAATAATACGAAAGACAAATTAATTTTAAACTCGTTAAATTAGCTAATCTGACCGTCTTGCTAATTAAGAATTGCTGCTGCTGGCTAATGACACTGTGAACTGGACACCTCTTTCTTGCTGGAACGATGTCCACACAAAGTTGGAGGACAAAGGCAATTTGATATTCAACTTACTTTATTAACTTTGCTAAGAGTTATTTCTGGCCATGTTGCCAGAGGAGACACATGGAATTTAAATGGCTGTACCTACCCATACTCTATGTGACGTTTAAGTTCTAAAATGCAAGCGAATATTTTTAAATTCTTTATGTCGCATGATTATACCAACCAATCCAGTATCTACTCTCATATCATTTGAACCCAGGGTCAAGTCTTGTCTCTCACACTGACAACCTTCTACGCTAACCTTCCCAAAGCATATTACTGCTAATATGTCACAGTATTGATACATATAGATGGACCATCTAAATATAATCTATTTTTTTTCATATAACGCCCATAATAAGTATGTTTTGTAGATAATGATGCAAGTTATAATGATAATGGACTTGATATTATTTGCTTTAACCATTTGAAATAATGTGTTCCATTTATTCCTTAATATACTTATATTTAATTGTGATATTAAGTTCAAATTATTGCAATTAACAAACCAAACTTTGTTTCAGCTTCATCTTTCATGGCCAACAGCAGTATTTGGTTGTGAGTGTGTTACTGTTTGTTTGTGTTTGTTGTAGGAATAAGAGATATGAGAACTAAATATAGAATATCTCTTTCCATTCCAACAAATTTGATTATCAGTCACTGTTGACCTAAGTTTTGATCTTTTGTCTGTAATATTTCTTGTCCATAAGTACTAATGTATATGCACATATATATAAACAGTCTGTTTATTATACAATACCAGTTCTTGCCTGCATTGAACACTCTTTAATAACCACGTGAGATTCATTTGATTTACATCTAGAAAACCAATCGATACAAATATTATATACATATACATATATATGATGATTGACTCTCCCGTCAATTTTGACATATGAGCTTCCGCCACAACAACTAAGTTGCTCAGAAGTCTGCACAGATGATTTGTTTATAGTGGTGAAAGCTTTGTGTAGAACCAACCACTCTTTTTGGTATTACTGCTAATCTCTGTCGGTACACATGACTGCCACATGGCAAAGTATACAGTAGAATACAGGTTTTTACATTAGAGTTTCCTTCTCCTAGATGCATGTCTAAACGAAAACTGAAGGAGCATCTATCCCAGTGAAGGAATGCGCCCCCAGATACCAACTTGGAAATTTATAAGACTCGGCATGGTACATACAGCGCCTAACCTTCCCAACCTGTCACCTGTCTGGTACTGGCCATGCTCAAGGTTTCTTATCTTCGGTAATCTGGTGAGAACCGGTGTGTAAACGTGATTAATATATATATATATATATATATATATATATATATTGGTGTGCATGGCTGTCACTCCTAGGAGGAAGCCTCTACTGAAGGCAATACACAGGTTACTTCATAAATATGTCTGACATTTTATTACTCTTACCTTGCTCAGAGTCAAATGAGCACTTGTAGTCTATGCATTATTTTCTAAATGTTTTAACTGACTATTTAAAAAGTACACCGTCTTTAAACATATGTGATATTGTTCGACCAATAACAGCTCACAATCTTTCAGTCTTACCCCCTCTAACATAAATATGCTAGTATATATAAGTAGCAACCAATCAGGTTAACATACAAACTACACCAATAAAAAAAACAAATACTCATTAGCAGCACCAACACAACAACCACTTAATATAATGCATAATGCAATTAGTCCGTGAAAGTGAACACATTGCTCAAAGCTATTTTTCACTTAATAACTAATAATCAATAACTGATTAATTAATAATTAAATTTAACAAAATACAAGCAAAATAAGAAACGAACAATTTTAAAATATGTCCATACATCATTATAATAGGTTTTGTCGGTCTGTCTGTTAATCAGTTGGTCTGTCATTCTAAAATTACAAATAGCAGTTTTAGATTTTCAGACATCTCATTAACAGCCGTTGTCTGGAGAGTTTGTCATAATTAAGTCAAAATCGCATTGAGGGAAAATTAAAACTTTCTAGTGACTCACTCAGATAGCAGGCAGTAGTCCATCAGAAGATGTTCTTCATGAATACTTTGGAAAACAGAATGAAGTATTTAAAGGACCAGGAAAGCAACAAAATAAACCGAAACTGTAATGATGGCTTCATGATTCAATTCATAAATATTCTATACAATTTATGGTTATCAATTCCCCCATGCATTCCAGCCACAATAAAGATGGAGCTGAGATTCTAGATAAAACCACAAAAACGATTACGGAAGAATATCAAACAATTTAATCTTGAGTTGACTATTTTGATGTGGTTGAATTGTAGTAAGTAAAATAAACACCTGAAAGGAGAAAATAATACAAGAAAAATTCCATTCTCAAGAAAGAAAAAAGAATTTTATCAAATTATTAGCATCAATGTTTTTATTCGAAATAGTGATGATAAAGACATCCCTGTTGAATGTTTAGTACTAAAACACATTTTAGATTTATTTTTACTTAATTAATAATAAAGATATCTTATACAACTTTTACTACTAATTTATAATAAATACACAAGACGCATCTTACAGTTTTTAGTACTAAGTTATGTCAAGGACATGTCTTACAATTTTGTTCCTGCAAAATTATGACAAATACTTCTTGCGCTTCTTTAGAACTAGGTTATGACAAAAATTACTTTAGTAGTTCTTATATAACCTTGTGGTTGAATAGTACTAAATTATGATAAAGACATCGCAAAAGATAACAACATAAAATAATTCAGTACAAGATTGAAAATCATCATTCAAAACAAAATTATTTCAGTTATTCAGCTGATATTCTCATCTTGGTTGTTATTTTCACAACGTTTCGGCAGATATAACCCCGACCTTTTTAAAATGGATCTTTTCTAACTTGGGAATTTATATGAAATTTCTGAACCGTTTATTCAATCCCAGGAGTAGATTGTTTTAGTTTCATCAGTCATAGTTTCGAATAGGAGTGTTAAAAGTAATTTTTATTTCATTTGTAGTTATTATCATCTATATTGAGGATTGAACATTCAACCTCCAAAGACGCTCACTTAGAATTGCTTCTTAGAATAAAATTAAAATTATAATTACTTAATACTTCTATCCAGTCACGGATGATGATGTGAGAAAGATATAACCCCAGGGATTCATGTGACAAAGACAACGTTTACACATTTTTACACATCTTTTAGAATTTTTTATACAATGTTCAAAGACGCAAATTTTTAATAAGAAATTGAGACAAAAAGTCTTAAAGGTTTTATTAGTATTAACCTCAAGAACTGTTATTTTCTAGCTAACACATAAAACGTCTTAGTCAGCATAGATACATACTCAGCTAAGAAAAGCAATGGTGAAAGCCATATATTATGCCATAGATACGTTCTTGCTTCAATACTTTTGTTATTTTGAGCAAGAAAATGGGCATGACTTACAGAAGGTTTTTAAGGGCGGCAGGGGAAGGGGGTGCCGTGAGAGGGGGGTATCTTGCCTGACACTAGGATTGGTGGCTTCGTTTTGTAATGCCAAGTTGTTTAGAGGAAATTACCAATATTTTAGACACACGAAATCCTATAAACCGATGTTCATTGTGGCGGCACAGAATAAACTGAAAAAAAACGAAAAGTACAGATAAAAATTAGAAAAAAAAGCTGAAAGTGATAAGAAAAACTCAGTCAGCAATGTCGACAAAGTCATAATGAAGTGCTATTCGCCATTTCTGATGATTAAAGTTCATAAATCGACATAAACATTGGTTCACTGTGAATTCTGGCATGAAATTGAAACACAAAAAACGTACATGGACGATGGAAACACTGAATAGATAATTTCTATGTTGATGTGAGAAGTCCAATTTATTATCTTTATTGTTCGTGCGGCTAGCCTTCAGAAACCATTAACAAATAAATAACAAACTTTCATTCATATATATACATATATATATGAGTGTGCATGCGTGTGTATAAATATACGCATATACACACACACACACACACACACACACACACATAAGCACTGCACAATAATCTTATACTTCTCAATGAAAATGATAGACATTATATGGAAAATAATCTCTATTTTACGATTATCAGCTCACAATCCAGTTTTTACATTGAAGTGTTGTCATCCTCTCTCATACAGCGCTTGGTATTTCGAAATGGTCAATTAAATCGTGCTGACCTAGCTTAATGTGATTTGGTGGTCTGATAAAAACCAGTGTATGAACATCATGATGCTCTCTCCCGCTTTCTTTCTGTGTCTGTCTGTCTGTCTGTCTGTCTGTCTCTCTCTCTCTCTCTCTCTCTCTCTCTATATATATATATATATATATATATATATATAGGAAAATATGCTTATTCAATAATATTTCACAATTTTATTTACACCAATTCTTTAATTTATGAAGCTCAATGTAACTACAGCGCATACACAAATACATGATAAAAGGTTTATATCCCAAATTTCAAGATGTTGTTCATTTATTTCTTTATTTCTTTAACCATGTTAAAATGTTCAATTCTTTACAGTACCTATTTCGTAGCGCAGAATCATTCATGTAATTATTGTGTCAATTTTTGAATTTATTCCGCCCTTATTTATCAGAAGAAAAAGAGCTCATCAACTTTAAAGGAAAATAAAATGATAATAGTCATGATTACAAAATCCGAAGACCATAAGAGAAGTTAAAATTGTGATTTCTTTTAGTTATGCCATCTTTGAATTTGAGTGTTAACAATTATTTAACTCTGTAAATCAAAAGAAGTAATTTATATTTACTAACCTTTCATTCTCATATTTACAAAAATATTAACATTTCGTCTTACCAAATGAAAATTATATGGAAACTACGTAAATTCTCATGTATACACACACAATTATACAGACATATACATACACATATTTTGGTGAAATCACCCATTTTTCAATCAAATCGATTAATTGGCTGCTCTATTTGGAAATCCACTGCAGTGCACTGGAAGGAAGATAACATGCCTCCTTGCAGTTAGTTAATCCACAATACATTGTAATCTACATTGCACTATTGATTTTATAAAATTATTGTAATTTAATGGCTTGAATTAAAGTTTAAAAGGCAAAAGTAAAATATTATGATTCAATTGTGCTCTAAACAGGAACATTCATTTCGAATGCACTCCTGTCTTATCAAAGAACCTACTGTTGATTTTTATACGCTACGCTTTTCTGTTTGTGGTAAAAATTCTTCTCCAATGCATTTGTGATGCTATACTGTATAAGGGTGTTAACATTAGTCAAAATTGGAATGTTCCTTCTTTAATCGGATTTTTTGGATTATCGATTTTTGACAGTTAGTGGATATATTCTGATAGAAAACTTATCTAAGAACACTCCCAAACACATAAAGTATATTAGTATAAAATTTCAAAAATATCGGCTCAGCTATTTCGGAGTCCATAAAGAATGAACTCATACACGAAACACACACACACACATACACACACACACACACACAAATTGCCATAAATAATAATAGTTTATATATAAACCCTGTGTATCGCTTTATTGCAGGTCTATATCTTTTCAATTTGGAAATTGCTATGAAACGCAGAGAAATGTAATTTGGTACATTGAAAGAGCATAACAACCTGCCATATTTCCCTAATTTTTGTGGAATTTGAAAATATATTTTGAAAATTATGCTAATTTTTCTATTTTCTGGTAATTTTAAGTGTGTATCACTTTATTGCAAGTGTCTAAAAATGTATATTTTCGGTAATAAAACAATATTCTCACTTCATTTTTCTATCTATATGAAACTAGCATGGGTGCCCGGCGTAGCCCGGGTAATTGAAGGTTGTGTTAAGCAAAAAAAAAAGTGGTGGTAGGCAGGTAGGTCCGAACCCATACTGCGAAGGAGGAAAAAACATGAAATAAAAGTGACATCTTTGCCCTTGCGTCCATCGCCAAACCGGAAATGGCGATAATTTAAATTAAGGCTAGTCAATCGAAAAGAGCGGATGACTTTCGAAAATATCGGCGAAAAAAGCGGCCCAGTTGATGGTGAAGGAATTAATGTTTTTAACCAGTTTTTTGACATTTGTGGTCCAATGAGTCGAGATGTAAAACGATACCAATCTCGTGAAAATCTGTCGCCTCTGTTGAAAATTTTAGGCAGACATACATACATATATACATATATACATATATACATACATACATACATATATACATACATACATACATACATATATACATTTAAAAGACAGGTGAGATTTACGAGGGGCGTGCAATAAGTAATGCCCCTGACCCACTTCTCATAGCAGTAGAGCAAAGAAACTTGGCACAGTTATTAGTCTTTCTCTACATAGGAACCACCCAGAGGTATGCATTTCTCCCATCGTTTGATACAGCTCTGGAGAGCGTTTTTGTAGAACACCTCAGGTTGGTCCTCTAACAACGACGTGACTTCAGAAATCAAGGCTACATTATCTGGGAAACGCTTTCCTTTCAAAAACAACTTCATGGCTGGGAAGAGGTGAAAGTCAGGGGGTGCAAGGTCAGGAGAGTAGGGAGGATGGGGAGTATTTCATAACCACACTACCGTGCTTTTGATCTGGTGACATGCGAGTTGTGGACCGGAACATTGTTCTGCAGGAGGAGGGTACCTTTGCTGATCTTGCCCCGCCTCTTGATTTTAATAGCTTCCCTTAATTTCCTCAAAAGTGAAGCATAATAGGCTCCTGTAATGGTGGTACCCTTTGCCAGGAAATCTTTCATCACTACTCCGTTCTGGTCCCAGAAGACTGTGAGCATGACCTTGCCAGCAGAGGACTGCACCTTTGCCGTCTTTGGAGGTGGTGAGTCCAAGTGCTTCCACTGCATTGACTGGGTGTTGGTCTCTGGATCATAGTGATGGATCCAGGTTTCATCCTGTGTAATCTGTCTTTTGAAAAACTTTGACTCATCTTTTTGGCACATCTCCAAATTCATCCTCGAGCACTCGATGCATTCTCACTTCTGGAATGGTGTGAGCCTCCTGGGAATCCATCTGCCAGACACCTTATGCATATGCAAATGGTCATGAATGATAGTTTCCACAGACCTTGTACTAATCTTGACATCTTGGGCTATTTGGCGATCTTTCAAAATGGCAGCCTCAACTTGACGGACAGATGCCTCATCAATGGCAGAAGGGGGGAGCTGTTTGCACAGACTTCCGGACATGTTTTAATTCATGATGTCAGCGTTTTACAAGGTCATATGATGGGGCATTATCACCATAAGTTTCTTTCATTTCATCAAGTCTCTTGCGGTGTGCGTCCTTTCAAATACAAAAACCGGATCACTGCTCGACATTCAACAGGCTCCATTTCACACCTGACTCAGTTCAAACACCTGTAAAACAGAAACCACAATTAGTTCAGAGCTGTAATTTGCCGCATAACACGTAGAGATATAAATCATTGCACATGCAAAATTTCAGCTAGATCAGACAACTGAAAGTGGGTCAGGGGCATTACTTATTGCACGCCCCTCATATATGTATACGAGCGGGGGTACCCGGCGTTGTCCGGGTGTTTGGTGGTGTGTATGTAGAGGGGTGACCCTGTTTAAATATTATAAAAAACACAATGTTAAAAAAATTGGAAAAACCAAAACAAAACAAAACAGCGAACAAACATAAAAAAAGGAAAAAAAAAAAAAAGAAGAAGAAAATAGACGGCGAAAAGCAGAAAAAAATGGCATAAATAACCCTGTTTCAACCTGCAATCTTAAAATAAGAACTAATGACCGCGTGTTTGGAGGTGTGTGTGTAGGGCGGGTAAACTAAAGAATAAGCGAAGTAAAAAAACGTTGCCCGGGTGTTTGGAGGTGTAAAAGAGGGGGAAAAAGTTTAGGTAGGAAGATAGGTTCGAACCCGAAGCATCAAGGCTAAGACGGGAAAAAAAAGTTTGACACGTTACCCCTACGCCAAATTGCAAGTTTTAAATTTAGTCTAATATACACCCTGTGCCAGAATTATATGCAAATCGATATTTTCTTCTAACTCCGATAGTTATCAATGAAAATCTGTGAAATTTATATGGCAACACTAACACAAGTGCAGATCTAAAATTTTAAGCTAATCTGCACAGTAATAAACAATTGGCAGCCATTTTGGTGATTTGCATATTTTCAGCGTGTCAGCCAATCATATAATATGGTGAAGTGCTAAAAGATCATCGAAACATTGATTATTTTAGGAAATTGTAACTGGAAAGAGAGTATCATGGCAGTAGAACAAATTCTATTATGTCTCATAAAGTGAACATTGCAACATAGTAAATTAGTCTAATATAAGTATAATATGCTAAATTGAGTATTGAGAAGTAGTTTCGACGACAACAGATACCAAATTTCCATATGTAATACCTATATAAATATATAGATAAACACAGACACGCGCACACATATATGATTATGTAAGATAAGAAGACATTATTTATACACCCCGTGTCAGAATTATATGCAAATTGTTCTAACTCCGATAGCTTTCAGTGAAAATTTGTGAAATTTAGCACGTTACATGGCAACACTAACACAAGTGCATATCTAAAATGGTAAGCTAATCTGCACAGTAATAAACAATTGGCAGCCATTTCGATGATTTGCATTTTTTTTTCAGCGTGTCAACTTTATATGCCAACCAATGCTAAAATATGGTGAAGTGCTAAAAGATCATCGAAACATTGATTATTCTATGAATTTTTAAATCGAAAACAACAATAATAAAGAACAAACAACTTCAATATGGTTTCATAGTACAATCAATATCTTATATAATTGCCATTTTTATTGACAAGAGCAAAAAGCCTTTGGTCCATTGAAGATGTCAAACTTTCGATTTCATCTGATGAAATGTCTTTGGCAGCAGTCAGAATAGCATTCCAGAGGTCATCCTTGGAGTTGTACTGCCTTCCTTCGGATTAAATATTTTATTTCAAGATGCTCTACAGATTTTCGATGGGATTTAAATCTGGAAAATAGGCTGGCCATCGCATTATTTTCCCATGTCTGGCAAAAACGCCCTCCAAATATTCAGTTGCTATCCCTGCAGAATGAGACGGGGCATTATCATGCTTGAATACCATCTTTTCCCGGAATGCCAAATTATTCTTCTTATGTCAGGGTTCTAAGTGTTCCTTAATGAAGTCAATGTAGAGTTTGGCAGTAATTTTCACGCCATCTGCGACTCTGAATGGTCCTACCAGCTCATTGCCAAGGATTGCAGCCCAGCACATCACACCACCAACTCCTTGTTGACGCCTGATCTTTTGGGGACGTAGACCCTCATTATGGTACCATCCTTCCCTCCACCGATTGGGTCCATCAAAGGTCACTCGATACTAATTGGTGAACAAAAGTTCTAAAATTAACCTTCATGTGATCTCTTGCCCACTCCATCCTCTTTTTCTTGTGGATATCCTTCAATTGAGGACGGACATCTGGCTTTCCAAATTTTGCAATCATCCTCAGGATACAGCAACGAGTTGATTTGGGCATATCAGGAACGCCAGCTTTTTCAAAAACTTGTTTACTAGTTTCAAGCGGGTTACGGCAAACTTCTCTCTTGATCTTGCTCATTGTTCAACATGGCAGATATGATTTCTTACGAATTTTCTGTTTTGTAGGTATTGTGTAGTTGGTTTTTATAGTATACTTTGATGGTGTTATTTTTGTAAGTGTTAGAGGTTAGGTTTTTATTGTGGAGTGAGTTTAAATAGAGTTTTATGTGCTTATCAACGATTTTATTGGGAAAATTATTGTTTATTAGGGTTTGTTTTATGTTTGTTAGTTCTTTATAAAATATTTGTCGGGTTGCTGCTGTATTGTATGAGCAGTGGATCAAATTTTTTATAAGGGCAATTATATATTTTTCTGGACATTTGCTATTAAGAGTATTGCATTATTGTTGGTAGATTTTTATGTTGATGTTATGTATTTAGTGGGGTTGTTTGAATCTACTAATACATTGCGAAATGATATTTTGTTATTTATGTTTGGTTCATGTGTAAATTTGAGGATGGAGTGTGTTTCTAGATTTAGTTTGAGTTTTAATGTCTTGTATGGATTCGGCTGCAATGAGTATGTCGTCGACATATCAGGCATAGATAGTGGATTTATTTTAAAAGTATTTTTTATATAGTTTTCAAGGTTAAGGAACTTCCATATGTATATATGTGCGTGTGTGTATGCGTGTGTGTGTGCATACATGTCTCTGTTTAGTGTGCATTTTTGATTTAGTGAGAAGTGCACAATTTTTGCTGTGGTGACTATTAGCGTATATGTTATATTTGTATTTTGTCTTTTTTCCAGTCTTATTATTTGAAGAATAATTAAATTCAGCAGAAGAGTACTTTGTTACGAATAGGTGAATTCGACATGAATAAAAGAGTAAAACAATCCCAAATACACAGAACATAGAATAGAGAGACGTTCGCTTCACCGGTAGTACAGCTTTTAAAATGAACACGTGTTCATAACGGCACAAATCCTCAACGTTCATGACGACGACGATGATGGTTGTTATGAATAGGTAAATTCAACATGAATAAAAGAGTAAAACAATCCCAAATACACAGAACATAGAATAGAGAGACATACATACATACACACATATAAAATATATATATATGTGCGTGTGTGTGTGTGAATGCGTGTGTGTGTGTGTGTGTGTGTGTGTGTGTGTGTGCATTGGGATTAAATCACTTGGACGTCTTTGCAAAATTACTTTCTAAAGACAGGGTGTTGCATCACATTTCTCTCTAGAGATTCTGTTCATTCATCAGTCATAATTTTTTAAGCATAATAAATACAATATGGAATTTTTCTCATTTCAAAATATCAGAGATCTTTACATTTGGGAATAAAACATATTGTATTAATATTGAACTAACAGGACACATGGAAGTTCTACAGAATGGTAAATGTTGTTGCAAAGAAAAAAGAGTACACAAAACCTCAGCTCACTGCAGCAGCGTCATCCGGCAGTACTTTCTGTAGACTTGTTTTCATCTCTCTCCCATCTGCTCCAGTGGCCTGTTTTTATAAGAGAGAGAGTCTTCCAAATTTGTATACGTGCACAAGAGCACATGAGATTCTGCAAGACGGCATTGTTATATAAGGCTGCTGGCACCATCTTGGACCTTTTTCACCATCATGATGTGATTTCGTCCTCAGTTTCCGGGTCGGTGAACCTAAGGCTGCTAATGTCAGGGTCACTGTCTGATGAAGTCAGCGTAACCCAGAATGATGGTTCACTGGTCTCGGATCCTGTCTCACTCTCATCACTGAGTGGCAGCTGCACTTGTGATGTCGATCGAAGATCCTTGATGTGACAGGGAATCCCGTTAACCTGCACTGATTGTGGGCTCATCACCTCAGTTACACACCTGGTTCTATAGCGTGTGGTGCACTGGCAGTGGGGGTTCTTAGCCCAGACAACATCCCCTTCATTGATACTCTCTCTCGTCGTCTTCGGCTCAGGCAGTGGGTTGGTCTCCATGCCTCTCACCCTGATGTGGTACTTGTGCAGTGCTTCAGCTGGCACGGTAGAGGGTGAAATGTTGTCCTTAGGGGTGACGTTATACCAATAGACCACCTCAGGCACCATACACCCCTTCATAACTGCAATAGTCTTGACGGTCCTGTGATTTTTCTCAATAATTCCGTTCCTGCTAGGCACATGGGTTCACCAAAATCTCAGACGTATACCCCAGCCGTCTGCAAACTGTTTAAACTGCTTGCTAACAAAGGTGGTGCCATTGTCGGTCACTTTCTCAGAAGGGGGAACCACGCTCTAGAAAGACACTTTTCAGCTCACAGACAACAGCAGCTGTCCTGCCAGTGCAGGGGCCATCACAATGCAAATCTAGACGGTCCACAATCGATGAGCATAAAAAAATGCCCGATGTTGTGGTGAGTTACGTCCATTGCAAGCCTGCTCCAATTTCCTCTCACACTTAGTTTTCCCTTCTTTCACCGGACGGGTGTTGGGTCGATCAACCGTCAGGTTTCGCAGCTCCTCACACCAGATTTCACGTCCCTCTTTGAAACATAAGGGTCGACCAGCCTGGCAAAGTAAAGGGTTCGGTTTACACCAGGGTACCTGCTTTGGCAATGTACATCAGCAACACAGCCTGGGCTAAGCCAACGCCCCACTGTGGTGCAATTCACAGGTGCGGGTTTGTTCACTTCTTTTGGCAGGCCCAGCTAACAGCATGGTACTCTGGTCAGGCGATCTCTGCGATTCTGACAAGACTGCACCAGTGTCAGATCTACAGCCAGGTTGAATTCCTTAATGATCTCGGTCAGGGTAGCAAGTCATCTCGGCCGATGCCTTCGTTGTCAACTGTGCTTTCCCACTTATCCACCGATGCATGCATGTAGAATCTGTGACGATGTGTAGCACTCTGGCCTGCCCCTGAAGCGCCAGATTAACCCCTTTGAGTGTAGGATCAAGCTCAGCCATGTTTTCGTGCCCAGCGTCATTTTCTGGCCGAAGCCAGCAGGTATCTACTACGATGCCAAGGACGAGTGAGCTGGCATTCACCTAAACTGTAAACTCGCTCCCTCACATGGGGTCGTCCTTGGTCACTTTGGCCACAGCTTCCACCAGCATGCTTCACAGGGTGGGCTCACACACCTCGTCGTCCCATTCCGTTGACATGGAAGTCGCACATTGCTTTTTGGCCGCCACCGCTACCCGGAGCCACCCACACACGGGGAAGTGGCCCACAAGTTTTCCGCAGATGGAAAAAACGCTCCGACGTGTGATGTTGGATGGAACTTCTGGGATGTCACTACCTCTTTCCCAGTAGAGTCCATCTGCGCTGCCACTCACATGCAAGCCAAGAACTTTCACTCCATCTTTCAGACGCTCTGGCTCCTTGCACGACAGCCCAAAGCTCTCAAAGTGTTCTTTTACCACCTAAGCAAACATGAGGCACTTGTTCACAAAAATGTCGTTAATATACGATGACGTTGACTGTCGCAAAGCTTCATTCTGACGTCAGATAGCCTCCATAATCGCTGTCATAGTGTTTGGGGCCACGTTTAGGCTGAACCTCAGGTCAAACAATAGCGAGTTCCTTTGATCTCGACCGTCTGGAACAGCCATAGCGATCTCTCGATGCGTATTTGCAGGTAGGCTCTTCACAGGTCCAGGATTGCTGTGTACGCCCCCTGCTGCCGCCACTCCTGCAGTTTATGTGCACAGACGTCAGCCCCTGCCGTGTGTGGGTCGACGTGTTCATTGAGTTCCTGGTAATCCATGATGGGTTGGACCTTCTGTTTATTCTCTTGCCTGACGGTCATCAGGGGGATCAGCCCACTTGGTGGCCCAAGCTCATCCTCTGGGTATTGAACCACCCAGCAATTATCCATCCAAACCTGGAGTTCTGCCTCCTACTGTCCCCTGACCCACACGAGAAGGGGATACTTCGTCAGCTGATTCTGCAAGGACACTGGTCCACACGTTTGTGCCCTTGTATTCCACGTGGAAATCAGGTTCATCAAGAATGATTGATTCACAGACCTGTTCCTTGCATTAAGAAAACCTCAAATCACCAGCACCGTCCATGGTGATTCCACCCAGCTGTGTAATAGTGTCCAATCCAAGGAAAAGGTCATATCCAAGAAGCTGTCTGTCGACCACTAATTCCTTCACAGCCACCGGGGGGGGGGGGACTATCGCCAACGCTTATATGGACAATGCTCACCTCACAACACACCAGCGAGTCTCCACCAACATATAATACTAGGACCTCCTGTTTCGTCCATGCCGGGCAACATTTCTTGTGTATGAGGGTTTGGGTGCATCCAGTGTCAACCAGCACTGAGCGCCTACACCCATCAACTCGCACTGTCACTACAGGAAGTGCCTTGTTCAGTGTTGCTTTGGGGAGAGTGCTTTGCCCATTTCTAGGACAATTCTGTGCTATGTGGTCTGGCTTGTTGATTGTTGCCTTAATGACAACGTCCTCATTTCCATGCTCCGTAGTCCAGGGTGCACTTCAGACCACTTCTGCAGTCTCTGGAGAAGTGGTTGGAGCCGTTACATTTGTAGCACCGTGAGCTATCTGTAGGGGATTCTGGTGCGTCAACTGCTGCCAAAACCTGCTCCACATTGTCCTTTAGGATATTTTGGGCTCTCACCAACAACTCCTCCAACCCAAGCTTATTGAGCTGTAACAACGCCCTCAACAGCCAACTGATGTTATCCAGGAGCCCAGACAAAAATGCGCATGCCAATATTCGGTTGCTTGCACTGCTGAAGGGAGCAGCAAGTTTCTTAAGGTAGGCCAGGTAGACGTCCACAGTCTCCTCTGACCCAAGCCAACGTTCAGAGAATTGCCTTCAGGCAACAAATGAATCTGCACCGAATGCTCCGTACAACGCTTGTTTTATCTGCTCTGTTGTTGCCTCATCCCCGAGCTGCTGGTACACGGAATAAGACCCTAAGCCTCCATGGGATGACCATAGCTGGTTCCTTAATTTTTCACAATCGGCAAACACGCTCGGCCTTCTCCAGCCATTCAACCACGGTAGGACTAGCCGTTTCCACAATTTTTGCCACAAGAAATATATTTAATCAACAATTATGTTTTGATAAGAATGATAAGTTTCTAGATAATAAAAAAAAGTTTTTTCGACAGAAAAACCAATAACCCACAGCAAATATGAGTTTTTATAACATTTCTATGAAATAAGTGCCCGATGTATTTTAAATATAAAATTAAATTTATCTCATGTTTAACAATTAATGATATAATTTTCAACTAAAGTTGTTTAAAAGTGCAATATAAAGTGTACATAAAATAAAATAATTCCATAGTAATTTTTCAATTCAATTTAAATTAAAGTTTTATATTTTGCTTTGTAAAGTTTATAAAAGTGAACATTGGAAATTGATTCATATTAAACCCTGTACCTTTTATTAAGTTTATGAAAATATTTTGTTTAACCATTTTCATGCCTTGAAAGAAATGCTTTTTAATAAAAGAGTTTTCTGTAATAAAAAAAATTAGCGTCTGAAACCAAAAAACAACAAACGGTAAAAAAGCAAACAATTAAATCTACTCTTTTATCTTTCCACCTCTCTTCCTCATTTTTATTTCTTCTTTGTATATCTATTTTCTTACTCTCTCTCTCTCTCTCAGCCCTTATATATTCTATATAAGTTATTGATCACTGTTCAATTCAATATAAGCTTAGTAAGAAGTAAATTATACACCAGCTGTATTTAGAGTATTCAGTATATTTGGATTCAGCATCAATCACATTAAAAGTGGCCTACTGCATTATTGCACGCACCTATTAAACCAAGCACTATTTTATGTAACATATTATTTACCGAGTATACTAATTGATTCATATTAAACCCTGTACCTTTTATTAAGTTTATGAAAATATTTTGTTTAACCATTTTCATGCCTTGAAAGAAATGCTTTTTAATAAAAGAGTTTTCTGTAATAAAAAAAAAATTAATTAAACATTTTGTAATAAAAAAAAATTAATTAAACATTTATTGTTCTAGAATTTGTTTCAGATAATTGGCTGTGTCCGTACATAACAAAGCAGTGTTTAAAAAAGTATGCTTTACGTATTTCTTTTAAAATTTGTTTCTTCATCTCTCATTATCCTTTTTTCTGGAACTTATTTGTTTTTAATCATGTTTATGGAGAACTTTAAGTAAAATATAATGAATAAAACAAAAATAATTTCATAAGTGAAGCCCGTAATTCAGGAGGCATCCAAAGCACTACTAAAACCAAGTTCCTACCCCCTTCTAGTTAAAGAGTGAAAGAGTATTCCAGTGGCTACATGTGAAGCTCTGGTAAACTCCATGCCCAGAAGAGTTACGGCAGTTTTAGATAATGATGGCGACCACACAACTGTTATTTTTTAAGTTAACACTTGAAGAAATAATACTCAGAAGGCCTCTAGTACCCTACTATGAACACACAATAAAAGTAAGTGGCATCCAGAGCACTAATAAAAGCATGTTTCTACTACTCCACTGAAGGAAAAATTATTCTTTTCAGTGAACATAGAATGAAATAAAACTTAAGAGGCTTCCTTAGTGCTACTGTAATAAAATAATAAAAGTAATGAATAAAAGTAATGAATAAAAGTAAGGAATAAAAGGAAGCATTACAAGCTGTACTAAAACTAAGTTTACAATAGAATATTTTTTAGTTAAAAAAATAAAACTCAGAAGATTTATCTATTCATTCATTTTTCATTACTTCTTGAATTTCTACTAATTTTGACATTACACATAAGCAGTTAATAGTTTTTTCACTTAAAATGCGTTGGTTTAAAAGATCACTAATGTATAAAATGACTTTACTTATTTCTTATAATGAGTTTTTTAATTGTAAAATTTTCTAAGTTTTTCAATTTATACTAATTTCGACATGACACGTAAGTAGGTAATCATATTCTCACCCGCAATGCGTTGGATTAAATTATCCCTAAGAAACACAAGCATCATATGGTTTCTTATAAAATTTTTTGTATTGATTCATTCTCAATAGTTTTTAGAATTTATACTAATTTCGACATGATACGTAAGTATGTAATAATGTTTTCTTATATTTTTCTTATAGCTGAAAAGTAATTGAACAATGATAAAAGCTTTTTAATAAACCTAATTTATATTGAAAATGTCCTCATATTATTAGTCTTCTGGCTTGGAAATCTTATTTAAAAGAAATTAATGTACAGTACGTTATTTTCGTGTAGAGAACATGGTACAGTACACCAATAACAATTAGATACTGGCTGTTCAGAATCCAAATTCGAGGTGTCAGCTTTAGTAATATCTATGTTATCACACACACACACACACACACACACACACACACACACACACACACACACACATATATATATATATATATATATATATATATATAGCGTATCACAAATGTGAGTACACCCCTCACATTTCTTCAAATATTTAAGTATATCTCTTCATGGGACAACATTGAAAAAAATGATTTTTTGACACAATGAAAAGTAGTCTGTCTGCAGCATATATAACAGAGTTGATTTATTTTCCCCTCAAAATAACTCAAAATATAGCCATTAAAACCTAAATCTCTGGCAACAAAAATGAGTACACACCTTACTAAAAGTTGTCAACTCTCAATATTTTGTGTGGTCGCCATCATTATCCAAAACTGCCGTAACTCTTCTGGGCATGGAGTTTACCAGAGCTTCACATGTAGCCACTGGAATACTCTTCCACTCTTTAATTACGACGTTGTGAAGGTGGCGAATTTTTAAGACATGGTGCACCTCCATCTTCTGATTAACGATACCCAAAAAATGTTCTATTGGGTTCAACTTCCAAATCTGATCCCCAAGATGGCCATGGGCATGGAATATATACCTATATTAAAGATGGCTTTCCATGTGGTAGGGACATCTCCAGAGAAGATCCTAACTTACCCTATATGTGCTTCCGGGTTGCACTTGCTCACACTACTGCATTTATATTTACTTTCTATCGCCCCCACAACAGCGGAGTTATTATCTTTAAAAGCATATCTGAGAACATTGACCACATTCTATCTGGTTATACTTCAGCTAACATTCACGTGTGTGGAGACTTCAATGTTCACAATGTGGAATGGTTAACCCACTCAAACAAGACCGATGATAAAGGGAGGGTCTGTCATGATTTCTCCATTGCTTATGACCTCACTCAGATTGTTCACGAACTCACCCGTGTGCCCGACACTGACGGCAAGTATGCAAGTCTCCTGGATCCTTTTCTCGCAACTTGCCCTGAATTATATTCAGTTTCCGTTCTGTTTCCACTTGGATCTTCCAACCAGTTTGTTGTATCAATTAAGATAAAAATGTAAAAAGTCTTCAGAAGTAGTTCTACATCGTACAGATACTCTATGTCTGACTGGGATAGCTTCCATACATTTATATCAGATCTATCTCTGCGTTTCATGTTTAAAAAGGATGTGTACTCTATAGTATCAGACCTGACGGAATGGTTAATTATAGGTATAGACCGTTTCATACCCTCGAAAACCTTCCAGCAAAAACCTAACAGCCAGCTATGGTTCTCTCCAGAATGTGCTGCTGCCATTGCGCACAGAAATCACTTTTTCCATTGCTTCCAACGTAATAGATGTATTGAGACTAAAGCTGCTTTCAGGACTGCCAGCAACCATTGTAAGAAAGTAATAAAGAACGCAAAAGAATTGTATGCTCAGTCTGCTAAGTCCAAAGTGACTGAACAGCGACTTGGTTCCAACCAGTTTTGGCAAATAGCAAACAGGATCCTGAACAGAAGCGTGTGCTCTATCCCAACTATCATCAATGGATCAGAGGTAATCTCGTCAGCATCAGACAAAGCCAAACTTTTTGCCAATAACTTTTCAGCTAATTCTACCCTATGCGATTAAGCCCCCCCCCCAATATTTCCTCCTGTATCAGAAATCACGCTATGTGATATACACATATCTGTATGTGATGTTGCCAAGCTAATCAAAAACCTTAATTCCAGTAAAGCCCTGACGTAATTCCAATTATAGTACTCAAAAAATTTCAACCAGAACTAGCGCCCATACTTACAAAACTGTTTAAACGATGTCTTAAGGAGAATTGCTCCCCATCACTCTGGAAAATCTCATCAGTATGGCCTGTATTTAAGAATTCAGGTGATCGTTCATCCCCCTCTCAGTACAGGCCAATAAGTCTCTTGTGCATCATAAGTAAGTTGCTGGAATCTGTGTTAAATAGAGAAGTAATCAACCAGCTCAGTAAAAATAACCTTCTTAGTGACACACAATATGGTTTCCGTTCTGCTAGATCTACAGCAGATGTGCTTACAGTTATATCTCATATGATTAGCGAATCTCTCGACAGAGGTAATCTTTCTAGGGCAATTACTCTTGACATATCGAAGGCATTTAATAGCATGTGGCATAAAGGTTTACTTCACAAGATCTCCAGCTATGGTATAGCTGGAAATATCTTCTCAATTATTAAATCATTTCTCTCTGATAGGTTCATAAGAGTAGTAGTTGATGGGCAAAAATCAGAAGCTCACAGTATTTATGATGGAGTTCCTCAGGGGTCCATCCTGGGCCCAACTCTTTTCCTGATCTACATTAATGATCTTCCAAATTACATCCTTACATCATTCGTAGACATTTATGCTGATGACACTACCATTTATGGTAGCACATCTTAGACTGTAAACGACCAAGTTCTCTCCGATTCTCTCTCCTCTGATGATGGGGAAAGCAATGGCTGGTTACTTTTCATGCATCTAAAACTAAGCTATTATCTTTACATCATAAACGCTCTGATCCCCATCTGGCATCAATTAAAATGAATGGCTCTCGTCTTGGGGAGGCTTCATGTTTTGACCTTTACTCCTGGAAAAATGGTGGGATCCTTCTATCGATCCAGTAGATATCTCACTGCTGATGCAATTTTCTATCAATATATGAGTCAGGTACGTCCAAGGATGGAGTACTGTTGCCACATCTGGGCAGGAGCTGTTAGAAAGACTTGTCCTGCCTTGATAGAGTTCAAAATAGACTTTGTAGCCTCGTAGGAGATGTCCTTTTCTCTTCCCTGCAACCTCTATCTCACAGGAGAAATGTTGCGAGTTTGTCTCTGCTTTATCGTTATTTTCATGGCAAGTGCTCGACTGAGCTTCAATCTATGGTCCCCCTCGCCAAACTTTCACAAGAAACACACGTCTTGCTGAAAACACTATCAATAATTCCCCCCACTCTTTATCTGTGCCTAAACCTAAACGTAGATTCCATGAACAAAGCTTCTTTCTTAGAACTGCACACCTGTGGAACTGTCCTCCGTTTTCCTGCCTTCTAGCATACTATAATCTGATTGTCTTCGAGTCCAACATAAACAAGTTCTTGATGAACCGTTCCATATAAGTTAAAAAATTTACCGAATTTCCATTACTAACGGTTACTATGTTGTTCAATTGACTACTGTTACACCCTTAACCCTTATCTTGTTCTGTGAGCCTTGATAAGTGGTGATTCCTTTGTAAAAAAAAAAGAAAAAACAAACAAAAAAAAAAAAACAAGCCGGCGGCAGTACTGCAAAATTAAAGTCATAAGATCCTATGCGACATGGAGTTACAAACGGGTAAACACATCCACGCAAGAAGATCGGATATCATAATAGTTAACAAGAAGGAAAGTCCTGCCAGATTGTAGATTTTGCCATTTCAGCAGACCATAGAGTTAAGATGAAGAAGACAGAGAAACGGAACTGAGGAAATACACGGGGAGTTCAAAGAAAATCAAGATAACACCATTAATAGTAAGAGTGCTAGGAACAATACCAAAAAACTTTTAAAAAATGGGAAAGATTGAAAGCAGAGAGATATCTGATAAGTAGGGAGAGGACAACACCATATTCTTTTCATTGTTTTGACTCTCGAGTGTGTATCCGTTAGTATCTTATATGCGTTCATATAGAGTGATGTGATTCTCGGTTGATTAACTGTGTCTAACTGTGTCGGATATATATTTGAGAGTCAAAAATATGAAAATAATATGCTGCTGTCACAACCCTACTAATAAAATGCAACGAATAAAAATAATGAAAACTGCAGAAATATTAAGAAAAACTCTTGAATGTAGAGACTAACATACATGAATTGCAGGCACGAACTGGACACACAAAAACTGCTACAGATGTAAAATGCAAAGAAGCATCATATGGAATCATGAAAACAGAAAGTTTATAAGTATAAGATACTGTCCCCATTTTATTTATTTGTGTACTGGATATCTGAGGAAACTTGTGTCACTCAGACTCCAGAGAACACCACACGTTGATCTCAAAGAGCAATCTTTGATGATGGCTTGTGTGACTACTCATAGTGAGAAAAAAAAAAAAAAAAAAAAAAAAGATAATATTCAATAAACCCTGTCTATAGTTTTATTGAAGGTCAATATTTTTTAATTTTTAAATTGCTATGAAATGCAGAGAAGTGAAATTTCGTACACTAGAAGAGCATGACAAGGTGCCTTATTTCCCTGATTTTTGTGTAATTTGATCTAATATTTTGAAAGTTATGCAAATTTTTCTATTTTCTCGTAATTTTAAGTGTGTATCACTTTATTGCAAGTGTCTACAAATGTATATTTTCGGTAATAAAACAATATTCTAACTTAATATTTCTATTTATATCAAATAAAGAACATACCCAGTAACTCGGCCGGGTCTTACCTGACCTTTAGGTCGAGATCAAAGTGTAGTATCTGTTCTTCAGGTGTTGCACTTCAATTTCTTGTTCTCTGTCAATGGAGGAGAAGTCCTTCACGACTGAGACAATTTTTAATTTTTGTTCCTTTTCTCCACGTTAAAATGCGACCTTGGTGTCCAACTATGTCCCGGGGGGAGGCATTGTAAATAGGAATATACCCAGTAACAATATTAACCAAAAACAAGAACGAATTTCACATTATTTTGTTTAAGGAAATATTTATTTATCAACATAACTCTCATGCTTCAAAATCACTTTGAATAGCCTCTTGTTAACTGATGATGTCAATCGGCAGATTTTAAATGATGTGATACTACAGGAAACTTCAAAAATCTTCCTCCAAAGTTCATCCTTCGACGAAAATTGAACACCTCCTTCATAAGCTTTCATCTTTATTATTGGGTTTATATCTGGAAAATAAAGTGGCCATGTTATCAAATTTTTCTTCGCTAATGCCTAATGACTTTAGGTAGGATGTTTGTTAAACGTGGTCTTAGTAGAGCATTATATTTTAGGACCTTTGGATTATTGTTAAATCAGTATCATGTTCAAACTTTCACACTACTTGATCACCATTATTTATCAAAATAAAAACGATATAGTGTCGATGGTTACCCTTATTCATGTTCCAGGTGAATGATGTGTGGTGTGGCTTAAACGAGCAGGGGCATCTTGTCAGTAGATTCCTTTTCATCGACAATAATTGATCCAGCTAAGGGACTGATTACTACACTTTGGCTAAGGAATAATTCTATTTTGATTAGTTTTTCTGAGAGAACAAAAGATCAAAAGCTTTTATCCTGGGTTTTGTGTGAATGATTTCAAAAGTCTCATTGAAGGAATGCTAATCATCCTCTCAAGGTTATGATAGAAGCCATATTGAATTTTGGATTGCACTTGGCTTCTTAATTGGATCTGCTATTAATAAAGTCCTTTGCCGTTTCTTTCCATCTCACTTAATATCTTCTGTGTCGATTCTTCTATTTGCGTAATCCCAAAGAGATCCTTGCACACTTCATATTCATACAAGTATTCACGCACTGTCTTTTCAATGTTTAGCATTTGGGAATTCCATATAATCACGTATTTGTTCCACCCAACTTTAGGCCGAGCATTACCAACCCTAAAGTTAACAACCAAAGACAAAACATGATCGATTATATAATGGGTAGCTATCTATTTGTGCCTGTATGTATGGGTTTACCTAAAAGTCAGAAACTACACAAGATACACACACAACATTTATATCCTATATTATATTTGTCATGAGTTTGTATGTTTATATGTGGCTATGCATTTTTACAAAGTAAAAACTATTCTTTGGATTCGTCAAATCTGTCAAAGTGAAGGGGACAGAATGCTTGTAAAAGTCAATGGTTTGTTTCCCTCTTGTGAGCAATAATAAAAAGAATTAAATTTATAAAACATATAGAGAAATAAAAGTAAATAAATAAAATAAAAAATATACAGTCGACATAAATGATATTACACATGATATTTATTTAAATGGCATAAACATTCTTTAATGAAGTAGTAATAGTAATTATATAAAATTTTCCCCAAGTATGGTCCTTTTCCGAGTTGCAGCCATCTTGGAAGTTTTCTTTCTATTAGGCTTTTACTCTTGTATTCTTCTTTTGAGAAGAGAAATATTTTCTAGAAATTATCAAAAGACGTTCCACTACCTCTTTTAATCTCATGCCCTAACAATTTTCATTAAATTACGTCTCATAATTACTAATATATGTGAAAAATCTAGCTATAATATCTTTTTCTTTGTCTGTTCATTCTACATTTCCTTAGAAATTGCCGATGGACATGGCTTAAATTCTGTATAGACCTTTGTGCAGCAAACTAATTATTACGGTGTCGGCATGTTTGGTACACAATTAAGTATTAATAGGCATTAATATGGATTAGTACTTAATGCAAAGATGAGCAAAAAAATTAAACATATTCGAACTTCAAATTGGCATAAAGCAGGTATGCTAAGTTAACGGGTTATAACGGAAAGAAATTCTATTATTATTATGTTTCAGAATACGAACAGATTCCTATAAAGGTCTATAGGAACGAAATTAATAAAAAAGCACAGAAATTTAGAGTCATTTTTCCCAGCCCCAAAGAAAGAGCGTAATATAGAAAGAAACGGAGTGATAGGGAGAAAAATTGGGTGATAGAGAGAGAAGAGGGTGAAAGAGGAAAGGGGTACAAAAAGGCGGGAAAGGAAGGAAGGATAGACAAAGATAGCTGGAAAGAGAAATAGAGAGAAGTAGATATATTTTTCAAAAGAAAAACTTTATTCACACTTTTAAACTCTTCTTTTCTGCTGTTCATGCTCGCGAACATGCAACCTAGTCATCTAATGATTATGCAAATCTGGAGCAGAAGTGGCAACGAGATCGATTAAAATGAATGTACACTGCATTATTTTCATTGAATTCTAAATAGAATGAATAAGTCTTTTAAGTTGACAAAGAATCGTGGCATTTACTTTCTCTTTTATTTTAATATTTTCGTTTAGATTTATTCAAAATAATTTAACAATTTATTTTCTTGTCATAGCATTTTAGTTTTCTTTCATTTAAGTTTTTTTTTAAGAGTAAAGATTTTGTGTTATTTTCGGACGAAGTTGAAGACTTTGGATTTCCGAGCTTGAGTTTGTTCTTCACTTCTTCTGCATGTATTACATTATATTTTCTTCATCAACCAATTTGTCAATCATTCTAATATGTAATTTTTCCTTTCGTCCATGATTTTCCTACAGCACCATTTTTGCAGCTTCACTTGAGCTTCCAACGTTTTGTCTTATTTGATTTCATCGATTGAAAGTAATAAGGTCTTGTGCTGATCCAACTCAAATGAATAATAAACGAAACTTATAAAATCGTTGCTGAATATGTGATGTGTGTGTGTGACGCATTAGCTTTTATAACAACAACAACAACAACAACAACAACAGAAATCTATCAACACCAACACCAACACCAACAACAACAACAGAAATCTATCAACAACAACAACAACAACAGAAATCTATCAACAACAACAACAACAACAACAGAAATCTATCATCAACAACAACAACAACAACAACACCAACAACAGAAATCTATCAACAACAACACCAACAACACCAACAACAACAGAAATCTATCAACAACAACAACAACAACAGAAATCTATCAACAACAACAACAACAACACCACCAACAACAGAAATCTAACAACAACAACAACAACAACAGAAATCTATCAACAACAACAACAACACCACCAACAACAGAAATCTATCAACAACAACACCAACAACACCAACAACAACAGAAATCTATCAACAACAACAACAACAACAACAGAAATCTATCAACAACAACAACAGAAATCTATCAACAACAACAACAACAGAAATCTATCAACAACAACAACAGAAATCTATCATAAACAACAACAACAACAACAACAACAGAAATCTATCAACAACAACAACAACAACAACAACAACAGAAATCTTACAACGACAAGAACAGAAATCTATCAGCAACAACAACAACAAGAAGAACAGAAATCTAACAACAACAAAATTAACTAAACTGAATGATTCTGTAGCCACAACTTATGTAATAAACTGCTATGGCTTTGAGTTTATGGTTCAATTCAGTGTTTCCTGAAAAAACCTAATACATCGTTAATTCATAAAAATATGTCTGGACAGCGAATCTAGAGAAATACTAACTTCGAAATTCTTTGATATGTAGCTTGTAATAATATTTGGAAGACCTCCCCCCCCAGTCAATTTTATTACCCTCAGTAAACACTATTCGTCAAATTACACTAAAAATCGATATCTTTTAAAACATTAGACACTGGGGAGAAAACATTTCCTTCTTTTTCTTTTACCCTTAAAATATTTTCCTTTTGACATTTCGACTTAATTTATACGCTGTCTAGGTGATCCTGTTGTGCTGAGTTAATACTATCTACCAATAATGTATTTACATATACAGGGTGTCCGTGAAATGCGTGTGCATTAAAAAGTATATAACTTTATTTTCATTTGCGACTAGCGAGGGGTACCTGGCGTTGCCCGGGTGTTTGTAGGTGTGTGTGGTGTTAAATAAGAAAGAAACCGGGGGGGGTAGGATCGAACCCGAAGACCTGAGGCGAAGTTTGAAAATAAAATCGGCCAGCCAGAATGAGTTACTGAAAGAAGTTTGAATTTATTTAAGTAAGAACCAAATTGACAGGTGCGCTCCCGGAAGTCGTCGAGCGTTACAACGACGACGACGACGACGACGACGACGACGACGACGACGACGACGACGACGACGACGACGACGACGACGACCAGGTTTGTTTGTTATAAGCGAAATAAAAAAAGAAAACAACGTTTTAATTAAGCGGGGGGGTAATCAAAACATCGAAAAAACACAAAAAAAACTAACGTAAGGCAAACGAACGATGAAAACAGAAAAACGAACACGTGAAAAATGGCTTAAATAAGCCTGTTTCGATATTAAAATTTAAAAAATCGGTGGGTACCCGGGGTTTTTGGGTGTGTGGTCGGGGGTGGATAAGCGAAGTAAAAAAAAAAAAACAGAAAAACGAACGTTACGTGAAAAATGGCTTAAATAACACTGGTTCAATATTTAAATTTAAAAAATCGAAAAAAAAAGACATCTCACACCACGATTCGAAGCCAAAACATTTAGATAACGAACCAACGCGCAAACCAACTGACCTAACGCAACCTACACGAAATTTGTTCAGTTTTTCAACTATTTAGAATACATCATATCATGACGTCATCTGGCACATGCGTAGAACCGCTCGTCGTCACGAGAAGACCGTTTTTGTTTACCCCCCCCCTGTCGAAAATTGTCGATTCCGGGGTGAAAAAAATGAACGTTTTTGGCCAATTTTTCGATATTTTTCGAGCAAAGAATGGGGCTTCGACATGTTACCGAGTTTGTGAATTTTCGTTGTGTCTGTCGAAAGTTTTTACCAGACACACAAACATACACACATACATACATACATACATACATACATACATACATACATACATACATACATACATTTTCGCTTTTATATATATATAGATTAAAAAAAAATAATGGTAAGAAAAATGTAAATATCCTGTATGCAAATGAAGTTATATATCCTGTATATTGGTTTTACATACACTGATATATTTGGGTTATATTAGCGTAGCTAAGGTAACCAAAGAACAAACAGAATATAACAGTAACAATTAAAACAAAATCATTTTTCTGCTAATTTAAAATTTCCTTTCAATTACAAAACTTAGTCATAGAATAAGCATTTATTGAATAGAAGTTAGATTAAATATACACAAATTTTGAAGTGGTAGTGAGAGGAAGGAAAACACGTAGTACCAAATTCACTTCTACTTCAATTTATCCGCCCACTCCAGGTGCATGTTTTCTTCCACCACTGTTGCCAACATTTTGTATATTTGATCTAACATCTTTCAATAAATGCTTATTCTATGATAAATTCATATTATTGTGATGAAATATCGAATTTATAGAAGCATGAATCTGTGTTCGTTTATTTTATTTACGTTCTCTCCGGGAGGTTGATGATTCTTTTATTTTATTTATTTATTTATTTATTTACTTTTTAAAGAAATGAGTAAATTATCTCAATCATACAAGAACAATCATCTCAGTTTTAAGTTTGGAAATTTATTCCGTAACCATTTTTTTGAAATCTGATAAAACCATGCAAACACTTTATTATTTGTCAATGTTTATTAGTTTATGATTGCACCTCCAATTAGATGATTCAAAATATTCAATACAATCTCTCTTTATTTCTTACATTCTTTTAAAAATCAACTGGTAAAAACGAAGTACACTAAATATTTGCAAGACTTGATGATTGCACTTGAATTTGGTTACTTACATTATTTGATATCAACATGATTGAAAGGCAAAATTATATTCTACACAAGTTAATATATCTAAGTCTTTATAATTCATATAAAACTGTGATTTGAGTTCTTGCACATAACTGTTATTCACCGATGGCCGTCTGTTACAGCAAATATGAGAACTTTGGAGCACAACTATCCATGGCATCAGATGTATTTACCATTTATGGACTCACTCTAGCATATGGTTTAATATAAAAATGATTGGTAGAATGAACATAGAATCCTTGTGAAGAGAAACCTACATTTTAAATTTAAATTATATACATACTAGCAGTTCAGCCCGGCTTTGTTCGGGCCCTATGTATTGTTCATAACTTTATGTGCATATGTATTTATATATATTAAAACATTTGACTCATTTCCAGGTAACCTACATCTAAAATTTCAAGTGTTTGGACCCAACATTGGCGGAGAAGTTTGGTAGAGTCTACAAAGGTCAACTCTTTCAACTTTGACCTCTTGGTAACCAAATTTTCGCCCAAAAACTGATTAAAAAGCTTGCTGCATGTCTGAATATCCTTTATGTAAAATTTAAAATGTTTAGACAACAAGTTAGCTGAATAGTTTGCTAGAGACGGCAAAGGTCAAGTCTTTTGAACTTTGATCCCTTGGCAGTTAAGTTTTCGACCATAAACCGATTAAAAACTTGTTCTATGTCTGAATATACTTTGTCTAAAATTTCAAATGTTTAGACCAAAAATTGGCTGGGTAATTTGGTAGAGAAGGCAGAGGTAATTTTTTTTTAACTTTGACCCCAATTTTCACCTCTTAAGATTTATTGTTTTGGGTTCAAATCAAATTAAAAAGTTGTATTCGTGTAAGAGTAACCTACATTTACTATTTTAAGTGTTTAGAATCAAAATTGGCAGAGGAGTTTGGTAGAGTTTTCAAACGTCAAATCGACAGCCAAATTTCTGACCGAAAACCGATTAAAAAGATTTTTCCAAGAGGAATTAAGCTGGACATAAGTAATAATAGCGATATAAAGAGAGAATAAGAGAAGATGATCGATGTATGTAATTTTTACCTATTGTTTATTGCGAGTTTT
This sequence comes from Euprymna scolopes, assembly GCF_053919585.1. NCBI lineage: Eukaryota > Metazoa > Mollusca > Cephalopoda > Sepiida > Sepiolidae > Euprymna > Euprymna scolopes. The sequence continues at coordinate 102,949,623 of NC_136497.1, read as the reverse complement.
TATGCTTGTTGTTGACTAGTGATGTACGTCCTGTTGGATTAGGGTTGTAGAATATACCGAGTTGAATCCATCAATAGGATTCTTTGTTAACCCATGATGGCCAAGGACAAGACCTTGTCAGCAAAAAAAAAAAAATGTTAATCATGATATTCCTATGAAACTTGATCTTTCTGCAGAAATCTATCCTCTCTACAACTTTTAAACGTTAGAAGTCAAAAAACAGCCCAGCATATACTAGTATGTAAAATGGACATTAAACTGATGATGATGATGATGATGATGATGATGATGATGATGATGATGATGATGATGATTTTAAACAAACATTTTAGTTTTAGCTCTGTTATGATGATAAAGATGATGATGATTATCGTCATCATCATCATAACAATTTAGAACAAACATTTTAGTTTTGGTTCTTTTATAAATTGTAAAGAATAATTCAAATGTTCTTCAGCTTAAGCATTTTTTAAAATGTGTGTTTGATCCTTCATGCAATTTTGTTATCAAAACATTATTTGAATCTCAACCCTATCTAAGGGTTGAGACTCAAATAATGTTTTGATAACTGATAATTATTTCTCCAAGCTTGGCATAGGAAACATTTCTATAACTTTCTGGCATATTTGTGAATATTACCCCCCCCCCCACAAAAATGCTGCTTTCTGAAGATTCTAATACTCCCTTTAATTTAGTTTCAAACTAACCTGAGAAATCATGAAAAGTCAACTTTTTACTCTCTTTTCAGCTTAATAATGAAAATCATAAAAGCAATTACAAACTAAACAAGAAATAGCAAGATAAAAGAGTAACAAATAATAATGGACCAACACCAAATCATACCTGATCTGTTAATGGTTGCTATCAAATATAATCACATCTTTGAAAAATGAATACAAACTGAAATGAACGAGTTGCATGTGCAGCAGTATATTATTAATTTTATCGACACCATTTCCTGAAAATAGTGGAATATTCTTTTGAATAAACAACTATTTTTGCACGTTTCTTGAAACGTATACGCGATTATTTTCACATTTTTTTTTAAACAAGAGGTTTATTTGTTAAAATAAATGGCTGATATGTAAGTTTTGACAAAGCTTACTTTCATCTGAATGCAATCTGCTTGAGATTAAGACTATTTACAGGTTTGATTTCATGTTCATAACATTTGAGATCATTGTTCATATCTTGATTGCTGTCTGTTCACAACGTTTTCAACTGTTCTATTCATGACAGAAACATATACACCGGGATGAGGAGGAAACGAAAAGGGAAGCTGCCATACCGTGTTTATTCTATGTTAAATGCCTGTCAAGAAAATATATAACATTTCTCTAGCTGATATTCCGATATAACATCTGACCAGTATGCAGAAGTAAGTTGACTCTCAGACGACATATTTTCCGAGTTAGGAGAAGAACATAACCAACAACTGAGAGTATTGATGGCTCATTATTATCCAGAGTCGGTGCAACTTCGAAATTTTGGAACATCGATTGAATATTTGTTACACATATATACATAAATACACCCCCACACACATATATATATACTAGAAGAATGTTTTTTAATTTATCAAATAGAACAGTTGTTTGCAGTATTTTTATGTCCCGTTATGAAGATTAAAATCAAGATACAATGCTGCCAAACCTTATGTCCAGAATTTTTTTTAAAAAGCTATTACATGATTTTTTTATTCTAGAAAAACTGAATTTAAGATTAAATTGGAATTAAAATAATCTTGTTTGATTGGTGGATGTTCGTGAAAGGTTACCACCCCCTGTTACCTATTTGGATAAACCGAAACTAAACATGATATTCCCCACATTTGATGCATTGAACTGTTATTATTTAATTTAATGATTTTTGTTTTTTTTATTTCAAATAAATGCCGACAGAGACTTCCTGAATCAACGCTTATCGTAAATTAAACAGTGCGGAGTTTGCGATCACCACAGAGGAAAAATGGCAGATGATGAAAGATAGCATCAGCTAGGCAGCAAAAAAAAAAAAAACACATACCAGTTGCAAATAGAAAGGAAAATAAGAATTGGATGAGCAATGAGATTTTAGATATAATGAAAAATAGGAGAAAGGCAAAAGTTATTAAAAAATAAATATATAGAACTCGAAAAACTGGTTAAGAAAAAATGTAATGAAGCCAAGAAGGAATGGATAAAGATGCAAGGAAATTGAAACGAATCCAAATTTTGATAGCAAACGTATGCATGAAAAGATAAAAGATGTGACAGAGAAAAAGCATCTGCAAAAACAGGTTGCATAAAGCAGACAGATGGGAAAGGAAGATATTCTTAAGAGGTGGTCAGAATACATCAAAGAGTTATACGACGACGACAGAGGTCCACCTCCTCATATTAGCAACGAAGATGGCCATATAATCACGAGAGAAGAAGTGAGATATGCACTCAGCAAGATGAAAAGTGATAAGGCGCCAGGGCCTGATGATATCCCATCTCAATTGATAACAACCCTGGATGACGCGGGAATTAAGGCAGTCCCAAATTTACTGAACAATATCTGCAGAGGTGTGAGGCAGGGTTGCGTGTTCTCACCTGCTATATTTAATGTATATAGTGAAATAATTCTATGAAATATTGAGAATCATAAGGGAATTAATGTGGGTGGCCACAACAAAATCAACAAACTGAGATATGCAGATGACTCTGAAGATAAAACTGCAAAAGATTTTAACAATAACAGACAAAAGCGAAAAGAAAGAATTACAGCTCAAAAGATGGAATGCATGGTGATCTCGAAGAAAGTTGTTATACCACAATGCAGCACTAACCATGTAAGGGATACAAAATCAGACAAGTAAACACCTTTAAATATCTTGGTTGTATTATCACCACGGATGCTAAGTGTGACACAGAAATCAAGAAAAGAATTGGAAATCTAATACAACGTTTAATAGCATGAAATACATTTTTACCAACAGTAAGATAAGCCCAAGGCAAAGATGCATGTCATGAGAGCCTAAGTATGGTCTGTTTTTCTATACAGATGCGAATGCTGAACCCTAACCAAGAACACAGAACACTGACTAGAAACAGTGGAGTTGTGGTTCATCTGAAGAATCATGAAAGTCTCATGGACAAAAAGAAAAACTAATGCAGAAGTGATGGGCATAGCTGGATACAAGAGATCCCTTCTCAATAACATCAGCGACAGTTCAAATTTTTCGGCCATATAAGGCATATGAGGATGACGGACTAAAGAGACTATTTTGGAGTGGCAAAATATGCACAAAATTCATAGACAGTTTAAACAAATTTGCAATAAATAAAGAGGGCACCAATAAAGCGCTCATGAGAAAGACCGAGAACATGATCGTCAATGCCTGCTAGAATAAGAAGAATAAGTAAACTCATATTAAAAGAAAAGAATTTAAATTTCGACACAGGTTGACTCATTTACACCATAAAATATGTTTGATAGAATCTAAATTTAATATAATTTCTGGAGTGTTTTTCATCAGCTCCACAGATTGTATGTGCTATGATTCTATGTAAATATCTGATTTTGTTGCACTTTTTCCGCAGATGTGAAGTATAAAGGTAAGTTTTTCTTGATCACAGATAATACCCCGGTACTCATATAGTTCAATTACAGTTATTATATCCTTACTAAGTTTCCTGTGCATTTTTTCACTGTTTACATGTATACATTTAGTTTTATCATGAGAACAGTCAAATCCATTATGCGTAGTTCATTTTTCCATTTTTGCTTAATCATAGTTGTAACTGCCTTTCGATTGTATACATTTCACTTTATATCATGCCATTAGATCGTCCAAATTTATAACACATTCTGTTCCAACAATATTGGTTATCTTTATGTTATACCATAATACATATAATATGCTGCATTGTCGTAATCTTTCTCTAAATCAAAAAAATACATTTTATTTTTATGAAAGCCTCTCGTATGTATATTTCTAATCTCATACGGCCAATGGGATCTTCTGTCTACATGCTACTTGATATTTTGCAATGAAGCCATTGGTTTCTGGATGCCATTCTACTCTTGCATACATCACTGATCAAAGCTATTGGATCTTTTACAGAGCTTGGGTATAGCGATTATTATGGCTTGTTGCAACTTAGAACTTTTGTGTTGATTCAAATGGCATATATTTTGGAAAGGAATGTTTTGGTTATCATAAATAATGGCTTAAGAAATTCATAGTGAATTTTCCTTAGTGAGTTTTGTATTTCTGTTATTGTGAATGGTTTATTGTAGGTTTCAAATTATATGAATTAAACTTTTCCTTTTCTAACGTTTTTAGATAATTTAAAAACAATTTTTTTTCCATTATTTGAAGAGAAGTTTTAGCAAATGTTTTTAACTAAGAGTAAAACTACATTATTTTCATTTGTAATTTTTGATGTTATTGCAAACGATATATTTATAGGGTTGATTATTATTTTTCCTTAAAGTTTATGGATCATATCGAATACATTTGGACATGGTAGTTGAACTCATTTTATTCATGTATTCTTATCATGATGTCTGTTTGGACCCTATAATAGTTATGTAGGATCTAGCTCTTTCTTTTCATTTTGTCACAAATTTCCCTTAGTTTTGAACGATTTTAAATTCCCTACGCGCTACTCGTTTGCTTTCGCAGCTTTTAGACATGTTCTATTAAACTAGGAATTGTTGAATTTAGACGAACATGAGCCTTTGGAATGCTTTCTTCTGCAATTTTTTATAGTGTATTTTTATGATGAAGGCTTTTAATTTAGTCGTGTTTGATAATATTAGATTTGTTCTACTGAATTATTATGCACTAAAATAGTTTTCTTTTTATTATTTAATTACACCAAATAAAACGGGTATAATAATAAGAACGAAGGATTTTTCGAGTTGAAAGTGGAAATCTGGACAGGACCACACCATTGCAACAGACAACTTCTACACATGTGCTTATGTTCCACATTTTTCAACTTTCTTATCTGTTCCTTTTAATATATAATCTGCCAAATATTATTTATACTCTTTATAGATTCTCCGGTTGATTGTGACAAATATACAAGTTGAAATTGCCCAATTCATCAAATCTAAAGTTTGTATCTCTGAAGAGAGTTCAATTCAAGCAGAGATTTGCAGACAATTCTACATGATGATGAAGAGGCTGATATGATTGATCAGGATTCAAACATCTCTAAAATCTTTAAATAGTCCAGACATTTTTATTTAATTCATGTGGTCATATCTGTGTAGCAAGTTAACTTCTATTAGCACTGCCTTAAAATAATCTGATAAAAACAGGGTTCTTGTTGGCTTTAAACATTGTGTTAACTTATTGTACTTTAACACTAATCTGCCAAGGTTTCTATCTCGCTTTAATCTATTAAGACTTTAGGAATTCTAATTCTACTACGATTCCAATGACAACATTTTTTAATTAGGATTGCTTAAGAAAAGTTTGAATTCTGGAAATTTTACATTCAGCTAAAATAGTGCTCAATACAGACAAAAAAGGAGAACACGTATTACGAGAACAGAACCAGATTAATTAATCGCAATTAAGAAAATATGAACAATCCCTGTTCGTAACATACGTTTTATGATTCTCAGATGGAGTAAAAATATCTTTATTTTAATCAGGGTTTATATTTATTATATTTTTTGATTATATATAATTATTGTGTAAATTCAGACTATCAAAATCTGCGTATCATAAGCACATCAAGTGTGAGAGAAATGAAAACTCAGTGGGAGTCTACTTCACTGAAACAGGCAGTAACCAGCACGTATTAGAGTTTTCATTATAAACACACAAACTGCCATATGTAATGTGTGACATTTTCTATTTTAGTGAATAGTTGAGTTGTTTTGTTATTAAGAAAGTTTTTTTTTTTTAAATCATTCTACACAAAGTTGTATCGAGTACAATCAACTGCTGTCAACCAACTTTGAACGTAAACTACCACCAAAAGTTCTCCAAATATCGTTGTCCTGATAAACTTTCACCAACTATCCACATGTATGACTAGTGTTCTTTGCATCTGTAAATATCTAACAATGCTAAGAATTTGTTGATTTGCCAATCTTTTTTTGTCTCAGCCACATCTTGTGATTGAGATATGCGAAAAGTGTGATCTAATACATCTACAATGTCTTTGAAGGATTTCTTCCTCTATTGAAGAAATGCATTATAAAATGCATCTACTACTACTACTTATTCGAATGCATTGTTTTTATTGATTATAAACGTAAAAATGCTAATTAAATTTTTTTTTTTACTACGCAATTATATCTCTTATTTTTTCTGGATAAAATAAAAAAAATGATATAATAATAATGAAATGAAAATGGATTCTTTAATGAAATGAAATTTTAAAAATGGATTACAGAAACGAATTGTAAAAAAAGATTGAGATGCTCTTATTCTTCGCTGATATGTTTAAGTTAATGTCACGTATGATGACGTAATTCAACTTCTGGCGGCATATACAAACTTACATCTCACAAATTTATACAAGAAAGAATTAGAAGTAGAAGATAGAAAGCGGTTAAGTGACTGTGACATTTAGTAATTTAATTCAAGCAATTTTCCCCAGAGGTCATTTCCGGTAATTCAGTGGATCAAGTTAATGACAAGAGGAAATACAAATTAACTGTGATAAAACAGGAAATCAAACGAAAAGAGGGTTTCCTGGGGAAAAAAGAAACAACAAAATAAACGTCTTAAAGGACCAAATGAAAATAAACCCACTCACATATTCGTCAGTTTAATGCAAGGTGCTGAATCAGGATTATTTCCCTTGGATATATATTTAAGGCTATAAGACTACTGGTGCGAAGCTTTGTACTCTTATTGCTTTAAGATTAAATAGTATTGCCTATATGTTATTTTTTTAATGGAGCGTCACTACTCTTATATTATGATCGAAGAACTAGGCGGATTTATTATGTGACCACCATTGATATCAACGTATAGTCATATAATAATTGTAATTCTTGTTTTTCCTGTCCTATTTTACTAGGAATTTCCTTTTTTACCATCAGCTTTCATTATATGATTGCTTTTGAATATTTCTTTTTCCGACTGTTATTCCAACATTTTGTATATCTATCGAATCTGTTAAATAACCATGCTTTTCTTCACAAAGTTTCATAAAAGAAATATTAAAGTTAGCAAGTATTTGTGTTAATTTCTTTTTTCTTTAGTTTACATCATATAATTATCACTTCATACACATGTGTCTATAGGTTTAGAATTAATTATTAACATTTATTTAAAATACCTTATCTCAATTTTAAGAAAAGGCCACGTTCTCTTTAGGGAATTAAGAATAAACGATCAAGCTTAACGCAATGCAATATTCTTACATTAATCGATATTTTGTGGATGTTTGCCTGATTTTTCTTATAGAATTACTTAATTATTTTACTTCTTATGTTTAGAGATTGAAGACAGAGTCGAGGATATCTTTGTGACTCGGTCCAAATTTTCCGACTGGCAATAATTATCACTTCCTACGCTGATGAGAACCTGCGTTTGATACACATGTGTCTGTAGCTTGCAAAGCTACTATTAACATTTGTTAAAATTATATATATATATATATATATATATAAAAATTAAAATTATATATATATATAAAAAATTAAAATTATATATTATATATATGTTTTTATTTGTTTTGTTAGGGATACTTTCTTGAATGAATTCAATTATTTATACGAAAGCGCATTTTTACCTAAATGCGTGTTGGAAATAATTTCCCCTTTGACCAATTTGGTACCCCCTAAATGGGGAGCGTCATATATATTATTTTCTAAAATATAATTATCCACTGACGCGTGTTTCATCGTCTATGACTCATCAGAGTGGCTGAATCCAGCAAGATTCGAAATCGGGACCTCGTGATAAGAAGCCTAAACCTCTACCATGCGGCTAACTTCGTAGGACTACTAAATGCATCACTTGACCTATTTGGTACCCCCTTAATGGAGAGCAGCATATATATTATTTTCCAAACTATAATTATCCACTGACACGTGTATATATATATATATATATATATATATATATACATATATATATATATATATATATATATATATATATATATATATATATATATATATATATATATAATACAAAACCAAGACTTCAGAAAATGAATTGATAGCAACAGAAAGTGTATTTCATTTTAAGTTACAATTGTTTCCATACCAGTCGGACAATTTATGGCGTTTGGAAATTTTCACACAACCAGCATTTCTTCAGACTTCTTAAATAAAAACACTCTTGACAATAGAACATTGTTTAAAGAAAATTCCCTTAACAGAAATGCTGGTTATGTGAAAATTTTCAAACGCCATAACGCTTGAAATTGTCCGACTGGTATGGAAACAATTGTAACTTAAAATGAAATACACTTTCTGTTGCGATCAATTCATTTTTTGAAGTCTTGGTTTTGCATTAACATTAACAGTATTTGTAGCTTACTTTTTAAGTCATCTCTCTTTGGCTTAAAACTTATTGGTATGTGAAAATTTACTGAGTAAACCCAGTAAAACTCAGTATATTACAAACAAGTATATATATATATATATATATATATATATATATATATATATATATATATATATATATATATATATATATATATATATATATATAGGGTGGAATGAAAAAGTTGTCGCCCTAAAGAAAACAACACTACAGCTTTATTTTAAATCAATTCAGGTAACTTGATTATGTAGTCGAGCTGATATATATTCAATGTAGCTGCCTCCAGCCTCAATCGCCGCCTTAATATGGATCCGGGACTGGGAGTATGCCTTTTCCACAAGTGCTGGTGGGAGCTCAGTGTATACTCGGCAGATGGTGGCGATCAGGTTGGCTTTGATATTGTGAAATGTCATGCTGGTGATCTTTTCAACGTATGACCGAAGGCAGTAGTCCACCAGATTCAGGTCGAAGGAGAAGAGTGGCCAGTGAGATAAGCCTAAAAAGTTGTAGCACTCCTTCTGAATATAAACTTGGGTCTCTTTGGGCCTGTGGGCCGATGCCGAGAACTGCTGTCACACCCAGGGTTTGCCAGCGGCCACCTGATTGCACCAGGACATCAGCACACTCTTCAGCACATCTACGTTGATGCTGACTTTCGAACTGACATAGAAGATGTGAGGTGACATGATATGGCCTTCACTTGAAACCAAAGATCATAACCGTGGCTGGAACTTTGTTTTCATCACTTTGGACACATCCCTGTTATTTATGGCAATCTAGCAATGCATTTTGAGGGTGCTGACAATGGTCCTGTTGTCATAACTTGGATCGGTAAAGAGTATGAGTTCTACAGCAGCGCATCTTCAATCTCGCTCGTGAACATTGTGTCACTTTCAAACATGATAAAAGGCACTTATCACTCTTGGGATTTGTACAGACTGGCCAACTAGTAGATGGTCTGCAACCAAAAAGAAAACCGGTTTTCATCAAATAGAAATGGAATCATGTTGTCGTTTCAAGTATGACAATTTTATTGTTCCACTGTGTCCGGAAGCCAACACACATTGTGTCTAGTTTCAGTCGCAAAAGAAACCAAGACAAAGAATAGGAAATACCTCCAACTTACTTGTACTTTGTAGCAAAACATTTATTTCCTTATTCCCTTTTTACCTCTGTGATATCCCTCACCGAGCATACTTCCTTCCTAGCACGTGATCACGAATGTTATCAACGTCTATCATGTAATCGTTCTCTTTCTCTTTTTTATAGTCTTTTTTATATTCCTGGTGACGTCAATTCACGTGCATTCACATACGCAAATCTGTGCTATGTTACATGCGCACACATACAGACACACACAGATACACACACACGCATATATATAGTGTATCACAAAAGTGAGTACAGCTCTCACATTTCTGCAGATATTTAAGTATATCTCTAAACAACACTGACAAAAATGACAGTTCAGCTTATCTAACAGAGTTAATTTATTTTCCCCTCAAAATAACACAAAATATAACTATTAAAAGCTAAACTCCTGCCAACTAAAGTGAGTACACCACTAAAAAAAACTCAAAATAAACCACTAAAAGCTAAACCCCTACCTACAAAAATATGTATATCTGTAAGAAACTATGCCCCTTAATGTCCAAATTGAATACTGCTTGTTATTTCCCCTCCTAAGTGCCATATGATTCGTTAATATCACTAAGCCCATCTGTGCATAGGGAACAGATTTGTTCAAATTTGTAATGCCTAACCTCACACTCTCTCATACTGGTCACTGAAAGTTTCAACATGGCACCACATGGAAAAGAACTCTCTGATGATCTGAAAAGATGTATCGTTGGGCGACATGAAGATGGCCCAAGTTACAAGAACACCCTGAAATCGAGCTGCATCTAGTGTTTTCAATGAGCAGCGTCCACTCAGAGCAGGCTTCCAGTAGGCTGTCCAAAAAAGCTGAGTCCACATGCTGAGCGTCACATCCAAATGCTTTCAATTAAAGATCTACATAGGACTGCTGTCAGCATTGCTGTAGAGATTGAAGAGGTGGAGTGTCAGCGAGTTAATACTCAGATCATATGCTACACTCTACATACAATTAGTGTACATGGCTGTCACCATGGAGGAAGCCTCTTCCGAAGACGATACACAAGAAGCCCACAAACAGTTTCCTGAATACATGGCAAGAAAGTACATGAATTACTGGAACCATGTTTTATGGTCTGATGAGATGAAAATTAATTTGCTTGGTTCTGATGGCTTCAGGTACAGTCATGATCATATTTATTGGCACAGTCCAACAAAAATCATATTTTGTTAATAAAATCTCATAAAAATGGTCAGAATCGAAGGTTATTAGGTAGTATCCTATGTATTTTGAACTGGTCTTTCCGATGCAACAATTGGATTTAAAAAAATTGAATACTAAAGAAATTACAAATGAAATTTCTAAATTATCGTTTTCAAAATTATTGGCACGGCTTATCATTTTCATCGATTAGCAATATAATTACAACCAATTTAATGTTTGACATGGTTTCGTTACCATTTTTTAGCCTTATTATGCTTATTTTATGTTAATTTAAAAAAAAAATTTCTTTTTCAGATACTTTTTAGACAGCGTTTGCTTTGAATTAATTTAAATCAAGGAATTTTCATTATGGTTAAGACTAGGGAACACAGCGAAGACCTCAGGAAGCGTGTGATAGCATGTCATTCCAAAGGGTATGGCTATGATAAGCTTTCTAAGAAGCTAAACCTTCACAAATCCACTGTTCGAGCTATCGTAAAGAAGTTCAAATCACAAGGTCACCTTATGAATTTGGAAGGTCAGAGGAGAAAAAGGCTACTGTCCGCAAGAGCAGAGCGAAAAATAGTTTGACATGTCAACCAAAATCCAAGGATAACTTCTGGGGAGATTCTAGACGAACATAGAAGCTCTGGAGTGAACGTGTCTCGACACACAGTTGGTAGAGTTTTGAAGAGAGCTGGTTTGAAAGCATGTCGTCAAAGGAAGACTCCCTTATTGAAACCTGTGCATCTGAAGCAAGGCTAGAGTTCTCAAAGTGCCATATTGATAAAGATGCTACTTTCTGGAAACATCTTATATGGTCTGACGAAACAAAATTTGAGTTAATCGGCCATAATAGTGTTTCATCTGTTTACAGGAAATCTGACGAAGCCTTTTTGCCTAAGAACACCATACCAACTGTGAAGCACGGCAGAAGCAGTTTGATGTTTTGGGGATGCTTTGCTGCCACTGAACCAGGACGACTTGTTAAGGTCAAAGGCATCATGAAAAAGGAGGATTATGTTAAAATCCTGAATAAAAACCTGAAGGACTCTGCTAGAGAGCTGTCACTTAGTCGACATTGGTGCATCATGCAAGATAATGATCCAAAGCATTCGGCTAATCTGACTAAGAAATGGCTTGAGGGTAACAATATCAATGTTTTGGAGTGGCCATCTCAGAGCCTGGGTCTAAATCCCATTGAAAATTTGTGGAGGATGTTAAAATTGAGGGTAATGGAGAGGAAGCCTAAGAATCTCGCTCAGTTAGAGGATTATTGTAAGGAGGAATGGGCTAAATTTACTGCTGAAGAATGCTAAGAGTTAATGGAAAACTATAATAAACGACTACAGCTAGTAATTAAGGCTAAAGGCCATACAATCAATCATTAGAATTACGGTGCCAATAAATTTGAACAAGGGAATTTTGAAAATCGTTTGTAATTTCTTCATTATTCATTTTTTTTAAATTCGATTCTTGAGTTAGAAAGAATAGTTCAAAATTTGTGATTTCCTTTGATTTAACCTTTTTCTGGTGGATTTTTAAGACAAAATGAGGTTTTTATTGGACCGTACCAATAAATATGATCATGACTGTGTGTGGTGGCAACCAGCTGAGGAGTACAAAGATAAGTGTGTCATACCTATAGTCAAGCATGGTGGTGGGAATATCACGGTCTGGGGCTGCATGAGTGCTGCAGGTGTTGGAGAGCTACATTTCATTGAGGGAAACATGAATTCCAACATGTATTATGAAATCCTGCAGCAAAGCATGATCTCCTCATTCCATAAACTGGGTCGCAGCACAGTGTTCCAGCATGACAATGACTCGAAACACACTTCCAAGACGACTAATGTTTTACTGAAGAGGATGAGGGTAAAGATGATGGACTGGCCAAGCATTTCTCCAAACTTGAACACAATAGAACATTTTTGGGAATCTTCAAGCTAAAGGTAGAAGTGTGCAAATATCTGCCATCTCCATGACGTCATCATAGAGAAGTGAAAAAGCATTTAGTGGAGAGTAAAGGCAGTCCTGGATAATGATTGTGGTCATGCAAAATATTGCTAGTTGTCGCTTTCCTTTTAATTATTCTTTGAAAATCTATAAAAGCAGAAAAGCAACCATTGTGGATGTTTTTACTATTCAGGAAATTAAAGAATTCAAATGAAATTGGACGTATATTTGTTCAGTGAATAATGAGATCAAAATAAAAGCCTTTTCAGGTTAATATTAAATAGTAGTTTTTGTAAAAATTATTAAAAATTGTGGAAATCATATAAGTTAACAAGTAGGACGGACATAGCAAAATTTTATTTTTATTGTTCAATGTTTTGTATTTTTAAATTATAAAATAAAACATATTCATTCATTTTAAAATTTCATCTTGCATTTCCTTTTGGTGGTTATGTAGCAGTTACAAAGAACTACTTTCTCTAGAGAATCAATGCCCCCCCCCCCTTCTGGATTCTTCGGCCATAGGTTGACTGATCAGATAACAGGGCTCATTGATTCATCTGCTTCTTAAAGTCTTGAGGGAACGTCAGTCAGTCAGGACCGGATCTTCAGCCTAGCAATACCTCTCCTCTCTCGTCCCCTGTCCACCAGACTTCTCGACTTAGCATCGACGACCTCCACTAGAGTGGAGACAAATGCTAACTGGGGCTGACGCAGGAAATATCCTAACTGATAGAACTTTCTATTCCTTCTTTCTCTATCTCAGTCCGACCTTCAACTTCTGCTGCAAATAAACACCCTTTTACGTTGTTACTGTTGAAAAGTCTGTAGTTCATTTCGTGCTGTGTTCATTAAATATATTTTATTAGTAGGTACAAATCAGTACCTTACTATGTAATTCATTTTTTTTGTTGTTCATGAAAATGAGTATAAAATTTTTGACATCAAAATTGTTAGATATTTAATCGATAAAAAATGTTACCTGCATAATTTGCACACCCCTTATATTTTTCGGTTTTACTTTTAGAGGGTGCTCAATCTTAAATAAAGTCCTCTGGTAAAGCTATCCCATATATTTTGGAACCACTCGACGGATACACAAAACCGACTTATTAAAGAGTCTGTTTATTTGTTTGTCATTGTTTGAGGGCAGTCTTACTAATTGTTATTAGTACCTATTTGAGTCACATAAATTATTTAGAGTGAAAAGAGTTTTGGAATTGATATCCAAACATAAATATTATTTTTACTTAAAAAATAACATTAGGTTATAGAAAGTTTCATCATGAAATCACCACAAACTTCTATATCTACTTACGTTTATTAGTAATTGAGTACCCCTTTAAAATCTTTAAATATTGAATTCTTTGCATTTTGGTTTAATTTGTTAGTTTGCAATCGCTAATAATCCGCTCCAAAAATTGAAAAAAATAAAAAGAGGAAATGGAAAAGAATGATACTCTTGCAGAATTTGACCCGGATCTTCAGAATTTTTGTCAATTCTGGTTAGAGTTCGATCAGCAATCCCCAGATTAA